>NW_021604617.1:825203-926436 GCF_004785775.1 Grammomys surdaster | reverse complement strand
GAGGGAGGGGGAGGGGGAGGGGGAGGGGGAGAGGGAGAGGGAGAGAGAGAGAGGCTATGAGCAAGTGGAGAGGGAGGGGGAGGAGAATGAAGAGAGAACAAGAACAAGAAGGCAAGAGCAAGAGAGGAGCAAGAGAGAGAGAGGTAGAGGCAAGCAGCCCCTTTGTAGGAAGACAGGCATAACTGTGGGGTGGAGCTTAGACAGAATGCCAACAATATGTCTTTTGATGCTCTATTTAGAGATCAAAAACAGAAAAAAAATATATTCACTGGAGAAATCAGGGTGAGTAACAACCTCACTCTAAATCTCCTGGGGAATGTTTGTAGAAACTCTGACTCTACACAATTTTGTCAGTTGGTCTCACTTGCCTCTGCATGATTCCTCTGAGCATATGATACCAGTCTTCCAGGCCTCACCCCCGGGAGTCCCTACACATCTTGCATCCAGTAAACTATTCACAAGGTCCTCTATGGGAAGGACTTTTGTCTAGGCTATGCAAAACCGTAGATAAAATCTCCAGGACAAACAAAAGGAAATCAAATCTCAAAAGTTGGATTTTTCTCCTCTTTTGTTATCATGTCAAGGCACCCACTTGGCTTTCTCAGAAAAAAAAAATGTATAAAAAGCTTGTGTCTGAATACAGCTTACCTTACAGCTGAATCTAGTTAACAGCAAGACAAATTCTATAGGTGAGTAAGAGCAATCAAGTGTGACATACTATTTCCATTACTCAGCCTCAGCCTGGATCTATTTTTGCCTCAGCAATATTTGGAAGAGCAGTCGCCTGTAAATATATTTAGGTGCATTGATCACTGACCTATGCCAACCATCAGTTTCTACTGGCCAGAAGGGAGACAATCTGCATGAAGTAAAAAATGAAACTCAAGTCAATACCATCTTTGTAGGCACTAAGTCAAAATCTTGCAGGGATGGACCTCGTGGCTCATTCACATATTTAATCATCATAGTAAAACTTTGGAAAGGCATTTCTACATGACAAATATCACAACAAAACTTTAAGTTTAGCTACATAGAAACTCCATAGGTAGGTAGCAAAGCATCTTTAAGCTTTACAATAAAAATGAGTTCTATTGGCTGGTAAACAGGACACAGGGCTCTGACCTAGAGGAATGATCTGTGATAAACATAAGAATAGATTCTATTGGTGGAGGGAGCAAAGTACAAGAATCCTGTTTAATTTGGATGAATTCTATTCACTGAGAGACAAAGCCTCTGAGGATCTAAACAATTCTCAGGATATTGGGGTGATTCCCTCAGTGGAGGTTGGCTCCAATTGAAACACAAAAGATCACCAGGTTTTCTGACAACAATTGCTCCAGGCCTCCTGAAGAAAAGTCAGCATTCATATTTTGTTGAAGAAAATAGGACCATATGATTGACAATCATGCTTTCTCCAATGCTTATTCTAAGTGTGCTTCCTGCAAATATTGTGTCAATTTTTATAGAACAGTGTGCCTTTATTAAAACCTATAGAATTGATTTCATTCCAATCATATATGTTCTAAAACATAAAAAAATAGGTAAATTGAGAAATTTTGCATAGTTTTTACACTAATTTACTATGACAAGCACACTACTAACTGTTGTTATATAATCACATTGCAAATATTCATATGATAGTATGTGATATCTAATTTTTCTCTTCTTGGTAAGGATTTTTTTTTTGTTTTACTTAAATCCAGGCCTTCTGCATGCTACCTATATGTCCCCCTGGTCTTTTATTCCAGATCTTATAGTTTTTCATGAATAAAGAAAAGAAACCTTCTACTGGACTCAGAATTGGACACTTACTTCTAGCTCACACAACTTTTGAAAAAGTTTAAGGAGTATTGTTTGCACACCAAGCATAGGCCATCATTCTAAACAGACTTGTTGTCTCAAAAACTGTTAAACACTCCTCCCACTATTTGCATTTGTGAAATCTTCCTGACCCCTTTTGATCTCTTTAAATATTTCTGTGATATGCATACTAATAATCTTGCCTGTGAAAAGTTGAACAGTTTACTTATAATTCAACCAGCTCCAGGAAGCCAAGAAGAGATCTATATCTTTTTTATTGGATATTTTATTTATTTACATTTCAGATGTCATCCCCTTTCCCCATTTCCCCTCAAACCTCTACCCCATCTCCCTTCTTCCTTTATGGTTTTATACCATTTTATGCATGTATTAAGGTCAGTTCTAGGTTGAGGGTCTAGCAATACAATAGATGCAAATAGTCAAGGAACAAGCAATACAATAAACACAAATAGTCAAAGGAAAAGCAAGGCATAAAACCCAATTACGTGAACACTACGGTGATCAATATTTCTAAGGGTTTATTAGGATGACCAAAGTATCTGAGCCTACTTCCCTGCCCTAGCCCAAGATCATTTTCATGCTGAAGCCTACTTCCTTGTTCTAGCGTAAAATTTAGATTCCTGTCTGAAATTACTTATTTGTTCTAGACTAATATTTAGGTTCCTGCCAGAGATTACTACTTTGTTCTAGCCTAAGATTTAGATTCCTACTTGAAATTACTTCTTTGTTCTAGCCTAATGTCAGATTCCTGCCTGAAGCCTACTTCCTTCTCCTTGGGCAATGACATATTCCTGCCAAGCTGCCCATTTCCTTGTCCTTGGCCCATGTTACATTCTTGCCAAGCTTTCCCAAAGGCTCTCCGTCTCTATCCCCTTTTTTTTTCATTAACATTATTGAGCCTGTCTTAGGTCAGTCTGACAAGAATGCCTTCCTTACCCGTCATGGAATAAGCATTATCAAAAGCAATGCACTTCTGTCCTAGCTTGGTAAGACTCTGTGCAGAATCTTATCTGTTCTTGTCTTGCCAGCCTGTTGATTTAATAACTATGTCTAGGGGTCCATTTTCAGGTTCAAGCCATGTACTTGGCTGCCAACATGTTGATGTTTTTGAAGAAAAGCTTTAACACAATGGACAGGAATAAAAGTATTCCCAGGACAAAAAGATGCCTTGAAATATTAAACCCCATCAGACTTGGTTTCCAGTGCAGATGCCATGACTCAGATCATTTGCATATCTCTTAAAGACTGAACTCCTAGGTGTCTGATTTACTCGTCTTGTCCTAAGCAAGGCCCAATTTCTCTCAATCTTCTCCCTATGAGACTTTCATTTTATGAATAGTTTAATGATTGCAAAATCATTTTTGACCATGGGTAAATCTATTAAGAATTAAAATGGTTTTATCAATGCAGAGGTCATGAGTGTGGTCCACTTCAACACTAGGATTCTTCTATAGACAATAATCTTGGCCACTGAATTAAATATGTATTTGTTGTGCATCTCAAGTTTACACTGATGTGACTGCTCCACTGAAATGCAATGATTTGTTTATAGTAAATAAACTTCAAAATGAGGCACAAGATATTTGTTTCATTCTCTTCTACAAAGGCTGACTCAACCATAAGTCTTTTGTTGAACTTGAATCAAAAGATGAAGTCAAATTTACCTGAAATAAAAGAGGAATGATGGGACACAAATATATTGGAATATTCAAGTAAACCCTTATTGAGATGGAGAGAGTATTACAATATATGGGTTCAAATAGTCCTTAGATAGCCAAGGATAGTTTTATGTGACTTAGAAGATCTTCTTTTGGGTACAGAAATGAAGAAAGTATTCTTCTTGGGGATAGAAAGTAGAGAAAATGCAACTATGCTGCAATAATTTTGGGTCAGTTGGAGATGATATGTGTGCAGCTTATGTCACAGTAAAACAGTTTAAAAGGCTCCGAGGAGGTACACAGAACCAATAGGGTCTATATGATATATCAAAATCAATAAGAACAATTAAGGATTAAATTATTAAAGTTAAAAGTAACCTTGATCTATTATAAAAGTTTATGGCATACAGTGACCAGGACCTGGTAACAGAGCTGAACTGACATACTATATGCCAGTAGGAAGGTATCACTGAGAGAATAAGACATGAAAGATCATATCTGGCTACAATTTGTCATGAAAGAAATTCCAGACAGTATCTCAAAGCAAGAACATGAAGGCAAAACCTGAAGCAGAAACCATTTATGTATGTTGCTTCCTAGATTCTTCTCTGTCTTATCCAGCTTGCTTTCTTATATATTTCAGAATCACCTCCCCAATGAAGAGGCTGCCTAAATGTCCTGGATCCTCCCACATTAATCATTAATTAAGATTAATTTTGATTAATCATTAATCAAGAAAATAGTCCACAGATTTACTCATAGGCCAATATGATAGAGACAACTTCTAAATTAAGATTCCCTTGTTCCAGATATTTCTATGTTTTTACCAAGTTGACAAAAACTAAACAGTGGTCAGTACTGTCTACAGTAATACCACCCATTAACCATGCACTTTAATTAAAGAAGAAAGACACCCACAGAAAATCATATAAGTTAAAAGTCTTTTAAAGTAATAGGAAAATTATTCAATTAGATCTGCACTTATGGATGTTGATCTTCCTGACAGTGTGAAGTTCGAGGTTGAAATTTAAATCATGAAAGAACATGAAGGCAAGAACTAGAGCAGAAGCCATTTATGAGTGCTGTTTCCTAGACTCTTCTCTGTCTTGTCCAGCATGTTTTCTTACATATTCCAGGATATTGCCACACTTTGATTTCCTTTTAGGCTAATTGTGCTAATTTAAACTTGTCACATAACTTTACTTTTAAAGATAAAAAAGAAAATGAAAGGAAAGTAGTAAAAACTGAAGGAAGAAATAAAGGAGGCTCAAAATATACCAAGTAGTTTTATGAAGAATGGCTATGAAAGTACCATAAAAAATTATAATTTTGACCCAAATAGAAAGGTTATCTCTTCTAAAACTTTCATCTAAAATGATTTTAGTGTGATCTAGTAAAAAAAAAAAAAAACTGTCATAGTCGGTTTTCTAAAGCCAATACCCGAAGCAATGAAAGAATGAAGACAATGAGTTTATTTTGGTTTGTTGTTCCAAAGACTTAATCTGGGTCAGTTGTTTTGAATTTAAGACAAAACAACATGACATGGCATTATTATCCAGATTTGAAAAACTGCCTATCTCATGGCAGCAAGCAAAATATAGAAAGGAAAAAGATCTTGAGTACCTCAATCTCCTCCAAGGGCTTGCGTGTGCCAGTGACTTAAGAACCTCCGATTAGTCCCCATTTCTTAAGGACTTTTACAGTACCACAGTGTAGAAACAAAGAATCTAGCCTTTGGGATGACACTCAAGACCCAAACAATATAAAATATACATAAAATCTCTTTGTAAATACAAGCTAAAGATATAGCTAATTATATTCTAAACTAGCAGCTACTAAGAGGCCATAAATTCTTTATATTGCATTCTGACATACTTCTGTCCAATATTTAAAAGATATTGAACTAACCTCTCATAATACAGTTTATAAAAAATATAGAATAAATATTTCTCATTTTGAAATAAATGTTATACACAGAGATAGTCCAAATATTAATGTATAAAGATACATGTTAAGCTATTAAAAAATGAAGAGGTAATAACTATCCAAACTTCTAGGAAATAGAGTCAAAACAATATTATAAATCTGTTAAAAGCACAGTAAATATAAATATTGAAATATTATATATATATTAAAATTAATATTGAAATGAAGGTTATTGTGTACAGCATGCTTTTTTCCATTTAATGTATAAAATCGAAATTATAAAATATACATAAATAACAATAAGTTTATTATAGTGACTAGTACTAGGTGATCAAAATCTATTTTTTATTTCTGAGTTTTAATTTTTTCACAGTGTATATACAAATTCTATAATCATAAAGGATATAATAAAGTTCTTCAAATGTATAATATATTATAATGAATTTTCCATTTAAAGTTCTGATTCTGATGGATAATGGTAAACAAATAAAATTTTCTTTATAGTCTAGATTTACTTTATTATACAGGTATTGTTTTCTAAATATAAAAATATCAGGAATTTTCAGAGTAATGAAGTTTCCAGGGACAGTGCTAGGGACATGAGGGTGAACCTTGAGCATTCTAACTTGTTAAAGAGTAAAAATTTATCAAAATATTAAACTTATGAGCCATAGAATGCACCATATAGTGCTGTCAGTGTTTAAATTTAAGACAGTGGCAGCAATTAAATTATCATAGAAATGAATTATAATCAATAGACTGAGTCCACAGAATGAATAATATATCACAAGGTCCACACTAATATAGAAGTGTTAAGTGATTAGTAAATGATGGTGATAAGTATATTGATTGATAGATGATTTTGAAATGAAGATTTCAAAATTAAATTTATTTAAATAATATGCAATGATTTCATATTTTGAAGCTAAAATGTATGGATGTAACTAAAAGGGGAAAGTGAAAAATAACTCTCCACTATAGATGTGTAATCCAAAAATACTTTCTGCATTTTACTGTTTTATTTTTTAATGAATGCATGTAGAGCTAAAGAGAAACACATCATAACCCCTGAGTTTTGTTTGAATTCTGACTCTAAGCTCTGTCATAGGACACTAGTCATCCATATATCTTATGTTCTAACTTAGAAAATTAAAACCACATGTTGAAACAAAAAAAGGATCATGGCCTAGAATCAAGCTTGCAGAGAAGAGGCCCCTCCTACCCATGCAGAGCAAACTTCTAGCCTCCAAGCATTTGACATCTGGATGGCATTAACAGAATTTGCTTCTGGTAGCATAAGAATCATTCCAGGCATAAAGATTTCTGACAACAATTTGGAGTTGGTCACAAAATTATCAGAGGTAGAGAAACTGTGACAATAAAGCTTAAATTATTTCAAAACATGAATTTTATTGGGATGTAGGCATCTCAAGACATCTCTTAGAAATCTTCACACAACTTACAAAGATAGGCAAGAGACATTGTGATGGGAATGCTCCTTATTCACACCCACAAGAATCATATATCTTGGCATCATGCCGTGATCTCCATCTTACTCTAACCCAGCTCCCAGAAATGACAATCCATATCTGGACAATGGAAGAAAGAAAGCTTATAGCTCTGTTTTGTGAGGGCCAGCAAGCAATCCAGTTAGTGCCAATTGGAACTAGGTTGTTACTATAGCAACAACCAAATGATGGACAGGTTTTTGAATGTGCTTTGGTATACTGTGATAAGAGCTTCAGGATATCCACTTAGTATTTTCAAACCTGCTAAAACGTGCACACTGTGCAGTGATACAAAATGCTATGTTTCAAGATCAATTTTAAGTGTCTTTCTTTGAAAAACTGAAATGATAGAGTCTGAACTATTTTTAGTTTGAAACAAGTCAATTTTAATCACTCTCCTGTCAAATCAAAACTTCCATTCTTTGTGCAGCACTTACTTACTCTAAAGAAGGTCAAACTGAATTAGTGAAAATACACAGTATCCCATAGAGAACAAACAGTAGCTTCTTTCTGGGGTGATGCCAGGTATTACATAAGTTGTAAGAAACCATCATCATAAAAATATAATGGTACACAGTTGACCTCTTTCTGAATACATTAATTTATTCCCTTAAGAAAATACTGTACCCACAAACCATCTTTGTTGTGGTTGGAATAAAAAATGAATAGTCCTAAGCAATCAAGGTAAATTTATCCATCTGAGTCTGAGTTTATGCAGAATACCCCTATTTCTAATACATCAAAAATACTTTTGATTCTTTCCATTAAGAAAAGTTGAATTGGTCCCTTCGGCCCCTGCCTGGTCCCTGGGACTGGAGCAGACACAGAGTCGGTCTGCTCCTGTCCTGCGGAGAAACTGAATCCTGAGTCATCCAGGAGCCACTGCACTCAGAGCAGCTGGTAAGAACTCCATCCCACTCCCTAAGCCCCAGAAATACATCTGGGAGCCAGGGACATCCTGGGCACAGCAGCTACCCAAACCCCGCCCCTCCGGAATTCCACTTCCCTTCGGCCCCTGCCTGGTCCCTTGGACTGGAGCAGACACAGAGTCGGTCTGCTCCTGTCCTGTGGAGAAACTGAATCCTGAGTCATCCAGGAGCCACTGCACTCAGAGCAGCTGGTAAGAACTCCATCCCACTCCCTAAGCCCCAGAAATACATCTGGGAGCCAGGGACATCCTGGGCACAGCAGCTACCCAAACCCCGCCCCTCCGGAATTCCACTTCCCTTCGGCCCCTGCCTGGTCCCTTGGACTGGAGCAGACACAGAGTAGGTCTGCTCCTGTCCTGTGGAGAAACTGAATCCTGAGTCATCGAGAAGCCACTACACTCAGAGCAGCTGAAACTGAATTCTGAGTCATCAGGGACCCACTGCACTCAGAGCAGCTGGAGCCACTGCACTCAGAGCAGGTGACACAGAGTTGGTCTGCTCCTGTCCTGTGGAGAAACTGAATCCTGAGTCATCTAGGAGCCATTGCACTCAGAGCAGCTGAAACTGAATCCTGAGTCATCGAGAACCCACTGCACTCAGAGCAGCCGAGGAGCCACTGCACTCAGAACAGAAGGATTACCAGATCCAAGAGGTGGCCTGAGTCCCAGGAGTTCTACCACCCGGGAGATTAGGGGCATAAGACCACAGAGACCTCTGGACTCCGAGGAGCTCTGCAATAAGCAAGATAACTGGAAATACAGATTCCAATCTTACACAGAGAGGGCAGGTACCACTAGAGTTACCCAGATGGCGAAAGGCAAGCGCAAGAACATAAGCAACAGAAACCAAAGTTTCTTGGCATCATCAGTGCCCAGTTCTCCCAATATAGCAAGCCCTGAACACCCCTTCACACCTGAAAAGCAGGATTCAGAATTAAAATCACTTCTCATGATGATGATAGAGGATTATAAGAAGGAATTAAGTAACTCCCTTAAAGAAATACAGGAGAGTACAAGTAAACAGATAGAAGCCCTTAAAGAGGAATCACAGAAATCCCTTAAAAATGCAAGAAAACACAAAGAAGGAATTAAACAAAAACATTCAGGATCTGAAACTGGAAATAGAAACAATAAAGAAAGTTCAAAGGGAGACAACCATGGAGATAGAAAACCTAAGAAAGAGATCAGGAGTCACAGACGCAAGCATCACCAACCGAATACAAGAGATAGAAGAGAGAATCTCAAATGCAGAAGATACGGTGGAAAATATTGACACAGTTGTCAAAGAAAATGAAAAAAGCAAAAAACTCCTAACTCAAAACATCCAGGAAATCCAGGACACAATGAGAAGACCAAACCTAAGGATAATAGGTATAGATGAGAATGAAGATTCCCAACTTAAAGGGCCAGTAAATATCTTCAACAAAATTATTGAGGAAAACTTCCCTAACCTAAAGAACAAGATGCCCATAAACATACAAGAAGCCTACAGAACACCAAATAGACTAGACCAGAAAAGAAATACCTCCCGTCACATAATAATCAAAACATCAGATGCACAAAACAAAGAAAAAATACTAAAAGCAGTAAGGGAAAAAGGTCAAGTAACATATAAAGGCAGACCTATAAGAATTACACCAGACTTCTCACCAGAGACTATAAAAGCCAGAAGAGCCTGGACGGACATCATACAGACCCTAAGAGAACACAATTGCCAGCCCAGATTACTATACCCAGCAAAACTCTCAATCAATATAGATGGTGAAACCAAGATATTCCATGACAAAACCAAATTTGCACAATATCTTCCCACAAACCCAGCACTTCAAAGGATAATGGATGGAAAACGCCAACACAAGGAGGGAAACTACAACCTAGAAAAAGCAAGGAAGTAATCTTCCAACAACCCCAAAAGAAGATAACTATACAAACATAACTTTACCTCTAATAACAAAAATAACAGGAAGCCACAATCATTTTTCCTTAATATCTCTTAACATCAATGGTCTCAATTCCCCAATAAAAAGACGCAGACTAGCAGACTGGATACACAAACAAGACCCAGAATTTTGCTGCATATAAGAAACACACCTCAGTGACAAAGACAGACACTACCTCAGAATAAAAGGGTGGAAAACAATTTTCCAAGCCAATGGTCCCAAGAAACAAGCTGGAGTAGCCATTCTAATATCAAATAAAATCGACTTCCATCCAAAATTAATCAAAAAAGATAAGGAAGGACACTTCATACTCATCAAAGGAAAAAGCTACCAAGGTGAACTCTCAATTCTGAACATCTATGCCCCAAATGCAAGGGCACCTACATACATAAAAGAAACTTTACTAAAGCTCAAAACACACATTACACCTCACACAATAATAGTGGGGGATTTCAACACCCCACTCTCAGCAATGGACAGATCATGGAAACAGAAACTAAACCGAGACACTTTGACATTAACAGAAGTTATGAACCGAATGGACTTAACAGACATCTATAGAACATTTCATCCTAAAACAAAAGAATATACCTTTTTCTCAGCACCTCATGGTACCTTCTCCAAAATAGACCATATAATTGGTCACAAAACAAGCCTCTACAGATACAAAAAGATTGAAATAATCCCTTGCCTCTTATCAGATCACCATGGAATAAGACTGGTCTTTAATAATGACAAAACCAATGGAAAACCCATGTGCACATGGAAACTGAACAACTCTCTACTCAATGATGACTTGGTCAAGGAAGAAATAAAGAAAGAAATTAAAGACTTTTTAGATTTCAATGAAAATGAGGACACATCATACCAAAACTTGTGGGACTCCATGAAGGCAGTGCTAAGAGGAAAACTCATAGCTCTAAGTGCCTACAAAAAGAAACTGGAAAGAGCACACACTAACAAGTTGACTGCACAACTAAAAGCCCTAGAACAAAAAGAAGCAAATACACCCAGGAGGAGTAGAAGGCAGGAAATAATCAAACTCAGGGCTGAAATCAACCAAATAGAAACTGAAAGAACAATACAAAATATCAATAAAACCAGGAGTTGGTTCTTTGAGAAAATCAACAAGATAGATAAACCCTTAGCCAGATTAACCAGAGGGCACAGAGAGAGTATCCAAATTAATAAAATCAGAACTGAAAAGGGAGACATAACAACAGAAACGGAAGAAATTAAAAAAATCATCAGATCCTACTACAAAGGCCTATACTCAACAAAACTGGAAAACCTGGATGAAATGGACAATTTCCTAGACAGATACCAGGTACCAAAATTAAACCAGGAGCAGATAAACCATCTAAATAGTCCCATAACCCCTCAGGAAATAGCAGCAGTCATTAAAAGTCTCCCCACTAAAAAAAGCCCAGGACCAGATGGTTTTAGTGCTGAATTCTATCAGACCTTCAAGGAAGACCTAATACCAATTCTCTTCAAACTATTCCACAAAATAGAGACAGAAGGAACACTACCCAATTCGTTCTATGAAGCTACAATTACACTCATTCCCAAACCCCACAAGGACCCAACAAAGAAAGAGAACTTCAGACCAATCTCCCTTATGAACATCGATGCAAAAATACTCAATAAAATTCTAGCAAACCGAATCCAAGACCACATCAAAACAATCATCCATCATGATCAAGTAGGTTTTATCCCAGGAATGCAGGGATGGTTCAATATTCGGAAATCCATCAATGTAATCCACTATATAAACAAACTTAAAGAAAAAAACCATATGATTATCTCACTAGATGCTGAGAAAGCATTTGACAAAATTCAACATCCCTTCATGATAAAAGTCTTGGAAAGATCAGGAATTCAAGGCCCCTACCTAAACATAGTAAAAGCAATTTACAGCAAACCAGTAGCCAACATCAAGCTAAATGGAGAGAAACTTGAAGCAATCCCACTAAGATCAGGGACTAGACAAGGCTGCCCACTCTCCCCCTACCTATTCAATATAGTACTGGAAGTCCTAGCCAGAGCAATTAGACAACAAAAAGAAGTCAAAGGGATACAAATAGGAAAGGAAGAAGTCAAAATATCGCTATTTGCAGATGATATGATAGTATACTTAAGTGACCCCCAAACTTCCACCAGAGAACTCCTAAACCTGATAAACAACTTCAGCAAAGTGGCTGGTTATAAAATCAACTCAAACAAATCAGTAGCCTTCCTCTACATGAAAGATAAACAGACTGAAAAAGAAATTAGGGAAATGACACCCTTCACAATAGTTGCAAATAATATAAAATACCTTGGTGTGAATCTAACCAAGCAAGTGAAAGACCTGTATGACAAGAACTTCAAGTCTCTGAAGAAAGAAATTGAAGAAGATCTCAGAAGATGGAAAGATCTCCCATGCTCATGGATTGGCAGGATTAATATAATAAAAATGGCCATCTTGCCAAAAGCAATCTACAGATTCAATGCAATCCCCATTAAAATCCCAACTCAATTCTTCACAGAGTTAGAAAAGGAAATTCTCAAATTCATATGGAATAACAAAAAACCCAGGATAGCGAAAACTATTCTCAACAATAAAAGAACTTCTGGAGGAATTACCATCCCTGACCTCAAGCTGTACTACAGAGCAATAGTGATAAAAACTACCTGGTATTGGTACAGAGACAGGCAGGAAGATCAATGGAATAGAATTGAAGACCCAGAAATGAACCCACACTCCTATGGTCACTTGATCTTTGACAAAGGAGCTAAAACTGTCCAGTGGAAAAAGGACAGCATTTTCAACAAATGGTGCTGGTTCAACTGGAGGACAACATGTAGAAGAATGAAAATTGATCCATTCTTATCCCCTTGTACAAAGCTCAAATCTAAGTGGATAAAGGACCTCCACATAAAACCAGATACACTGAAACTAATAGAAGAGAAGGTGGGGAAAAGCCTCGAATACTTGGGCACAGGGGAAAAGTTCCTGAACAGAACTCCAATGGCATATGCTCTAAGATCGAGAATTGACAAATGGGACTTCATAAAATTGCAAAGTTTCTGTAAGGCAAAGGACACTGTCAATAGGACAAAACGACAACCAACAAATTGGGAAAAGATCTTTACCAATCCTTCATCTGATAGAGGGCTAATATCCAATATATACAAAGAACTCAAGAAATTAGACTCCAGGCAACCAAATTACCCTATTAAAAAATGGGGTATAGAGCTTAACAAAGAATTTTCAACAGAAGAAACTCGAATGGCCGAGAAGCACCTAAAGAAATGCTCGGCATCCTTAGTCGTCAGGGAAATGCAAATCAAAACAACCCTGAGATTCCATCTCACACCAGTCAGAATGGCTAAGATTAAAAACTCAGGTGATAGTAGATGCTGGCGAGGGTGTGGAGAAAGAGGAACACTCCTCCATTGTTGGTGGGATTGCAAGATGGTGCAACCACTTTGGAAATCAGTGTGGCGGTTCCTCAGAAAATTGGACATAGCATTACCCGAGGATCCAGCTATACCATTCCTAGGCATATACCCAGAAGGTGCTCGAACATATAATAAGGACATATGCTCAACTATGTTCATAGCAGCCTTATTTATAATAGCCAGGAGCTGGAAAGAACCCAGATGTCCTTCAACTGAGGAATGGATTCAAAAAATGTGGTATATTTACACAATGGAGTATTACTCAGCTATTAAAAACAATGAATTTGAGAGGTTTCTAGGTAAATGGATGGAACTAGAAATTATCATACTGAGTGAGGTAAGCCAATCACAAAAGAACACACATGGTATTCACTCACTGATTATTGGATATTAGCCCAGAACCTTAAAATGCCCAAGATGCAACTCACAGGCCACATGAAGTCCATAAAGAATGAAGACCAAGTGGGGGTGATTCGGTCCTTCTTAGAAGGAGCAACAAAATACTCAAGGGAGCAAATATGGAGACAAAGCGAGGGACAAAAACTGAAGGAGGGGCCGTCTGAAGACCTTTCCACCTGAGTATCCATCCCATGTGCAGTCACCAAAGGTAGATGCTGATGTGGAAGTCAGGAAGTGCATGCTGATAAGAGCCTGATATGGATGTCTCCTCAGAGGTCTTCAAGAGTCTGACATATTCAGAGGCAGATGCTCACAACTAGCCATTGAAGTGATTATGGGGTTCTCAATGGAGGAGTTAGAGTGAAGACTGAAGGAGCTGAAAGGATTTGTGGCCCCATGAGGAGAGCAACAATACCAACCAACCACAGCTCCCAGGGTCTAAACCACCAGCCTGGGAGCACTTATGGAGGGATCCAGGGCCTTAGCTGAATATATAAGAGTGGAGGGCCCTGCTGGGCACAGGTGGAAGATGAGATCCTTGACCTCATGAAGGCTGGACGCCCCAGGGGGTGGGAGTTTTGAGGGTGGGGAGGTGGGAGTGGGGGGGTAGATAGAGGTTACATCCACAAAGAAGAAGGAGGAGGTGTGAGGGGATTGGGGGTTCCTGGGTGGGTGGGGGATGGGGTAAGGGGACAACATATGAAATGTAAATAAAACATCCAATAAAAAAATTAAAAAAAAAAAAAAAGAAAAGTTGAATTGAGTTTGGTACCATAATCCTTAAGGGTTCCCACTGGCTTACCTGTTAAAGGCAACATTTCTAACCTGTGGTGTTACTGAGTGGAGATATAGACCTAAAGAGAAGGCCTGGTGAGAGGGGCCCTTATGTCACTAGGATCCTCTTTTGAAGAGAATGCCAGTAAATTCACCAGTTTTTCTCTCTGTCTCTTCTTGTTTCCTGAACAGCACAGGTGAGAACTACTTGTTTCTACCACAGACTCCAAGGAGATTATACCAAGAGGTAACTATGGACAGACTCCTCTACAACCATGATCTTAAATAATATACTTTCCCCTTTTAAATTTTTTATCTCAAGTATTTGTCAAAGCAACAGAGAGTTGACTAGCATAGAAATACTTAACATGGATCAACTGTGGGATGTTTTTACTGCCAATTGGTAAAATACGGTTAATTCCATAAGAAATGTTCAAAAAAGGAAGGTTGAGTATATTTTTATAGTCATAATTTAAGTTTATTTAATATAACGCATCTTGGTTCTTCTATGATTAATTGTCTAATAGCCATCATCTTGACAAAAAGACCTTTAGATGAACTCATTTCAAAAAATGTTTTATTGAAGTGTGCTATACATATGTAAAGAAAAGTAGCTATATAATAGCTGTCATTGGCTTGATGAAGTTCCACAAATATTATCAGCATTTACACTAAGAACAAGATCCATATTAGACTCAAACATTGCCCTTTCATCATTCACTATCAGCCTTACCCTATGATAATCATTTTCTTAGCCTATAAGTTAGTTCTACTTTTTTTTTAATATTCTATAAATGTTGCTACACATGCTATATTCCGTTTAATTTGTTTAACATTGTGACTGTTAGTTTCTCCTTAATTTTGTGGAGATTATTCATTTATACTTATGGCACTGAAGGATATTGTCTTGCTGCTAGACACCTAAAGAAGTAACAGATTTGTGTGATACAAATGTGTTTCCTTTGAAATTTGAATAATTTACCCCCATTTTCTACTTTCATGGGAGTTCAAGACAGTATCAGAAATTATTGCCATAAGGCATTGAAAAGCATAAAAAAATGTTACTTGGTTTGCTAAAAGACGTGTGTGTGTGTGTGTACATGAAGATGTCAGTTAGAGGAAGGTGTTAGATCCCCTGGAGCTATAGTTGCAGGTGATTGTGAACCACTAGACATAGGTACTATAAACTGAACTCAAATCTGCTTCAACAGCTGGGTTCCTAACCAAAAAATAATCCATCCATTCCTAAAAAGTTACGATTCATAATGATTATCTTTTTGTGCCTGGTAGTTAAAATTCCAAGAGATTCTCTAGTTCTTAAGTGTATTCTGACATCTAGTATGTTCTGACTTCTTCCACCTCTTTCTCCTCCTATGCTTCCTCATTTTCTTTTTTTTTCTTTTTTTTTCCAAGAAAAGTGTAAAATGTTATTGTGAAACAAAAATTAGCATGCTGAAATACAGATATTTTCAAATATATGGCCAGTCATTAAAAAAGATAATCCCATGATTTTGGACTAGTAGTGTGTCTCCAATAACATACTTACTTGTTGTTTGTTGTTTTAAGCTCACAAAAGGTTGATTTGCAAAAGTTCTCAAATATATTGTTCTGAGAGTCTGCACCATCTTACTCAGAATACAACTTTAAATTTAAATTGCTTTCATGAAGATTGCTTCTACAAATGTTTACCCTACCTTCTAACATGGTCAGAAATTTATTCAAATACATCAAATTTTCAATTTCCCTTCTTTGAAGAAAAATGCTTCCCTTATTTCTAAAGAGAAATGCAAACCCAAGTTTGGTTTTCCAAATTAATTTTTTGTACTCTGCTGCATTGATTAATAAATTGAGCACCAACTATCTTTCCTTCTGAATGTAGGAGCCTTAGAAACTAAGCAGAAATGAGTTTTGTGCACTCTTCATCTTGCTTTTTTTCTAAAAATTTGAAAGAATCTGTCTTCTGCAGAGGTTGTGAGTCCTTGACCTTCAATCCATTTCTCTCATTCGATCTCATTATAAGGTGAACAGATTTGACTATGGAACCAAAGTTTTATTTCAGGCACTAACATGCTTCGATTTACTTTCCAAGTAAATCAAATGAGAAAGCCAGGATGGAACTCAAGCCATCGAAGCTGAATAAAGTGAGACGACATTAAATGTAAGGCCAGTGGCAATTTATTAGGAACAACTAAACAGACTCTCAGAGATTTCAGGAAAGAATACCATATTTCTAGATCATGAATGAGTTGGAAAAGGGACACCATACCTAGTGCCATTTGAATTATTTGTGACAATTAGTATGTACTTTGGACAGTTACAACAAAGGACTGTTGTCTGACTTGATCGAAACAGATTTCAGACTCAAGTGTTACAGGTTTGCGGGTTTTACAATACCTTCTGAAAAGTGGATAATCAGGAGTACAGTGAAAGTGGAATTTACTTTAAAAAAAAAACAGAACTTTACATTTTTTCAAAAGAGTTAGAAGTTCACGGATATATGGTAAACACAGTGCAAAGACTTCTCACATATCTCAGTCAGATTGCCCTTATTATTAATAGCAGGTTGTGGTGCTGTAGGTCACGTGTAGGCATGGGTCCGGTTGGGCTGAGTTGTGGATTCCACATGTCTGCCACACCTCATGGAGGCAGAAACGCGGGAATATGACTGAGTTCACTCCACGAAGTGCCAGGCAGATGCTGGGTGATGAGAAGCCTCTGGATGTGAAGATATCTCAGTCTGAGACTTATGCGGACAGAGCTCTTGGATAGGGACCCAAGAAGGCTTGCGGGGGATTGACTGGTATCAAACTCTTGGGCTCCCAGGCGCAGTTGGGAGCAGCAGAGGACTTGAGACTGGGGTCATAAGGCCTGGACCCATGGCGTGGAAACTCTTGGTCACTGCAACTCGCTTGGCTGGTTCATGGCTGGTTCATGGCTGGTTCGGCTAGCTTGCTTGAGTTGGCAAGCCTCAATGGCTGGAACGTAGAGAAGTCCTCCACGGGAGATTAGATAGCGGCTCAGTAGTCAAAGGCCCCCTCCATGGTTCTCCATGGAAGGCCCCAAAGACATGAGGAAGTCCATAATTTTAAAAGTTTATTGTCATGGCAGAAAGTAGATGTAGCTGTGCCCAGTGTCCTCAGGGCAGACCTGAGGTTAAATACCTTTGGAAGGAAAAGGGTCTAGGAAGGAATACTTAATTGACTATACCTTCTAGCCTTTAGGTACTTCATTAATATGGAGATCTCTTGAGGCCCTGCAGCCTGTAGTCACGCCCTCTACCTGTGTTACCTGTGCTATGTGACCTAAGGCCACAAATCTTTCTTTAGGAGAGGCTGTGGATAAATGAAACAAACCAGTGCCCAGGAGCAAGGCTGAACATCTACAGTCTCATTAAGGTATTATCCATGGTTCCAGGCCTGTGCTCGGCTGTGCTTCTCACAGCCCAATGCTGCATAGCATGTATTATTGTGGAATATACAACACAATACAATATTGATACATAATTCTAACTAACATATACATAACTAACCTTTAGTATCTATGGGGAGTAGTGCTCAGAACTCCAGTGAATATCAACATTTGAAGATACTGAAATCCCACATAAAGTGATTAGTAATTTACAGAGAATCAATCGACTGTGTCATGAACTTTAATGAGATAATATTTCTGATATGTAATAAAGTATAAATACTGTGAAATAGTATATTAAGTAAGTTAACAAATTCTTAGAAAGACAAATACTGCATATTCTTTCTCATGCACATATCTTAGCTTCTAAATATTAAATATGTCCATTAGGTAGGAATAAGTATAGACAAAGGCTGCATAGTGAAAAGAAGCTTTAAAAGAAGAGCATGGGCAAAGTAACAGAAAACTCAAGATGTGAAAGGAGAAAGGAAATAATTGGGGGTTAAAAGGTATAGAGGGAAGAAAAGCAGAAAGATGGAGGAAAAGGAAGCAGTGTTCCATCTTAATTGAACATGCAAGACATTTTTTTCTTTAATTTTTTCTCAGTTCTATGGTTATATTGTGTTTACAATATGTATTAAAATGGTAATTTCAATTAGAGAATAAAGTTATACTGTGTTATTTAGATAATAATAAGGAAAGGAGTTGATACGGTATTCATTGCAGATGCAATTTGTCCTAAAATATGTTCGACCCAATCTTGCTTACATCTTCAGGCACAGAGGGTTGACTGCTCTATTCCGACATCCATGGTTTTTGCCAAATGTCCTTACTTTGTCCTAGAATTCCATATTATATTGAAGCAGGACATCTCTCTAGACTCCTTTTGGCTGTCACTGCTTCTCAGATATTTCTTGGTTTTAATGTACTTGACAGTTTTATGAATGACAGCTGGGATTTGTCTACTTTTTTTTTTTTAATAAAAATTGAAGTGCAGTTTTCCATTACTGTAAGGAAGGCAGCATGGTAAAGTGCCATTCTCCTCACATCACATCAAAAGTGAAAACACTATTTAACACTTTAAAGGTTGGTCTTACTTTTGATTAATCTAGCCTTTGTCAGGTTGCTTTATGGAGAAATTACAATTATTCTCTCCTTTCATATAGTAATTCTTATAAAGAAGCCAGTCTAGATAGCCTACACTTAAGATTAAGGAATTAGAGCCCTGTGAAGGATAGATGAAGTGCTTACCACACAAGACAAGTGATCTTGAAACCTTGTGGGGTTTTGATCCTCGAAACCCACATAAAGATGGAAGGAGAGAACTCTCTTTATGGAGTTATACTCTGATCTCTACAAATGAACCATAAAAGATAATGGCCTGCATATTCTCTCAATCTCTCTCTCTCTCTCTCTCTCTCTCTCTCTCTCTCTCTCTCTCTCTCTCTCTCCCTCTCTCTCTCTCTGACACATGATAATAATAATTAATAATTAATAATAATAATGAATACAGTTTCTTTTTTATTGGATACATTTCAATTATTTTCCCCTTTCCAGGTCTCCCCTTTAAAAACCCCTATCCCATCCCCTTCTTTCTGCCTTTATGAGGGTACTCCCCCACCCACCCACCCACCCACCCACTCCTGTCTTCTATATTTTCAAAGAGCAATGAATTAGTTTTATCTCTCCAAGTTGATATCTTAAAGAGCATCATTTAAAAAAAGTCTTGCACAGATTTGTCTTTTCATTTACCTAGTCATTTATAATCTGATGATGTTTTATTGTTTTATTAATTCTATTAACTATTTCATATATGCATTTGATGCATTCTTATTATTTTTTCTAACCTTTTCTTATCTTCCTTCCACCCCTTTCAGCTCCCTTCTTTGCTACAAATGTTTCTCACATTCATGACCATTGATTTGATTTGAGATTCACTGAGTCTATAACTATCAATTTGGAACTATCCATTGAAATCTTGTGGGCTCACCAATGGATAAACAACTGGAGACAATCACTTCTTCTTTCAGGAATCTGCCAATGGTTCAGCAATAAGGAACAGAATCCTATGAACTCATCCCCCTTCCATGGCAAAGTCATTGGCTGTTGCCTAGATCAGGTCATTCTGGTGCAGATCTAATACCAGGAACCACTTCTGCTATTGAGTTCACTATTGCATAAGCAGACACCTCTTACCTGTCATATTTGTATGATAATTCATACAATTCATACCTGGTTAAGGCCACTGGTACCTTTTCTCCCCCATCACTCTTCTTGTAATCTTCTAGAACTATGAAAACTCAGTGACAGCAAAGAAGCTCATTTCTGGCTTGATTACTTTGTCTTCAGTAGTAGAATCAAATAAATTATTCCTGATATGCAACAAAGAAGAATGGAAAGAATCTTTTTATCTGGGAATATCCAGGGCAGCAGCTCTTCCATCTCTACAGTTCTTTCATTTGTATTCTATGCCCTTTGATTCATTGTTGTTTTTTATGCACTCATATTTCTTGAATCAAGAATTTGGAAGTTAAGAAAAGCAGATTCCTAGGATTCTTTCACACATGGTTAGTGTTTATTTCATAGCTTTTTAGTCTGGCTAACTTTGAAATTATCAAAATAATTTTAGACATATATTTTCAAATTATATGTTTAGGGAAAATTATGTGATTACTTTCTAGTTGACTGAGCCCTAAGGCTGTGTTTCTTACATATCACATGACAGAGTGAATTGAATATATATGTTTTCTGGGACCTCTGAGAAGATCTCTATTAATATATTTGATCATTACCTACATCCTTTGTTTTATACCTTCTATTTCTACAATCAATTAGTTAAATAGCCTCTCGAGTTTTGAGTATTTATCATTTTTTGTCTTTTTTTCTATAAAGATTTTCTATCACAATTCATCTTCATTGTCAACTTTATTAGACTAAGAAATTCCTAATATATTAAAAGCCCACAACTCTATATCTGTGATTGTATTTCCAAACAAGTTCAGCAGAAGAATGAAGGCTTCCCCTGAATGTAGATTGCACCATCCCATAGGCTGGAAACTCTGGTGAAATAAAGAGGAAATAGGAAAGCCAAGAGGTTTATCTTAGCTACTGTATGATGAGCTACTTTGCTGCAGTATATCCTGTCCATCCACATGAATTGGAACCTTTGAAATCATGAACCAAAATAAATCTTTCTTCCTTTCAGCTTTTTTGTGACAAGTATATAGTCTGACTAGCAGAGAAAATTGATGCCTGGAAAATACAATCATTGATCAGGACCTTATCTGAGCATGTACTTCTTAAGTCATTGAAACTGGTTTACAGTAAGAACTTGGAAGAAGTTTGGAAATGTAAAATTCTTACAGAGCTGTAAACAGATCTTAATGGCCACTCAAACGACAAGACTAACGTACAAAGAAAAGTAGGAACATTAATAATGCACTCATGAATGTTTAGATGAAAACAAGAAGTTTGGGAAACTATTGACAATGTAGCAAAGAACTTACTGCATTTTTCTTGTGTCCTGATGTTTGATGGGAAACTAAACTTAAAAGTGAAAGACTAATTTATCTGGACTAGGCAGTTTCAAGATAATCCAACATTCAGGCTATGACATGATTATTGTCAGCTGGTTTTAGCTAGGATTACAAAAAAAATCAAAGTAAGCATAGAATAGAAATTTTTGAAAAATTTGCAGTTTGTATAAAAAAAATCCATTAATTATGAATTTGGGGATAAATAGGCTTCTGTACAGGTAAGTGCCATTAAATTTCAAACAGAAAATAGACAACTCACTTTGAAAGACTCTCAAGGTTCACAGAGTGTCCATCACAGGCTCTAGAATATGAAAGAGTAAAGCCATTTGAAAGAATTTTCTCTTTAACTGATTATATAGCTTTGGAAATAATTTGTTCAGGATTACTTTGATTGTATTTAGCTATACAGGTGCTCAGAGACCACTGTAGTTATCAGCATAAATCATGTTGTATATACATATCCAAGGACATATAGCTATTACTCTGACAGCTGATTTTGGCTATGCTCTTTTTGTAGAAATGAAAAATGGAAGAGTTATAGAATAATGAGGCTGTCACCCAGATTTCTAACAAGGCTTGCTGTGGCAGGATTAGTGTCATGGAAAGTATTCCATGATAGGGTAATATATGAAGCTGTGAGTATAAAGTGTTGACTGCAAAGGAAGAACAAAGATGTTGGAAATATAAACAGCTTGGAATAACCACCAAGCAAAGCTACAGTTAGTGACTTATCCTGGGAGAGAGGATTCATGGAATA
This sequence comes from Grammomys surdaster, assembly GCF_004785775.1. Classification (NCBI taxonomy): domain Eukaryota; kingdom Metazoa; phylum Chordata; class Mammalia; order Rodentia; family Muridae; genus Grammomys; species Grammomys surdaster. The sequence goes on along the minus strand of NW_021604617.1, from coordinate 904,334 downwards.
AGAATTGAAATACCATATGAGTGGGATTACCAAAGCCTTTGGGAAAGCATTTTATTGAATGCTCTGGAAGCTAGAAGTCCAGTTACAATATTTAATGTTCCTCGTACTGGGTTTCTGCCTTTATTTTGTTCTATTATTCCTTGGCATTAACATATTCTTCCCTATGGAATGGTAATGTGTACTCTGTCCTTGTATATTGAAAGTATTATAATTTCATTTCCATGCCATAAGCTCAAAGTTAAGTTTGCCTTGAGACTCAGAGGATATATTGAACATGAACTTACAAGCAATGCTGGAAGTCTTAATTCTATAAGAATAGTTGAAAGATAGACTCCATAAAGTTTATAATGTGAGAATGATCCAAGCCAGTAGTAGAATGTGATGACTTAAAATGTGTTTGGGTATCAGATTGACAAGAGATAAATGTGTGATGTTTAATAGTGTTAATTTGATTGAATAAGAAAGCTCTTAGGAGACTAGTAAAGTACTTCTGGAAGTATTTCAAGAGAAAAAACAACTAAAAGTAGAAGATGGACCATAATGTGGCTATCATCCCTACCTCTGTTCTGGGGAGCCAGAGACAGTGAGAGAAAAAGGCCAACAAAAAACTACAGATTCATTCTCTCTCTCTCTCTCTCTCTCTCTCTCTCCTCCATTCCTCTCCTTTATGTCATTCTGAGCTTTTGGTTTATTTGTTTTTTGCTTGGTTGTTTAGTTTGTATGCTTGTTTTTGCTTTGCTATGACCTTCCTGGAATGATTAAATGGAACACCTGAGATTATCCTTGAAACTATCATTCAAATGAATTTTTTGTTTAAGGTGTCCATCAAAATGACCATGACTTTAATAGATTCTTTCCAGCACCAACACACACACACACACACACACACACACACACACACACACACAAACACACACACTCAATCACAAGTCTGCTACTCTTTCATGGCACCCAGTTTTTGTGCTGGTTTTCTATGTGCAATCTCCTTAACTATTTCTAGGAATACTAATTAGATGTTTAGATTTTTTTCATTGCATGTTTACCTTTGTTTATCTGTTGGGTTTGGAATAATTTATTTCCACATTAATTACTTCTTCAAATATCTGACAATTCTTTATTTTCTGTTTGTGTTTTAAAATGTGATGCTATGAAGGAGCTTGCGAGCATGGTGCATATAACAGAGCTTTTTACCATCAGGTTTAATTTCACGCTTCATGAGTGGCTTTAATGAGACAGGCACCCTACATACTAGAAACATCACCCTCCAAGCTGCTCTATTCGTTCCCAGAGAGACAGCTTGATTTCTATGGAGATGAGCCATATATTAGACTTACTACACTGGGGAAGTATTTGAATGCAGATGAGTGAATGTTCAATTTATGAAAGACCTCCTAGTTCGTATAGTTTCTACTCAACATAACAGCATAACACTTTGTTCATTTTGGTCAGTTGTGTCATCATCATAAAAAAATCAAAGTCTTCAGTTATGTAGGCAGGGCAATTTCTGTCAGAACAGCTCCTTTACTTTAGTGCATACGTAGTAGAGACACTGTTAAGTCAAAGTGTATATGAACTTGTAATTGTAGCAAGTACTTGAAATTTTATCTATCTACAGAAGTTCTTGTCTCAAATTTACAAAACATTACATACATAAAACTTTGAAAAGTGTTCATTCTTCCAAGCTAACCCATGATGTGGTGCTTCCGTGTAGTCTCATTTGTTGTCATCATTTTATGAATGAGGTTAAGCATTATTTTGCAATAAGATTCACTTGTCTTTCTGTACATGATTTGTTCAACTCTATTTCTAAGTACCTTCTTGGTCCATTTCTTCACTGGAATAATTAATTTCCATATGAATATAGAAACATTTATTAGTGATATTAACTTTTTGACCATATTACCAATTGTAAAGATTTCCTAATTGTACATCAGACTGTCCTTTAATAGTATTTATAATTATTTTGAAAAAAATAGTTTTTTTTGTCTTCTGTAGTATTCTTTAAGCTTAATAGAAACTAGCCTTTGGAACTTGTAACCCTTTGTCAATTTAGACACATGGGAATCACTTGGGAAGAAGTAAACTCAATTAATTTTACTTAATTAATTTACTTAATTTACTCAATTAAGTTTAAGTATTTGTTATATCAGATTGGTCAGTGGGCATGTCTGTTGGACATTTTCTTGATTTATTATTTATATGAGAGGGCCACACCCACTGTGGGAGATGCCGTTCCCAGTCAGATGATCTTGGGTTGGGGTTGGATAAGCCAGTTGAGTAAGCCCATGGGAACTAAGTGAGTAAGCAGCATTCCTCCATTGTCTCTGCCTATGTCCCTCCTTAGGTTCTTGCCTTGAATTACTTCCTTACATCCTCTTAGTGATAGACTACAAAGTGTAAGCCAAATAAACCTTTTCTTCTCCAGGCTGCTTGATTGGTCATGTTGTTTATCACAGGAAGAAAAGCAAACATGAAGAACTTCCACAGACAATTAATTGAACACTATAGAGCCTATAAGAGTTTCAAACATTTTAAAATTTGTCAATTTGTCATATTCCATATAGATTCAGTGAATCAAAATAACCTTTAGTCTTTCTAATTTTTATTCATTGATTCTATTCATAAATAGATAGGTTTGTTTGCTATTTTTTATGTTAATAAAAATTGATGTATTATTACTTTATTCATCTTGCAATAATTCTCTCCCCTCATTTATGGTGATGCTCACATTGTCAGAGCTGACCAGATGGGAGCCTTTGAATGTTGTCTATGCCCCTTATCATTTACTCATAATTTCTTGACCACTTCTTTGTTCTCTGACACACACAAAAAAATGTCCTTTTGATCTTGCATCTAACTTGTCCCAAACCTAGAGTCATTTTTTTCTCAAAGAAAGTCATTTCATTTGTTAATGATGCTTAAAACCCACTGAGGGTTCCTTGGTAAATATGTGAATGGTGTGGGAAAGAAAGAAGAAAGGGAGAGAGAGATGGAGAGAGAGAGAGAGAGAGAGAGAGAGAGAGAGAGAGAGAGAGAGAGAGAGAGATGGATCAGGAGTTGATGCAAAAAAACTTCCATCTGCATTTCACTCCATAAGGTTCATTGAATCTGAATAGCTCTGTACAATCAAGTATTTCACAGCAGTGATTCACTCACAGACAGATGATATGACAACACTGGCCCCATAAAGAGTCCTGTCATGTCATGATGTAGCTGCTGCAGGGTCATGATACAAAATTTGAGATGACATTGGAACACATACGCACACACGCGCGCACACACACACGCACACACAATCATATACATCATATACATCATATAAGGGACAGATATTGTCGTAGTAGAAACAGTGACATTGGCACCAACAATGATACTGAAGCATAAGCTTGTGAAGTCCAATGCCTATGTTTATATTTGTATGCATTTTTACCAAAATTTTTATGTTTTAAATAAGATCTTTAGTAAAAGAACAAAACAAAATATTGTATTGAATCATGTGATGTCCTTTACTTTTAAGTTATTTTATTCCAAAATTGAAAAATAAGTTTAAAAAGTTCAAACAATTTTAAAACTGAATTTCTAGTTAGCCAAGACTACTTGCTTAGTGTAAAACTGGCTTGTATAACATGAATTGTCGGTCACTCATTCTCAAGAGTATAGAATGTAGATAGCAATGTACAGTCACATCCTCCCACTCACTCATCCTATGGATAAAAACTATGCCTTGTACAGATTAAATATTTCACTTCTTATACCATGGTTATTGGGACTCACCAAAAAGATATTCAAATACTTAATATTGTGCAACAATTGCCTTTAGCACTCAGTACAGTGGTCAACTTGGCAGCAACAGTCTATGTTGGCACACTACACTGTACAGCAGGTTACACTATTTAGGTTTGAATAACTGCTTGATATTCTATGTACTCTGGTTGAACTTATGTCTCCAACATTAAAATACCTGAGGACTATTGTTTTCCATATATCTACTTATTTGTGAAGGCTATTCTTGGTTGGTAATTTGATTACATCTGGAATTAATCAAAACACAAATTACTGGACCTACTTGTGAGAGATTTCTTTTTTATTCTTAATTAAATCATTTTAATTGGGAAGGCTCACCTTTAATCTGGATCTTTGAGGTAAGAATTAAAACTTTAGTTCAGATCTTTTGAGGTGGAAAGATCTAACTTCATCTGGAGCATACCTTCTGCTGGCAAACTATATAAGGACATGGGGGAAAGAAGCTCTCTCTGTTTTCCTGCTTGCCGTTGCTTCATTAGCAACTCCATTTCTTCACTGGCATTAGAGCCTACTGCTTCAGCATTTAAGTGTACTGAGAAAGAACTAGCTGGGATATCTATTCTCATGTTCTGAAAAACTACTGGCAGCTTGGAATTTCCATTCATACCCAGTCATTTTTAGATTGCCCGAACACAGTCTATATTATTCTAATAAATCCCCCATAAGTGTGTGTATATGTGTATTCATACATTTGTACATATATGTTATATTTAGTTAAACAAATATCAATACATATATTATGTATATGTAGAGAAATTACATATATATACATATATATGTATATACATACACATACACACACACACACACACACACACACACACACATATATATATGGAGGGAGAGAGAGAGAGGGAGAAAGATTTATTCTATAAGTTTTGTTATTCTAGAGAACCCTGACTAATACACTAGTCTTAAATACCCAAGATTTGTTTCACAATTAATGAACCTATTTGACAACTTAACAAAATTCAATTAACACATGAAATTTTTATGTTGTATAAGATATTTATTCAAAACAAAATCCTCAAATTTGAACTAGTCTCTTTCTCATTTTGATAATATTTTCCATTGTCTTCATTTTTCTAATTGCCACTATCTTTGTCATATGCTTTCTTTTGGCTCTGATTTGAGGACTTTCTTGATCCTCTCTCTGTACTCCATTAGAGACTCACATAGCACTGTACTTTTGTCTGAGTACTTCTGTTTCCACCACAGAGACATTCATTTTAAATGACACTTTCTATAGTTTGAATTATAAATATCCCCTAAAGGGCAGGTACTAATGGTTTGCTCACTAGTCTGGGACACTATTGGAGTTGGAGGCATCTTTGAGATACAGGCCTTAGTAGGAGGCAGTTGAGTCATTGGAGATGTGCCCTTGAAAAATGAAATGTGGACATTGACCAATTCTTTTATGCCTCTTTGATTGCTGAGTAACAATGCTCATGAAGTAAAACCAGAATCTGTGAGCCAAAATAAACCTTCCTTTATTATAAGATGATTTAAGGACACAGCAACAAAACACTGACACTATTTTTTATTTAACTAATGAAAAGTTTTAGTCTTTCCCCATCAAAAACACTTTAATTGATCACTGCTGCTTTTTTGATTCCTTTGTTTGAGAGCTTGTTCATGCATATCTTATCTAAAAACATTCTAGCTCGTTTTATGTGTGTTGTTCATATGACAGGACATTTTGAGCCAGCTATCTACAAGTGATTTTGTAGTAATAAAGGTAGTGTTTTACTACAATGTATTCAATAGATTGTTTAAAATTAACTCAGGTCTATTTTTATGCATGCAAGGGTTACAAACGTTCTTGTCCTTGAATATTCAGGAATCAGACAGAGCCTGAGACATACCTTATGTGGAGTGGAGTGGCTTAGTTAATAAATAGAATCTCAAGAATGTTCAGTGAGGAAAAGACAGACATGAAACTATGAAAAAGATATAAGGCAGGAAAGACTACGTGACCAATGAATGTTACCACTATGAACATAAAGCATCCTTGACTAAATATTTTTCTGTTGAGTCTTCTAAGAGGTTCTTCATAAACTGGATTTATTAAGTTCTATTTACACAAGGAAATAAAAACAATATTCACTGATTCTCATATCCATTGATAAAAGGTTTTCTCCACATGATGTCAATTACCCCACTCTTCTCAATTGCCCATGACTGGATAATTCCATGGTATGAGCATTTATGTCCCTCTGCAAGCTATAGTGAAACTTAATGTCCAAAGCAGTAGCATTAAAAGGTTAACACTTTTTTCATGGTTGAATTGGGATAGAGCAATGGTTCTTAACCTCTGTAATGCCTTGACCTTTTAATATAGTTTGCCATGTTGTGGTGACCCCCACCAACCATAAAATTATTTTTATTGGTACTTCATAACTATAACTTCACTACTGTTATGAATTGTAATATTAACAATTCTGCAACTTCCACATTATTCCTGAACTCTGCCTATTGATTGACTATTGATCTCTGAATCTGTTTTCTCCAGCTGGTGGAAGAAGCTTCTCAGAAGACAGTTATCGAAAGCTCCTGTCTGCAACCTTAGCAGAATATCCTTAATAGTGTTAGGGTCTGTCTCTCTCCCGTGGGATGGATCTCAAGTGGGGTCACTGATTGATAGGTACTTCTTCAGTCTCTGCTCCATTTTTATTTACACACTTCTTTTAGGCAGGACATATTTTGGGTTGAAGCCTTTGTGAATATAACACAGGATATTTTTATATGTGACCTAAATGAAAGGACAGTTCAACCCAAAGGTATTGTGATCCACAGGCTGAGAACTGCTTGCTAGAGGGAACTTTTCAGAAATATTGGCCACTGTAACCATAAGAAGACAGAGAAATATTCAAGATTGGCTTAGACAAAAAAACGAAAAACCATCCTCCACAAAAAAAACACAACAACAAAACAAACAAACAAAACAAATCTAATGCTCTTTGGAAATTGTTGTATGGTGTTTACTTCAGCCAAGTTTTTGTAGCACACTTTACCTTCCTATATTATCTTTCAATATTTTTTAAAAATTACGAAATAGTATTCAAATTTTTATTCTAGCCATTATAATTTTAATTTCAAAGGTAGAAGTTATTTGAGAATATTGAAAGCCCAATAAAATTCTAGAGGTGTAAGAAACTCGTTTAAATTACAAATTGTTCCCTGTTGACAAACATTCAAAACACAGATCAGGAGCCAGTCCAATATGCAAATCACAGTGCAAGGTGCAATGATTTTATCTACCATAAACTACAACTGCATTTCAAAGAAGAAAAATTCATTTCTGAAAGTTAGAGTTACAACACTAGCACTAAACATATCAAGAGAAACAAAGAAAAGGATCTGCTTTGATGTATCACTATCCTTATTATTTATTTATTTGTTTGTTTACACTCCAGATTTTCTTACCCTCCTGGTTCACCCTCTGACTGTTCCACATCCCATTCCTCCTCCCTGCTCCTATTTCCAAGAGGATATCCAAACTCCTCACTCCCCACCCCACCAGAACTCTAAACGTCCTGGGGCCTCCAGTCTCTTGAAGGTTAGGTGCATCTTCTCTGACTAAACACAGACCCACCCGGAATTCCTCTGCTGTATATGTGTTGAGGGACTCATATCAGCGAATGTAGGTTTCCTAGTTGGTGATACAGTGTCTGAGAGGTCTCAGGGGTCCACGTTAATTGAGGCTGCTGGTCCTCCTATAGGGTCACCCTCCTCCTCAGCTTCTTTCAGCTTTTCCCTAATTCAACCACAGGGGTAAGCAGTTTCTGTCCATTGGTTGTTTGCAAATATCTTCATCTGACTCTTTTCAGCTGTTTGTTGGGTCTTTCGGAAGGCAGCCATGGTAGGTTCCTTTTTTGTGAATGCTCCATAGCCCCAGTAACAGTGTCAGGCCCTGTGTCCTCCCCGTGAGCTGGATCCCACTTTGGGTCTATCAGTGGACCTTCTTCTCCTCAACTTCCTCTCAATTTCCATCCCTGCAGTTCTTTCAGACTGGAACAATTATGGGTCAGAGTTTTGACTGTGGGATAGCAACCCCATCCTTCACTTCATGCCCCATCTTTCTACTGGAGGTGGGTTCTACAAGTTCCCTTTCCCCACTGCAGAGCATTTAATCTAGGGTCCTACACTTTGAGATCTAAGAGTCTCTCATCTTCCAGGTCACTGGTACATTCTGAAGGGTCCTCCCAACATCCTACCCCCGAGGTTGCCTGTTTCCATTCTATATGCTAGATCTCAGAGCTTCAGTACTTTTCCTCCACCAAATACCAGATCATGTTTCCCTCCCGGCGTTCCTTTTCCCTTGATGTCCCTCCCTTGTTTCCCCCTTGTGGTTGCTTTCTTCTCCCTTCCAAGTTGAACTGAGGCATTCCTCATTTGCGACTTTCAGCTTGTTGATCTTTTTGAGTTCTGTGGACTGTATCTTGAATATTCTGTACTTTTTGTATTTGGGCTAGTATCCACATATTAGTGAGTACATACCATGCATGTCCTTTTGGGTCTGAGTTATCTTACTCAGGATGATATTTTCTAGTTTCATCCATAAACTCAGGATGTTATTCTTAATAGCTGAATAGTATTCCATTGTGTAAATGAACCATATTTTCTGTGTCTATTGTTCTGTCATGAGGTATCTGGGTTGTTTCTACCATATGACTATCACAAACAAGGTTGCTATAAACAGAGGGAAGCATATGCCCCGTGGCTTAGTGGGGAATCTTTTGTGTATATTCTCAAGAGTGGTATTGCTGGGAATTCAGGTAGATTTATTTCCAATTTTCTGAGGAACCTCCAGATTGACTTCAAGAGGGGCTGTACCAGTTTGCAATTCTACCCAGCAATGGAGGAGTGTTCCTCTTTCTCCACATCCTCACCTACATGTACTGTCCCCTGAGGTTTTGATCTTAGACATTCTGATTGGTATAAAGTGGAATCTCAGGGTCAGTTTAATTTGCATTTCTCTAATCACTAAAGACTTTTAAAAAGTCTTTAGCTGCTTCTCAGCCATTTGAGAATCCTTTGATGTGAATTCTCTGTTTTGTTGAATACCCCAGTTTTTGACTGGGTTGTTTGGAATTTTGGTGGTTAGCTTCTTGAGCTCTTTATATATTCTGGTACTAGCCCTCTATCAGATGTGGGGATAGGGAAGATTTTTTTCCCAGTCTGTAGGTTGCTGATTTGTCTTATTCACTATGTCCTTGACCTTACAGAAGCTTTTCAGTTTCATGAGGTTCCATTTGTCAATTCTTGATCTTAGAGCATGAGCCATTGGAGTTCTGTTTAGAAAATTTCCCCCTGTGCCAAGGAGTTCAAGGCTCTTTCCAACTTTCTTTTCTACTAGATTGAATGTATCTAATTTTATGTTGAGGTCCTTGATCCACTTGGATTTGATCTTTGTGTAAGGTGACAAGTATGGGTCGATTTTAATTTTTCTACATACAGACAGCCAGTTAGACCAGCATCATTTATTGAAGATGCTTTCTCTTTTTCCATTTTATATGTTTGGCTTCTTTGTCAAAGTTCAAGTATGTGTAAGTGTGTGATTTTATTTCTGGGTCTTCAATTCTATTCCATTGATCAAAGTGTCTGTCTCTGGACCAATAACATGCATTTTTTATCACCATTGCTCTGTAGTAAGGCTTGAGGTCATAGATGGTGATTTCTCCCAGTTTTTTTTTATTATTAAGAATTGTTCTCACCAATCTGTTTTTTTTAACTTTCCAGATGAATTTGAGAATTGCTCTTTCCGTATCTTTTAAAAATTTTGTTGGGATTTTGATTAGGATTCTATGGAACCTTTAGATTGACTTTGGTAGGATGGCCATTTTTACTATGTTAGTTCTTCCAATCCATGAATAGGGGAGATCTCTCCATTTTTAGCCCTTCAAAGAAGACCTGATGTCCATATTCCACACACTATTCTATAAAATAGAAACAGAAGGAACACTACCTAATTCATTTTATGAATCTGCAATTACTCTGGAACCACACAATATTCCAACCAAAAAAGAAAACTTCAGATCAATTTCACTTATGAATATTGAAGTAAAAATACTCAATAAAATTCTTGTAAACAGAATCCAAGAATACATCAAAACCATCATTCACCTTGACTAAGTAGCCTTCATTTCAAGGATGCAAGAATGGTTCAATATAATCTACTATATAAACAAACTCAAAGGAAAAAAACACATGATCATCTCCTTAGATGCAGAAAAAGCATTTGACATAGTACAACTCAGATTCATGTTAAAATTGTTGGAAAGATCAGGAATTCAAGGCCCATATGTCAACATTATAAAAGCAATTTACTGCAAACCAACAGCCAATATTAAAGGAGAGATACTTGAATTATCCCACTAAAATTGGGGAATATCCCACTAAAATTGGGGAAAAGACAAGTTTGCCCACTCTCTCCATATCTATTCAGTATAGTACTCAAAGTGCTAGCTAGAACAATAAAACAACAAAAAGAGATCAAGAGAGTAAAAATTGGCAGAGACAAAATAAAGCTATCACCATTTACAGATGATATGATAGTATACATAAGCAACACCAAAAATTCTACCAGAGAATTTCTCCAGCTGATCAACAACTTCAGCAAAGTGGCTGGATATAAAAAGAACTCAAATAAATCAGTAGCCCTTTTTTATACAAATGATAAACAGGCTGAGAAAGAAATTAGGAAATAACTCCCTTCACAATAGCCACCTATAATATAAAATATCTTGGGTGTAACTCTAACCAAACAAGTGAAAGATCTAAATGACAATAACTGCAAGTCTCCCAAGAAAGAAATCAAATAAGATCTCAGAAGATGTATCACTTTCTGAGTTAGTAAAACAAGAGTGTTTGGATGCATGGGCTAGTGATAAATTCAGGAAGTTAGAAACTAGATAAAGAGTAAATGATTGAGATACATGGTGAAACTAGCATGTGGGAAATTTGTGCTTGTTTCTTCTAATGCAGACTTTCATTGGTTCCTGAGGTCTTATCCTTGCCCTGTGAAATCTGCTTTTTCATCTTGCATTTTGGAGATATATTGGAGATGTTAGTCCCACTGGTCAAGAATAAAAACATGATCACAATTTTTGAGCAAATTTTGAAACAAGCTACATTAAATACTAACCAGATCCCTATGCAAGATTCCCAGAGTAGGACATAGAATTACATCAGTCAGGGACCGATAATAGCAAAACCCACATGGCTACATACTTCCTGTCTTCATCCATTTAGAGGCAAGCATACATCCTAGTATACTTCCTGTGTACATGCGACTAAGCACACAATCAGTACAATTGGTACAACCAAGCTTGTTTTAAAAAGAAAAAACCTTGCCCAGCATTCCAAGAACTTATCTGTCCTTGGGCATGTGAGATTTGCAGGTTATAGGCACTTTCCTATTATAGATCTCTCTTAATTATAATAATTGAATCTAAAAACATAACTTCAGCCAATCCAGAGAAAATTATATATGTTCTTGTGTTGATGAATTTTGTTGTTTAACTAAGTAGTCATGGCATGCATACCCTTATTAGTCCTTCTTTCCTTTTGTTAAGAAAGCTTTCTTGGTTTTAGAGTCTGGAAATTACTTTAAAAGGATTGTGGACTGACCATAAGTGTCAATCCAGTTTCTCTCTGTTCTACATATTTAGAAACTTCAGGAACAAAAACAAAATTTGGAAAGCTTTCAGAGAATATGTCTTGTTTGAATCATATTGTGCTGAGAATTATACAGTCTGTCTTGAAAATGAGTCATTTTGACAGATAGTTACACTCTGAGTGACAGAAATATAAATTAATTATACCAGCCACTCCAAACTACCACTATGAGCATTTGGCAACTTCTAACCTTGATTATATTGCCTAAAGTGTGACACTTCTTCTCCTCACCCCTACCCTTCACTAAGATAAACAATGACTAACATAAAAACTGTAATTGTAGACTATATTTTTCAGTAATTTAGACAACAAGCTGGAAACCCAAATTAAGTTTTATATGTTTCTATTAATAAGACTACTGTTATAAATAACCCAATTGATATATTAATGTATGTAAGATGCTTCCAGTTATGGCCAGTTCAACGAGAATGATAAGGTCATTAATTATTCTTCATAGACATTTCTTCTGGCTCTGATGGGCTTAAAGTAGACCAGTGTTCCTTCTGAGAATACTTGAACATTTTAAATAAGATGCTATCAGAAAGTAGAGTGGATTTGAAGCAATTAGAGAGTGAATAAGACAGAAGGCACGTCAGTTTTCAGTTTCTGGCGAAAATGGGGGCTATTCAGTTGCACCCATCTACCTGCACATTGTTTTGGTTCTCACAGTATCTTTTGACACAGCCACAGGAGTCTGAGAAACTAAGAGTGGATGCAAAGAAGAAAATGTGATCTTCAGTCAATAGTAAATCTGAAAACAGAACACAGCATAAGTCACTTAGGACAGGTATTCTGTCAGGGCAAGCAGTGTCTGTTTCAGAGAATAAGGTTAAGTTCACTGGACTTTGTCTGCTTCCTTTTTTAATTTACTTCCATTCCTCTACATAGCTACAATTTGGAGCTGAAATTTCCTCAAGCGCTTGTATGCAGAGGACTTGGTTCCCAAATCTATAATGCTGTCATGGGAACTTTTAGAAGGTGAACTTTAGTATGCATGCCCTCAAGGTATTGCTTCTTGCATGCCAGGACTTGAGCATTCCTAGCCTAGCCAAACTAAAACACAGCAATCAAGGTCTAAAGTATGTTTTCCTAATTGCTTATGTCAGGTATTTTATCACAAACTGTCTTTTAAAAAAACATTTCAGAATTTCCTCTTGTTTCCTATCATCAAAGCCTTTCTGTCTTTTAATCCGAGCTATGTATTAATATCAGCTACATTAAAATCAATTAATGATGACTTTGGTGCTGAGCTAAATATTTTGCTTATTTTCTGTTATCCACACCTGTTTTTTGTTATTCTGCCCATTTTCCTACTTTAAAAAAATGACTTTAACTCATATTTAGTCCAGGAATCTATTAAAAAGTAATACTGAAGGGCATAGAAAATGATCTAGGACATCACAATGCATTTGCTCAAGGGTTGTAACGGCCGTTTCTTTTGTAACGGCCGTCAGGTTCTGCTACCTTGTAAAGGCTGGCCGGTTCTGCTGCTCCGGTCCACAGGCCAGGGTCTAGCAAGAGAGAGTGGGGACGGAGGAAGGGGGAAAAAGGGGCGAGAGACGCAAAAGATAGATACAAGACAGAGTCCGGTGGAGTCTCTTCAAGTCTCTTCTTTATTCTCCTCTCTTCTTCTATATTCTCACTCCTTCAGTCTCCTGACACCTCTCACTTTCTCACTTCTATCACCTTCTACCTCTTACCTCTACCTCCTACTTTCTACCTCCTCCTACCTCTTCCCTTCTTTACTTCCTACTTCCTACTACTACTATAGAAGGGAAATCCTGGGTATTTATACCCTTTACCACGTGACTTGCCCTCGTGGACAATCTCAACTGAAGCCACTACGTCACGTGTCTTGTAGCCATGGATACCAGGAGCACCTTGCAGCTGGGGGCACTAAACAGTGTAACAAGATGTTTATCAGAGTGCGCTCAGCTATTGCAGGCTGTTGAAACAAGTCTCTTGTCAGGATATATGGCTCAAGATGGCTGTAAAGATGATAGCCACTTTCGGCTAAGAGTCGGCTCCCAACAAAGGATATTATTTTTCATGAAAGGATGTGCATTAAGTGAAAGGGTGTGGAGAGTCACGAGTGATGAACTTGCCTAGGGCATGTGCCTTGTTAGTAAATCTTTGTTCTTGGCCTATGTAAAACCTACTCTTTGTGGGGGTCATTAGTGCTATAGAAATCTTCTGGTTTTTGAACTTCTGGGCATGTTTAGAATAAGGTGTAAACATTTTGTTCACTTAAGTTGTAAAACAAACTTGAGAAGTAGTAAGAGTTGCCTCTGGAAGAAGCAAGGGCCTGAACAAAACTTTAACTATAGTGCTCTGTCCACTCAACCTCTGCGGTCACCAAAGCTGTGAAAAGCCAGTCTGTCACCAGAAGCTTTGAGAGACTGCTCAGCCTTTTGCTGTGTGTGACAAATGAAACATCATAAGAAATGTACTGCATTGTGGGAAGCCAACTTGGATGAATCATGGACTAGAACTACTTTCTCCAATTAACTAGAGGACCAAGTATATATCTCAGTAGACATATTTCCTGGTCTCCTGGCCATTCAGAATTACACAATGAGCAAAAGTACTCCGAGCTACTTAGAACTATAAGATTTTTTTTCTTTTTTTTTAAATTTTTTTATTGGATGTTTTATTTACATTTCATATGCTGTCCCCTTACCCCATCACCCACCCACCCAGGAACCCCCATCCCCTCACCCCTCCTCCTTCTTCTCTGTGGATGTAACCCCTACCTACACCCCCACTCCCACCTCATATGAAAAATAAAAGTAAAAAATTATTAAGGCAGACTAAATTAGATTAAAAAATAAATTTAAAGACTAGCACTCAGTTTTCTGAGTGTCTTTTATAAAATAAGATACAAGGTTAAAAATATTCTTTATGAAAACAAACATATTAGAAAAGCACAAAGGGATCAATTCTTAACATATTCAATATGTTCATATTACTATAACAACTACTGTCTTCACAATCTAGCTTTCAAAACATTTGATCAAGATACCCATTAAGTAGGAAATCCTCTGGAAAATGCAGAAACCAGAGTGTATGAGAGTCAATTCTATACTACATACTGCCTACTCCATGGAGTTATTGTAGACCCTGGAAACACATCCAGAATCCTCTTTTTACTTCATACTGACCTTCAGCCATGATCTATCTGCATGACCTTGAACTCCATGCTTACAAGTGGGTAATTGATAAAACTTGTCCTGTGGCTTGTGTCCATGGATATTAGTCTTCACTCCGAAAGGTAACAGAATATTCTAACTTCCTGGGAACACTGTGCATCTCCTGAGTGCTTTGATTACTTGCTGTAGCAACATCATCATTTCAAAACCATTAACACTGGTTTCAGAGAGAACCATTGCCACATGTCCTAGTTATGCCTATACTATTTTACATCATAGCTCTCCCCACATAGTAGATTGTTTGCTCACTTTCTTACCTATGTCCACCATCAACTGAAAAATCACAGAGTAATGATGGGATTCAGGTGGGAAAGGAGTTAGCTTTTGAGTTTTGTTTTCACTGTACTTAGGTAGAGTTGCTGACTCAAAGTAGAGCAGTATGTTTGTTTGTTTGTTTGTTTTTGTTTTGCTTTGTTTTTTACTTAACAGGTGTTTAGTTTGTTTAATTTTGTTATCAATTTCTACCTAAGAAAGAACTATATGTGAGCCTAAAATGCCGTCAGTTGCAACAGGAGCAGTTTCCTATAGAGCATTAGGTTCAATGTTAGGCTGCAACCAAGATATTTGGCTAGATGTTATTCACTCTACCCTTTTCAGATAAAACCACTCCAGAAAATGATAAATGTGCAACTGTGGTTGCACTATGTTGTACTCTCATGATACACTTACCTAGTTATCAGCATTTCTGTGACAGAGATATTAGAAACATTTAAGGACTCCGATGTAAGGAACACTTCATGATATCTAAGGCCTGTCCGTTGAACCATTCTCATCCCTGATATGATTCCTTGTTTCATAATTGAAAGAAATTGCAGATTTGAGCCCAAAACAAGTGAATGTAGAGGTGAATCTGGGTGAGAGTATTTAGGTATAGACAAAACAAACAAACAAACAAACAAACCCTTTTTCCAGTCTCATGACAACAAAGGACACTGGTTGCCAAGAGTGACAGGTAAAGACAATGCAGGACTTACAGAATATTGAAAAGTAGGTGTCCTGATTCTAAAGGTAAGTGAGTGAGCTGCCTTGCTTAAGAATGCTTGTGTGTGTGAGGAAACCAGGAAGTTACATATTTGGTAGACTTTGTACCCTTGGCTGGATCCAATGTCACAGAGTGTTTGTATATTTCACAACAATGATGCATATCTATCAAATCAATTTAGTATTAGAAAAATAAAGTGTTTTATTTATTTTACATCTTGAAATTTAACACTGAAAGATTGTATGTTATAATTAAACTGATATGTCAGAATTAAACAACTGCTCTGAAATTTTATTTATTTGCTCAAGCAAAATGTAATGAGTTTTACATTTTTTAAAAGATTAAATTAAAACTGCTCTACATCAAAAATAAAAAGATACAGCTTTCCACAAGTAATCAGCTATTTTTATTTAAACACATTTGAAAGGTGTTTAAAGTTTTATTTTTCATGTTCTCATTAACAACAGATTGTATTTTTAAATGTGGCATTGGTCTATAACATTCATATGACTTTCGAAGCTCTCCATTGAGATGACCTCTAAACATTCCTCCATTGTTGGTGGGATTTCAAGCTGATACAATCACTTTGGAAATCATTCTGGCTGTTCCTCAGAAAATTGGACATAGCATTACCTGAGGACCCAGCTATACCACTCCTGGGCATATACCCAGAAGATGCTCCAACATATAACAAGGACACATGCTCTACTTTGTTCATAGCAACCTTATTGCCAGAAGCTGCAAAGAACCCAGATGTTCTTCAATAAAGGAATGGATACAGAAAATGTGGTACATTTACACAATGGAGTACTCATCAGCTATTAAAAAAGATGAATTCCTGGAATTCTTAGGTAAATGGATGGAACTAGAAAATATCATCTTGAGTGAGGTAATACAAACACAAAAGAACGCACATGATATGCACTCACTGATAAGTGGATATTAGCCCAAAAGCTCACAGTACCCAAGATACAACTCACAGACCATGTGAAGATCATGAAGAAGGAACACCAAAGTGTGGGTGCTTTGGTCCTCCTTAGAAGGAGTAACAAAATACTCATGGGAGCAAATATGGAGACAAAGTGTGGGACAGAAACTGAAGGAGGGGCCATCTCGAGACTGTTCCACCTGGGTATCCATCCCATGTGCAGTCACCAAAGGCAGACACTGATGTGGATGCCAGGAAGTACATGCTGATAGGAGTCTAATATAGCTGTCTCCTTAGAGGTCTGCCAGAGCCTGAAATATACAGAAGCAGATGGTCACAGCTAACCATAGAACTGTTCATGGGATTTCCAATGGAGAAGTTAGAGAGAAGACTGAGGAGCTGATAGGGGTTTGTGGTCCCATGGGGAAAGCAACAATACCAACCAACTAGAGCTCCCAGGGTCTAAACCACTAGCCTAGGGACTCATGGCTCCAGCTGTATATATAGTAGAGAATGGCCTTGTTGAGCATAGGTGGGAGAGAAAGTCCTTGGTCCTGTGAAGGCTGGATGCCCCCAGTGTAGGGAAATTCAAGGGTGGGGAAGAGGGAGTATATGAGTGGGTGGGGGCACACTTGCATAGAAGCAGGAGAAGGGGGGATGGGAGAGGGGGTTTCCTGGGAGAGAAATGGGGAAGGGGATAACATCTGAAATGTAAATAAAATATCCAATAAAAAATTAATCTAAAAATGTTTTAACATAATACAAAGCATCTATACATTAAAACATGAGCATCTTTTAAGATCACACACACACACACACACACACATACACACACACACACACAAGCACATATAGCCATCATCTACATGAGGATTCTTCTCTGCCTTCTCCTCCCTCCAAAGCACGTCTTGTACTGGGACACCTTATCTTCTTCCTGCTGCCTCAGAAGTCACCTGACTTTGAAACCTTTCCTGGAGACTTCAGGCAACATGGAGTTATTCCTTCTCTTTCTGGTTTTTTTTTTAAGTCTCGTCTTTCTTTTTTTTAATCGCAATTTAACATTTGGATTATTCTGAACCCTTCAGTCAGACTACATAAGTGGCATTCATGTAACACTCACCCACATGGCCCATATGTCGTATTCTGGGAAGGCAAGATGTTAAATAAAGATTTAATAGATGCAGAAAGGCTACATGCAATCAGAAACCATGATATTTGAGTTAACTGTTTAACTGTAACTTTGACTCACTCTGTCAAGAGAGGAGAAAAGAAAGAATTGTCCATTTAGGTATGTTCTCTTGTATCTTCTATGACTTTTCCTTTTATAATTTGTGAATATATGCTCAAAATCCCAACTATATTACTCCATTTTTAATTATTTTGTTAAGCCTTTTACCTATCTCTTTGTTTTGGTCGTCTTTTATAACCGTATTTTATACCCCAAGAGGAAACAAGCAAATCTGTAGTAATGCTAAGGCACATTGTTCATGAAACTCTGAAGAGTAGAGGAGATGACTTGTAAGTCGCAGGAGGTGTAAGACTACCAGGATGAATGTTGTGGTTTGTTTCATAGATCGAAAGTAGGATTTGATTGTATAATGAAAAGATAGAAAATATATCTTAGTTTGTAAACTCTCAGCCTATTCTCTGAGCACTCTCAGTGCTTTCAAGACTAGCACTAGGTACTCATCCTGTCAAATAGTGTCAAACACCTGGTCAAAACCAGAAAAAATAGCCTGTCAGCTCACCTGCCATTGAATATTCATGAAGTAAAGGGCCCAGATCTTTGCAAGCATCATACAGAACCCTATGATGTTCTTAGAGGCTTCAATTCTTGGAAACCTGTCATGTGCACAGAAAAATCACAGCCTCCTATGATCACATTGACACAAAGATAAAGAAAGAAAAGCTGCAAAGTATAGGTGTTCTGGGGTTGATATGTCATTAAGCAAAGAATATGGCAAGTACAGAGTTCTGAAAAGTACCATTTATGAGAGTGATGTGTGGTGTACTGTCAAGGAGAAGGTGACATTCTGTATCAGGGTCAAATAACAAGAACATAGGACCAGTCACTTCACATGTATTGCTTTCTTGAATACTCAAATCAGTACCAGGACATGGCTTATGTTGACACTGTTAACACTAAAGTAATATACTGTACTAATACTGTCACTAATAGTGTAACTATGACATCTAGAATAATGGCTATATATCAATAAAACCAATATTTATTTAATCACTTAGTGTTGATAACTACCCATTTATTAATCCTTGTAATAATTAGAATATAAAATGCTCTTCCTAGATATCTACATGTTGGTGCCAGTTTTAGAAGTTCTGGAAGGAGTTTAGATACAGAAAGTGGATCAATATGTGACTTTTTGAAGGTTACACCTCCTCCATGTTTCTCTGCTTCCAATTTGTGCTAAAGAGAAAGCTCCTGTCCCTCAGGCTTCTGATATCATAAGTCCTATCCTAGTGATTGGAGCTATCTAAGCATGGATAGAGTCAGGATAATGCCTCATAAATCAATTCTGTCAGCTGTTTTGTTATAAAGACACAAGATAACTAGCCCAGTTCCATTTAGCAGTTAGAGAGAGTATGAAAACTTGGGGAAGGCAGACTTTGGGTAGAAAGAGCATCTTCTCACAAGTGCTCTCAGCACCATTCTTCCTGGAATGCTATCTATGTAAAGACACATTGTCCAGTGTTGTTTTTCCTTATTCACAGTTCTGCATTGTATTGTTTTACCATTTTTTCTTTTTTAATTTATAGTTTATATTTTGTTAAATTTTATTTTATTTTTTATACTCCAGATTTTATTCCACACCCAGTCCACCCTCTGACTGTCCTCATTGCATACCTCCTCCCAACTGCCATGTCTCCACAAGAATATCCCCACCCCAGCCAAACCTACCAGACCTCTAAACTCCCTGGGCCCTCCAGTCTCTTGAGGGCTAGGTGCATCTTCTCTGACTGAACCCAGACCCGGAAATCCTCTGTTGTATATGGATTGGGGGCCTCATATCAGCTGGTATATGCTACAGGGTTGGCGATCCAGTGTTTAAGAGATCTCTGGGGTCCAGGTTACTTGAGATTTCTGGTCCTCCTACAGGGTCACCCTCTTCCTCAGCTTCTTCCAGCTTTTCCCTGATTTATCCACAGAGGTCAGAGGCTTCTGTCCATTTGTTGGGTACAAATATCTGCATCTGACTCTTTCAGCTGCTTGTTGGGTCTTTCAGAGTACAGTCTTGATAGGTCCCTTTTTGTGAGCACTCCATGGCCTCTGTAACAGTGTCAGGCCTTGGGTCCTCCCTGTGAACTGGAAATCACTTTGGACCTGTCTCTGGACCTCCTTTTCCTCAGACTCCTCTCCATTTTAATGCCTGTAGTACTTTCAGACTGGAACAATTATGACTCAGAATTTTGAGTGTGGGATAGCAGCCCTATCCATCATTTCATGCTCTGTCTTTCTGCTGGAGGTACACTGTACAAGTTCCCTCTCCCTACTGTAAGGCATTTAATCTAAGGACCCTGATTTGAGTCCAGAGAGTCTCTCAACTCCATGTCTCTGGTTCATTCTGGCCGATTCCCCCACATCCTAACTCCCTAAGTTGGCTGTTTCCATATTCTTTGCAGGCACTCAGGCCTTCAGTGATCTTCACACACTCAGTACCATATCATAATCCCCCTCTTTTCTCCCCGGTCCCATTCCTACCCATGTCTTTCCCTCCCTCACAACTTGTGGTTGCTTTCTTCTCCCATCCAAGTGGTACTGAGGCCTTCCTCACTTGAACCCTTCAGCTTATTGTCATTTTGAGTTCTGTGGACTGTAACTTGGGTATTCTGTATTTTTTTTCTAATATCCACTTATTAGTGAGTACATACCATTTATTAGTGAGCATATACCATACATGTCCTTTTGGGTCTGAGTTACCTCAATTAGGATGATATTTTCTAATTCCATCCATTTATTTGCAAAACTCAGGATGTCCTCATTCTTAACAGCTAAGTAATATTCCATTGTGTAAATGAACCATATTTTCTGTATCCATTTCTGTCATGAGACACCTGGGTTGTTTCCACCTTCTGGCTATCACAAACAAGGCTGCTATGAACAGAGGGAAGCATAGGGCCCTGTGGCTTAGTGGGGAATCTTTTGTGTATATTCTCAAGAGTGGTATTGCTGGGAATTCAGGTAGATTTATTTCCAATTTTCTGAGGAACCTCCAGATTGACTTCAAGAGGGGTTGTACCAGTTTGCAATTCTACCAGCAATGGAGGAGTGTTCCTCTTTCTCCACATCCTCACCAACATGTACTGTCCCCTGAGGTTTTGATCTTAGACATTATGATTGGTGTAAAGTGGAATCTCAGGGTCAGTTTAATTTACATTTCTCTAATTACTAAAGACTTTTAAAAAGTCTTTAGTTGCTTCTCAGCCATTTGAGAATCCTTTGATGTGAATTATCTGTTTTGTTGTATACCCCAGTTTTTGACTGGGTTGTTTGGAATTTTGCTGGTTATCTTCTTGAGCTCTTTACATATTCTGGATATTAGCCCTCTATCGGATATGGGGATAGGGAAGATTTTTTCCCAATCTGTAGGTTGCTGATTTGTCTTATTGACTATGTCCCCTGACCAAGTTATCACTAAGTAAAGAGTTGTTCTGTTTCTACTCTATGTTGGCTTTCTGTTGTTTTTGCTATTATTGAAGACTACTCTTAGGCCATGGTGATCTGACAGGATGCATGAGATTATTTCAATCTTATTGTATCTGTTGAGGGTTGTTTTGTGACCAATTATATAGTCAGTTTTGTAGAAGTTACCATGGGGTACTGAAAAGAAGATGTATTCTTTTGTTTTAGGGTGAAATGTTTTGTAGATATCTGTTAAATCCATTTGGTTCATAACCTGTATTTGTTTTACTGTGTCTTTTTTTTTTTAGTTTCTGTTTCAATGACCTGTCTATTAGTAAGAGTGGGATGTTGTTCCATTATTATTCTGGGGGTTCAATGTGTGTTTTGAACTCTAGTAAAGTTTCTTTTATGAATGTGGGTACCCTTGTATTTGGGGCATAGATGTTCAGAATTGAGACTTTCTCTTGGTGGGTTTTCCCTTGGAGGAATGTGAAGTATCCTTCCTCATCACACTTGATAACTTTTTGTTGAAATTTTATTTTTATTTAATATTAGAATAGCAACTCCAGCTGGTTTCTTGGGACCATTTTCTTGGAAGATATTTTTCTATCCTTTTTTTTTCTGAGATAGTGGCTGTCTTTGTTATTTGGAAGTGTTGATTGTATGCAGCAAAATGAATGATCTTGTTTGCATATCCAGTCTATTAGCTTATTTCCTTTTATAGGTAAGTTAAGTCCATTAATATTGAAACATATTAAACACAGATGACTATTAGTTCCTGTTACTTTGTTTTTTAAGGTGGCTTTACTGCATGTGGTTCTCTCCTTTTGCCTTTGTTGTGAGATGCTTAATATCTTGTCTTTTCTTTGGTGTAGGTACCCTTCTTGTGTTGGAGTTTTCTTTCTAGGATCCTCTCTATAGGACTAAATTGGTAGATAGATACTGTTTAAATTTAGTTTTGTCCTGGAATATTTTGGTTTCTCCATCTATGTTGATTGAGAGTTTTGCTCATTTGTTTTAGTAGCCTGGGTTGGAATTTGTGTTGTCATAGAGTCTGCATGACGTCTGACTCAAGCTTTTCTGGCATGTAGTGTCTCTGTTGCACAGTGTGGTGTAATTCTGATAGGTCTTCCTTTGTATGTTACTTGGCCATTTTCCCTTGCAGGTCTTCATATTCTTTGTTCGGTGCATTTAGTGTTTTGATTATTATGTTACAAGAGGATTTTTTTTTCTGGTCCCATTTATTTGGTATACTATAGGCTTCTTTTACATTTATGGCTATGTCTTTCTTTAGATTGGGAAGTTTTCTTTTACGATTTTGTTGAAGACATTTACAGGTCCTCTGAGCTGGGATTCTTTGTTCTACTCTATTCCAATTATTCTTAGATTTGGTCTTTTCATTGTGTCCTGAGTCCCTGGATGTTTTGGTTCAGGAGTTTTTTATGTTTTGAATTTTCTTTGACATTTGTGTCAATCTCTTCTATGGTATTGTATATACCTGAGATTCTTCTTCTTTCGCTAGTATTCTGTTGGTGATGCTTACATCTGTAATTCTTGACCTATTTCCTAGGATTTCCATTTCCAGGTTTGCCTCCATTTGTGTTTTCTTTATTGTTTCTACTTTCACTTTTAGGTTTTGGATCACTTTATTCAATTCCTTCACCCGTTTGATTGTGTTTTCTTGTATTTCTTTAAGGGATTTACTTGTTTCCTCTTTAAGGGCTTCTACCTGTTTACCTGTGTATTCCTGTATTTCTTTCAGTGAGTTTTTATATCCTCCTTAAAGGATTCTATTATCTTTGTGATATAGGATTTTAGGTCAGGTTCCTGATTTTCTGATGTGTTGGTGTATTCAGGGTAGCTGTAGTGTAAGAACTGTGTTCTAATGATCCCCATGTATATTGGCTTCTGTTGCTTACGGTCTTGTGTTTGTCTCTTGCCATCTGGTTATCCCTGGTATTTGCTGGTCTGGATGACTCTGTCTGGAGTCTGCCTCTTTTGTTCCTGGGTTACTTCAGGTCTCCTGGTAGGCCTATGGCCCTGGCTGTAGCAGACCTCCTATGGAGCCTTCCAACTGTGGGTTCTTCAAAGGGACAAAGAAGCTGCTGATCTGTTACCTTGGCTTCAACAGATCTCCTGGGAGCCCTTCAGACTTTTTGGTCTTCAGAGAAGCAGTCAAGATGTTGTCCTGTGTGAAGCTGTTCTCTAGGTGGCCTGATGGACTGTGGTTTCTGTTTCCCTGTGTGCAGCAGAACTCTAGGGATGCATTCAGTCTGTTGGGTCAGTTACCCTGCATGCCACAGAGCCCCCAGGAGATCTTCAGACTGTATTGTCATTGCCTAGTTGCCCTGTGTACAGAGAATTCCTCAGATGCCTTCAGGCTGTGGTGTCTTCAGGGGAGTAGACAAGCTGCTGATCAGTTGCTCAACTGATCTCTGTGCAGAAGAACTCCTGGGATGCCTTCAGGCTGTGGTGTCAGTTGCTCTGAGTACAGCAGATCTCCTAGAATGCCTCTGGATGTGGTGTCTTCAGGGGAGCAGACTAGCTAACAGTATTTCCCAGCAGAGAGGACTAGCCAGAAGGGGAGTGGAATTTGGTGGGCAGGGATTTGGGGTGTGGGGGTGATGGAACCTGAGTTCAGTGGGACTTCAAGAGGGATCTTACCAAATGCCCTGAGTACAGTGGATCTCCTGGGATGCCTCAGGATGTGGTGCCTTTAGGGGAGCAGACTAGCTAGCAGTCTTTCCCAGCAGAATGGACCAGCCAGAAGGGGGTTTTCCTATGTATTTTTTCTAATGAAATTCAAGGAGTTCATTAATTTTCTTGTAGTCCAATACTCCTCAGTAGAGAGCACTGACTCCAGGCTATAAGACTGAAGGTCTATGTTAAGTACTATAATAGACATCATCTACATGCGTAGCAACATCTAGGGTAGGCGCCAAGAGTACCCAGATGAAACCACAGGCTCTGGACCACAGAGTCCTTGAGAGTTCTATGAAAAAGACACATATAAACACTTAAGAATGCCAAAAATTGCCATTTTAATAAACTATTGAAGAGACACAGGGAGCCTGCCTCTACAATTCTCTGCCATGCGGGGCTAGAGAAGTTAACGCTCCTTCCCTTTCCTGCTTTATAAGCGTCTCTGGCCTTTGCAGAGGGCCCAGCCTGGTGCCGGATTATTGCCATTATCCTTTTCTCCTTTCATGGTAACACTCTCTTCCCCCCTGACTATGCCCCTGTCCCCGGAGGACAGATGCCTCCATCTGTATGGAAAGAAAGCATCATAGGCCAACATTCCCTTTGATTGATAACTAGCATTTCCCCGGTGCAGATGACTCCTGCCCTTAAAGGAAACAGAGACCAATATTTTTAAAATGGTAAGAGTCAACTCTTGGACTATACAAAAGAGACTATTGAGTGTTCCCAGACAACTATGACTAGTTTGTAAAAATACACCAGCTTCTGATAGCACAATAAGTTATTTTTCCCATGTCAGGAAGGTCCCTTTCTAGCTTCATGATTCCACCCCACTGTCTGAACAAAGTATATCAGGTTTGAAGGACAACATTCCTTTACCCTCTCATGTAATCCCAAAGCTAAGAAACCCTCACTTGCAGTTTTTTCCTTTATAAACCCCATTCACTTAGACCTAGTTGTTCACTCTCCTTCCTGTTCCATCAGGAAGGTTGGTGGCCCAAGCTTGAGCTTGAATAAAGACCCTCATGTAATTATATCAGGTTGTGATTCCTAGTGACCTCTTTGGAGATTTTACAGTCTGGGCACAACAACATGATAGACTATTCAGAAAGAACATGAGATAGGACATCACCTGCTACTTTAATGGTGGGCAGGTAGGTCATGTTTCAAATTTCAAAGATTAGGCAACCTTTCTGAGAATCAGAAGATAATGTTTTGTTTGGAGAACCACCTAAGGATGTCATAGTGACTTTGTAAGAGACATCTTTCACAGGAAAGCAAAATCTCATTTAAAAAAAACAAATAAATTCACACAAACTTACATCATTTCATGTTCTGGCAGTTGCTATCTTCCCTCTTCCTTCTAGCTAAACAACTTTCAATTTCTACTGGACATTCACTAGTCACTGCTGATTTAAGTCACACCCTCTTCTTAAGCTGTACTTCTTACACTTTGTTTTCTTTACTTTTATTCTTAATATATGCAAGAAGCTGTATTCCATTATAATTAGGGGGCAGTCAGAGGAAAGCTTGCTGGACTCTCCACTATGTAGGTCTTTTGGGTTGAATTCAGGTTGTTAGTTTTGGTGGCAAGTATCTTACTCTTCTGACCCATCTGATCTGCTCTGATATTTTCTTTCTGTTTTTCTAGGTGCCATTGGATTAACAGTTCATAGACACATATTCATATTCCTCAACTTCCATAGCCCCAACATGAGGCAGCAAGTAAGTATATGGCTGAATGAAAGGAAGCAGTAGTTGTAATGCAGCCTTAGATAGCTAAATCTACCCTTATTCCTGTAACTAGGTAACAGGACAAATACGACTGGGAATCAGATTTCATTCCTTTGCTTTCTACTCTAGCTTTCTCTTCCACACAACAAAAAACTAAGCAAAGACAGGTTAGCCTAATGACTCATAAGCAGACAGATAACAAGTCAAGGAACTGGGAGTAAGATACAGATTTTCTGAGTCCAGGTTTTATGCTCTTTTTTTTAACAGAAAATCAACTAACAAACCTTATAACAAATGAAAGGGAGGGAGGGAGAGAGAGAGAGAGAGAGAGAGAGAGAGAGAGAGAGAGAGAGAGAGAATAGAGTCATCTACTAAAAATAACACTTGTGTAGACCCTCTGGGGAGCAATGGTATACTTAAGATGGCAGTCAGTGATTTCAGTTCTTACACTGAGAACCTCCAGATAAATAAAGTCAAGGGGCTGTACTTTGACAGCTGTCCCTGGAAGCAAGGGTTCAAGCCATTCTGCATACCTGGACTCACTCAAACCTTTCCCTTTGAAGTTAGGTGTAGTTAGTCTTCACCTTGAGCTAGCAAAACTCTCTTGTCTCCCAAATATTTTATAGAGGCAACTTCAAGTTTTATCATTAGTAGAAGGTAAGGGTCCCACAGTTTCTAGAAACTTGGAATATGTTGGTAGTAAAATTATACTATGACTTGTCATGGTGACTTAAGACAACTAGTATTTGTCAAAATATATAGACTTTAAAACACTAAGTGTGAGCCTTACTGTTAACTATGCAATTTAGTTAATGAGATTGTGTCCATATTTGTTAATCAAATATAATAAATATGCTTGTCTAATAAACAAGGTCAATAATAGGAGAATCCAATGAAGGGAAGATGGGCATGGAGTATGTTTGTGCTTTTTGTTCAATTATTCTGTAAACATGAAGCCACTGTAATGGATAGAGTCTATAGATTAAAACTGATTTGGAAGGAAACCAAAGATAGTAATAAATCTAAAGCTCTGTTCTTCCTTGGTACTGTGATGCTGCTCCTAGCCATCAAGAACTAGAATCTTTAATGTCCCCTTAGATGTAATGTCCCTTCCTTCAACATGTCTGTGTCATGTTAATTCTATCTGAACATTGCCACTGTAGAACAAAAACAGTGACAACAACACAACAAAGATGAACCAAATAAAAAGCATTATTTCAACTTAAAGGAGTTATACTGTTAACAGAGTTCATATTTTTGTCTGCATACACCCTTTCCTACTTGCCTTTTAACTGCCTACATATGTCATCACTGTTTAATGTATTCAGGGACAGAATTAAAGATAAACTTCACACTCTAATAATAGAGCTATAATATCACTTTTCCCAAAGAAGACAAAGTATTAAAGAACTGCAAGCTAGAATTCAGCCCTCTTGATGATCTCTCTGTGTATACCACTAGACATAGCCTGTTGACATTTTAGTTCTAGACATTGGTCTTAGCTTTCTTTTCATGGGTTCTATATATCCATATACCTATAATGTGATAGCTCTGTATACTTTCAACCATTTTTCTACTTTCTCTTTTCAATTAAATATCACTTTCAGTTATTAGCAGAACTCATTATATTGAAGATGACACAGAAAAAAATTTAAAAAGACAGGTATTTTAAAATACTATCTCGATGTGTAGCTTAGGCTTCTTCAGACTTTAATTGTTCCCTGCTCAACCTCCCTCATGCTCATATTACAAGCAAGTACCACCATGCTAAGTTCAACTCACGTATGTTAAATGTTATCAGGTAGTTTTCAAATAGTTAACTGGGTGTATACTTTTCCTTCAAAATACTGATACAAATACTTTCTTCATGCATAATGTCTAATTTTATATGTTGAATAAAAACTGCAGTTTATATGTTGCCCTGTCCTTTTCAGATTTATACAAAGTGACTTCTGACTGTTTATACCACCTTTGAGAGTTCATAATGCACACAAATATGAGAGCTATAATTCATTTGGCCTTGATCACTTGGAGAAGGAAATATTTTCACCTCACCATCACCAACCAAGTAATGAAACTGCTGCAAAGTAAAGAACACTAATTAGAGCCATCAAACATGAAGAAAATCATCTTCTTCCCCCAGCTGCAAATAAGTCAGGATGATATGAGAGAGGTGATACCCAGAACCATCTCACTCTGTAACTAACTGCTCTGATACTTGATATCTGAGTCTTTTCTAGGTAATTATTGTGCTTCTAACTAACCTGCTCAAGCCTGAATACAAAATACCAGCTGAGTCATAGCGCTTTACGGTATGGCTTAAACAATAAACGAGTTAAACATGCCACACAATGAGCAATCCATGAGCTAGGAAGTTTGACAATTTAGTAATAGTCAGAACAATCTTCCCAAGAATCTATGTTCTTTCCTGCTGTCTTTTGATATTTGGTTAGTTTTTACCCGCAAGCATGTCACTATGGCTGCAGGAAGACTGAGGCAAACTTCTGCATTTCATCTTCACACAGCAACATTCAAGACCCAGGGAGATATTTCTTCTTTGTACTTATTGTTTTCATTTATTTATTATTATTTTGTGTATATGTACCTTTGTGTGTATCTCTGTCTCTCTCTGTGTCTCTGTCTCTGTTTTTGTCTCTGTGGGCAAATTCATATACACAAGCACATGCACATGGGCAGGTGCATGTGTGCATGGGTGCATATGAAAATAAGAAGTCAATTTATAGGAGTTGAGTCCCTCCTTACACCTTGTGACTTTTGGGAATCTCAGATCATCCTTCTTAGACAAGTACTTTTATGCATCAAGCCATCTTGTCATACTAACATGAAAAGAGTTGCCTGAAAATAAACCCAGGGCCTCATACATGAAAAGCATACTCTCTGCCATTGACATACATTCCTTCTTTTGTACTATATTTTTTAAGAACAGGGGAGAACTTTTTAGAGGCATATGTCCTCTAAATATATATAACTATTAACTATTACTACTATCACTGAGAAATTCACTTCAGATGTTTGGCAAATTTTTTTACTTGGCGTTTTTGTTTTCTTGCTATTGTGTTTAGCATTTCTTTGATTTTTCACAGCAGTCTTATCTTTACACATCTTCATAGTATCTTTCAAAAAGTCAATTCTTTGTTTTCTTTTTTTTAATAAATGGCTGAAGCAAGCCTCAGCATTTTGTCTTCACACAACAACATCCAGGACCCAGGGATCTTTTCTACTTTTTTCTCTTATAGATCATGATTGTGGAGTTGTGGCTTATGACATCAGTTAACTTAAGGCCATTTGTATTTTCTTATGCTATCTTTAGTCTCATGCCTTTGAACTATACAACTTCAGTTCTACCACTTCTTGGCATTGCTTGTCATATAAATAAACCACAAAATATTTATATTACTACCAAAAAAACTCTGGGAATAAACACAGAGTTGACCTAGCTTGCTTCAACTATTGACTTTTAAACTTCTTCCAACCTTGGAGTCATTTCTTCTGTTAAGATTTCTTAAATAAACAGAAATTTAAAAAGGAAACATGAAATATGTGAAGATGTATTATAAATGCTTCACAAGATCAAGGAGACAGGCAAGTCTAAAATATCATGGATCTTAGGTTACATTATTAACTAAATTTTCTCAATCTGTTTGGGAACTGGCTTTATCATGTGTTTGGATTATGTCATGCCAATAACTCTATTTTGAATGGTAAGGACATCCCTTATAGTCCGTAGTGTATCTGCCAAAAGAGATACACAAAATATCTGCATTGAATCTTTCTAATAACTTAATGAAAAGAAAGGAATGAGTGTTGAATTATGCAAGTCCTCTTCTATCTTTCCTTACCATTCCTATATTGGATCCTTGGAATTAGAAATACTCAAAATACTGTACACAATCTTTAATTCATATTTAATCAACATAATTTTACATTATCACAATACTTGCTATAATTTACAGTGTATTGCCAGGTTTCTGTCTGATTTAAACAAAAATACAACTAGTTCTTTGAACTGTAGTAGATCTCATAACTTCACTTTTATCTTATATAGAGAGACCTCCTAGGTTTGAAAGTAATGAGGCTGAATCATAATATATGATGGGTCTGAGGACTGATAATAATCAAGTCTTTCTTGCATAAAATATGCATGAGGAAAAGTTGCTATATTTTGTTAGGGCCCCAGTTTTATACAGCTTGAAGGGCAGATATACTATGAAAGTGGTGTATTGCAGTCCTTGGAGCAGAGTAGCTACTTCTGAGTATGGGAAGGCTGCTTTCCTTATGGGCAAGACTTTTTCACCACCCAAAGAAAGTTCTTCTGTACTTAGGAGCTCAGTGTTCCCACATCCAGTAGAGTTCACCCACTTGTCTGGTCCCCATCTTAGTTTGTATAATATCGTCTCTTTGTGCCTTCACTTTACATAGACATTTAGATGCTAACAGTTCACAGTGTGTTGTAACTCAAAATTCTCCACTTGCTTTTTTGCAATGTCAAACTTGTGGTTTTTAAAGTTCTTAGTGTTCTCAGAATACATACATAAGTCTTGGAACCATTTACATTGTACTTCAGATATGAAGCACAATTGTCAAACTTGGCTTTTTTTTTTTTTTACTATCACTCTGTATACAGAGTAAACAGAATCATAAACAATCATCCAATTTTATTATATTTGTTCTGTTTCCTATTATGTTTTAAAATATTTCAAACAAGATAGGTGACTCATACACTCACACCAATGGATGTGTTCTGACCTCCACACATGAATTGTGGGATATATGTGACTGTAGTAAATGTACATACAAGCACATACACAAACACAGACACACATACACACATACACACACACATGCTCACACTCACACACACACATCAAAAATGTTACATCATCTCTTTTTTTTTTTTTTATTTTATTTTTTTTTAATTTCTTTTTTTTTTTTGAACATGAAATGCTTTTTTATAGCATGTTTTACAAGGGGAGGGGGTAAGAGGGTCCAGGTGGTGGAAAAGTACAAAATCTTCTTGGCCTGTGCCTTGAAACATGTCATGGTCTATATGGTACACTGCCTTGAATTATGATCTACCTGCAGTTCTTCAGAAGATATGGTACACTGCTTGAGTTATGGTCTCCCTGCTATTCTTAAGAAGACATGGTACTCTGCTTTGAGTCTATCTGCAGTTGCTAAGCAGGATCTTGCAGTTGCCAAGCTTCAGAGGACATTGTGCAGGTGGGGAAAGGTAGGGGGTAAGGGTAAGGGCGAGGGTCCTGGCTTCTGGCATCTCCCCCTTCTCTGTTTAGTTAGAGAAGGCGTCTTATGTTCAATCCCAACTATGTGAGTTTTGAATTTGGATGTCTAATTATGGGGGGTCTTAGACAAGTTCACAACCCCAAAACACTGATGTGAGACGAGTCACATCGATGGTCGAAGGCTTTAGGCTGTCGACGATGGGCAACGTCAAGGGACTCTGATGTGGGTGAAAGGAGGGTGAGAGCCCTGTCTTAGGCCATGTAGGCTGCACCCACTCCCAGCACCACGCACTCCTTTTCGGCTGCATTGGGTGGGCCCCTGGGAAGTGGACCTACAATAATCCCGTCATTGGGCTAACTCACAGCCATCCTAGTCTCTTGTAAATGTTCAAGTTACCAACCATTTGTCAGTTTGGGGTGTAATATTGTCATAAAGGAAGGCTCCCCAATGTTAGCGGCCATATCAAGGGTGGCCTTGGTTTAGGAAAAAGCCAATTTTTGTTGTGGTGATCAAGAGGCCAAGCTCTCTAGCGAGAGAAATGAGGGCAAAGCCAGGCATACCAGGAACCCTTCTGGAGGGCGTGGAAGTCTAGGGGTCAACCGTAGGGGGAGGCAGGGGAGCTGACAGCTGTGTCAGTCTCCTGCGGAGTCACTTCTGGATCCTCTGCAATTTTCAGCTGATGGTAATGAACTTCAACTGCCTTCTTGATGGCAGCATCAACCTGGTTCCGTGGATGACAGGTCACGGGCGATGATCTCTGTCTTGCTCAATCTTGATGTCCTGCGCACATCCTCTCAATGAGGGTCCGTCCAGAGGGGTCCGTGCCTTGAGCCCCACGTCTGGGTGCCACTTGACCCAACCGGCGGGTCCTGGTTATTCGTGGGGGCGAGGAGGACTGCAACCTGCTATTCTTCAGATGAAATGGTACACTGCTTGAGTTATGGTCTCCCTGCTATTCTTCAGATGATATGGTACACTGCTTTGAGTCTATCTGCAGTTGCCAAGCAGGATCTTGCAGTTGCCCAGCTTCAGGGGACCTTGTGCAGGTGGGAAAAGGTAGGGGGTGAGGGTAAGGGCGAGGCTCCTGGCTTCTGGTCCATCTGGGTTAGAACTTCTAATAGCAGGCATCACGGGTGATTCAATTTTACCTGGAAAGAAAAAAGAAGGGGATTCTCAGGGAGATTTCTCTTCCCTGGATGTAAATTGTTATTCATCATATTTATGATTGGGCCTGGCTTTGTGAGGGTATCTATTTTTTTCATTAATATTTGTGGTAGCCGGTTAGCTGTGCCTTCTGTGGTATTGGGCAGGCATATCAGTCCTCGGCTCCATAAGGGAACTGGGACTGGGGCATTCCCTTTATGGGTATGAGGGTCCTTCCCCATATCTGTGGCAAAGTTTTGTTGGTCTTGGTGGTGCCCGAGGTCACCAACATGGTCAGCAAGAGATTTGCCATGAGCTTTCAGCTTTAGAGAGAGAAAAGTGAACAAGGCATGATGGAGAGTATTTCAGGGGGACTCCTTCTGAGGGGGTACCGTTCCCCCTCTTTTGTTTTTAAAGCCAATTTTTCAGAGTTCTTGTAAAATCAGGGCAGAAGCGCCAACAGTTGCTCCTTCCACACTCAGAGAGTCATGAAGGCCTTATTTAAGGATATATAAATCCATATTAATAATGTTTTGTCAAAGGACTTTTATAGCTCCACTGACAATCAGACTATATGATATATCGATTAGAAATAGCTTTTTCTACTTTTTGTGAGATTACCTCTCTTTTGTCAATTAACTGTTGAGGAAGTTAGGGTTTACCTCTCTCTTGAGAATATTGAACAGAGATTTAAATTCTTTTGTGGAGAGCTTAAAATAGTATCTTAGCCAATTTGCATCTCCTAGAAACTTTTGAAATTAATTTAAAATAAATAGACTCCCTTTTTTTTAAAATCCTTTATCTGTGTGGGGTTTTTATTGGGTATTATACGTATTTACCTTTCAATGTTGTCTCCTTTCTCATTCTCCCCCCAAATCCCTTATCCCCTACCCCTTCCTCCTAATTTTTGTGATGGTGTGCTCCAAACATCCTCCCAGTCCCATCTCCCTGCTCTCGAATTCCAACACAGTAGGGGATCCAAACTTTTGGGGACCTTGGCCCTCCACTTTCACTGGAGTCTAACAAGGTCACCCTCAATTCCCTATACAGGTGCTTGAGTCCCTCCCTTTGTGCTCTCTGGTTGGTGGTTTAGACTTTGGGAGTTCTGGTTGAAACTTTTGATGCTCCTTCTAAAAAGGACCAACGCATTCATACTTTGGTCTTCCTTCTTCTATGCGAGTTTTATGTGATCTATATGAAGATTCTTAGAAATTGTGAGCTTTTGGGCTAATATCCACTTATCAGTGAGTGCATACCATGTATGTTCCTTTGAGATTGGGTCATCTCACTCAAGATGATATTTTCCAGCTCCATCCATTTGCCTAGGAATTTTGTGAACTGATTGTTTTTAATAGCTGAGTAGTACTCCATTGTATAAATGTACCACATTTTCTGCATCCATTCTTCTGTTGAAGGGCATCTGGGTTCTTTCCAACTTCTGGCTATTATAAATAAGGCTGCTATGAACATGGTGGAGCATGTGTCCCTGTTGTATGTTGAAACTTCTTTTGGGTATATGCCCAGGAGTGGTATAGCTGGGTCCCTAGGTAACGCTATGTTCAATTTTCTGAGATACCGCCAGACTGCCTTCCATAGTGGTTGTACCAGTTTACAATCCCACCAACAGTGGAGGAGTGTTCCTCTTTCTCCACATCCTCGCCAACATGTACTGTCACCTGTGTTTTTGATCTTAGCCATTCTGACTGGTGTGAGGTGGAATCTCAGTGTTGTTTTCATTTGCATTTCCCTGATGACTAGGGATGCTGAACACTTCTTTAGGTGCTTCTCAACCATTCGAGCTTCCTCAGCTGAGAATTCTTTGTTCAGGTCTGTGCTCCATTTTTTAATAGGGTTCTTTGATTGTCTAGAGTCTAATTTCTTCAGTTCTTTGTATACCTTGGATATTAGCCCTTTATCAGATGTAGGGTTGGTGAATATCTTTTCCCAATCTGTTGGTTGCCGCTCTGTCCTATTGACTGTGTCCTTTGCTTTACAGAAGCTTTGCAGCTTTATGAGGTCCCATTTGTCAATTTTTGGTCTTAGAGCACAGGCCATTGGCGTTCTGTTCAGGAACTTTTTCCCTGTGCCTATGTATTCCAGGCTTTTTCCCAGTTTCTCTTCTATTAGTTTCAGTGTGGCTGGTTTTAGGTGGAGGTCCTTAATCCACTTGGAATTGAGCTTTGTACAAGGAGATAAGTATGGATCAATTTTCATTTTTCTACATGCTGACCACCAGTTGGACCAGCACCATTTGTTGAAAATGCTATCTTTTTTCCATTCGATGGTTTTAGCCCCTTTGTCAAAGATTAAGTTACCATAGGTATGGGGGTTCATTTCTGGGTCTTCTATTCTATTCCACTGATCCTCCTGCCTGTCTCTGTTCCAATACCATGCAGTTTTTATCACTATTGCTTTGTAGTACAGCTTGAAGTCGGGGATGGTGATTCCTCCAGAAGTTCTTTTATTGCTGAGAGTAGTTTTCGCAATCCTGGGTTTTTTGTTATTCCAAATAAATTTTAAGATTGCTCTTTCTATCTCTGAGAAGAATTGAGTGGGAATTTTGATGGGGATTGCATTAAATCTGTAGATGGCTTTTGGCAAAATAGCCATTTTTACTATATTAATCCTTCCAATCCATGAGCATGGGAGATCTTTCCATCTTCTGAGATCGGCTTCGATTTCTTTCTTCAGGGGAATGAAGTTCTTGTCATACAGGTCTCTTACTTGCTTGGTTAGGTTCATACCAAGGTATTTTATATTATCTGTGACTATTTTGAAGGGTGTCATTTCCATAATTTCTTTCTCAGCCAGTTTATCTTTTGAGTAGAGGAAGGCTACTGATTTGCTTGAGTTAATTTTATATCCAGCCACTTTGCTAAAGTTGTTTATCAGGTTTAGGAGTTCTCTGGTGGAAGTTTTGGGGTCACTTAAGTATACTATCATATCATCTGCAAATAGTGAGATTTTGACTTCTTCCTTTCCAATTTGTATCCCTTTGACCTCCTTGTGTTGCCTAATTGCTCTGGCTAGGACTTCCAATACTATATTAAATAAGTAGGGGGAGAGTGGGCAGCCTTGCCTAGTCCCTGATTTTAGTGGGATTGCTTCAAGTTTCTCTCCATTTAGTTTAATGCTGGCTACTGGTTTGCTGTAAATTGCTTTTACTATGTTTAGGTATGGACCTTGAATTCCTGACCTTTCCAAGACTTTTATCATGAAGGGGTGTTGAATTTTGTCAAATGCTTTCTCAGCATCTAGTGAGATGATCATGTGGTTTTTTCTTTGAGTTTGTTTATATAATGGATTACATTGATGGATTTCCGAATATTGAACCAACCCTGCATTCCTGGGATGAAGCCAACTTGATCGTGATGGATAATTGTTTTGATGTGTTCTTGAATTCGGTTCGCTAGAATTTTATTGAGTAATTTTGCATCAATGTTCATAAGGGAGATTGGCCTGAAGTTCTCTTTCTTTGTTGGGTCTTTGTGTGGCTTAGGTATGAGTGTAATTGTGGCTTCAAAGAATGAGTTGGGTAGTGTACCTTCTGTTTCTATTTTGTGGAATAGTTTGAAAAGAATTGGGATTAGGTCTTCCTTGAAGGTCTGATAGAATTCTGCACTAAAACCGTCTGGTCCCGGGCTTTTCTTTGTAGGGAGACTTTTAATGACTGCTTCTATTTCTTTTGGGGTTATGGGACTGTTTAGATGGTTTATCTGGTCCTGATTTAACATTGGCAACTGGTATTTGTCTAGGAAATTGTCCATTTCATCCAAATTTTCCAATTTTGTTGAATATAGGCTTTTGTAGTAGGATCTGATGATTTTTTTAATTTCCTCAGTTTCTGTTGTTATGTCACCCTTTTCAGTTCTGATTTTATTAATTTGGATACTGTCTCTCTGCCCTCTGATTAGTCTAGCTAAGGGTTTATCTATCTTGTTGATTTTCTCAAAGAACCAACTCCTGGTTTTATTGATTCTTTGGATAGTTCTTTTTGTTTCAATTTGGTTGATTTCAGCCCTGAGTTTAATTATTTCCTGCCTTCTACTCCTCTTGGGTGTATTAGCTTCTTTTTGTTCTAGGTCTTTCAGGTGCTCTGTCAAGCTGTTAGTGTATGCTCCCTCCAGTTTCTTTTTGTAGGCACTTAGAGCTATGAATTTTCCTCTTAGCACTGCTTTCATTGTATCCCATAAATTTTGGTATGATGTGTCATCATTTTCATTAAATTCTAAAAAGTTTTTAATTTCTTTCTTTATTTCTTCCCTTACCTGATTATCAAGGAGTAGGGTGTTGTTCAGTTTCCATGTAAATGTGGGCTTTCCATTCTCTTTGTCATTTTTGAAGACCAGCCTTAGACCATGGTGATCTGATAGGATGCAGGGAATTATTTCAATTTTCTTATATCTGTTGAGGCCTGTCTTGTGCCCAATTATATGGTCTATTTTGGAGAAGGTACCATGAGGTGCTGAGAAAAAGGTATATTCTTTTGCTTTAGGGTGAAATGTTCTATAGATATCTGTTAAGTCCATTTGGTTCATAACTTCTGTTAGTTTTACTGTATCTCTATTTAGTTTCTGTTTCCATGATCTATCCATTGCTGAGAGTGGGGTGTTGAAGTCTCCCACTATTATTATGTGAGGTGCAATGTGTGTTTTGAGCTTTAGTAAGGTTTCTTTTATGAAATTCGATGCTCTTGTATTTGGCGCATGGATATTCAGAATTGAGAGTTCATGTTGGTTGACTTTTCCTTTGACAAGTATGAAATGCCCTTCCTTATCCTTTTTGATAGTTTTAAGTTGAAAGTTGATTTTATTTGATATTAGAATGGCTACTCCCGCTTGTTTCTTAGTGCCATTTGCTTGAAAAATTGTTTTCCAACCTTTTACTCTAAGGTAGTGTCTGTCTTTGTCACTGAGGTGGGTTTCCTGTAAGCAGCAAAAAGCTGGGTCCTGTTTGCGTATCCAGTCCGTTAGCCTATGCCTTTTTATTGGGGAATTGAGTCCATTGATGTTAAGAGATATTAAGGAGAGGGTGTTCTTGCTTCCTGTCATTTTTGCTAATAGTGGAGACATCGTTTGTGTGGTTATCTTCTTTTGGGTTTGATGGAAAAGGATTATTTTCTTGCTCTTTCTGGGGTATGATTGCCCTCCTTGTATTGGAGCTTTCCTGCTATTACCCTTTGTAAAGCTGGTTTTGTGGGAAGATACTGTGTAAATTCAGTTTTGTCATGGAATATCTTAGTTTCTCCGTCTATGGTAATTGAGAGTTTTGCTGGGTAAAGTAGCTTGGGCTGGCATTTATGTTCTCTTAGGGTTTGTATGATATTTGTCCAGGATCTTCTGGCTTTTATAGTATCTGGTGAGAAGTCAGGTGTAATTCTGATAGGTTTGCCTTTATATGTTATTTGGCCTTTTTCCCTTACTGCTTTTAAAATTCTGTCTTTGTTTTGTACATTTTGAGTCTTGATTATTATGTGACGGGAGGTATTTCTTTTTTGATCTAGTCTGTTTGGCGTTCTGTAGGCTTCTTGTGTGATTATGGGCATCTCATTCCTTAGGTTAGGGAAGTTTTCCTCAATAATTTTGTTGAAGATATTTACTGGCCCTTTAAGTTGGGAATCTTCACTCTCATCTATACCTATTATCCTTAGGTTTGGTCTTCTCATTGCGTCCTGGATTTCCTGGATATTTTGAGATAGCAACTTTTTGCATTTTGCATTTTCTTTGATAGTTGTGTCAATATTTTCTAAGATATCTTCTGCACCTGAGATTCTTTCTTCTATCTCTTGTATTCTGTTGGTGATGCTTGTGTCTATGACTCCTGATTTCTTTTTTAGGTTTTCTATCTCCAGGATAGTCTCCCTTTGTGATTTCTTTATTGTTTCCACTTCCATTTTTATGTCCTGGATGGTTTTGTTCAATTCCTTCATCTGTTTGTTTGTGTTTTCTTGTAATTCTTTAAAGGATTTTTGTGTTTCTTTAAGGACTTCATCCTGTTTTCCTGTGTTCTCCTCAAGTTTTTTGATAGTGTTATTTACTTCCTTCTTGTAGTCCTCTAGCATCATCATTAGAAATGATTTTAGATCTGGTTCTTGTTTTCCTGGTGATATGGGGAGTTCAGGACTTTCTAATGTGGGAGAACTAGGTTCTGATAATGGCAAGTACCTTGGGTTGCTGGTGCTTGTGTTCTTGCGCTTGCCTTTCGCCATCTGGATCACCTTTGTGCTATCAGAGCTGTCTCTGACTGGGGCCTGTCTTTCCTATTATCTAGGTTGTGTCAGAACTGTTTGGGATGGGTTTTGCTGCTTGAGTTAGAGATGAGGCCCAAGATGTGCTCGGTGCTCAGGTGGAAACCAGAAGGGGCCGGGGCTCCGGGTCAGGAGCGGATTCCTGGATCCCAATGAGTCCCAGTGGGTCCCAGTGGGTCCCAGTTGCTCCCTGATTGGGGGCGAGCACTGCCACCTCCTAGCCTAAGAAACTGCTTGAGCTAGCTTGAGCCATGGAGAGCCCCGCTCCCTCTAGGTTCTGTGAGATTGGGTGCAGAGCTGACTCCCGGGATCTGCTCTGGCACAGACCGGAAGGAACCCACGCTCCGGGCCCTGGAGTGAACTCCTGGGTCCCAGTGGGTCCTAGCCACTCCCTCTTCGGGGGCAAGCACTGCCACCTCCTAGCCCAAGACCCTGCTTGGGACAGAGGTCCTGCGAGCCCCGCTTCCTCTGGAGTCTGCGAGATTGGGTGCAGAGCTGCCTCCCGGGATCCGCGAGTGCTCGGGCCCCGACCGGATGGAGCCCGCTCCAGGCCAGGAGCGAATTCCTGGGTCCCAGTGGGTCCCTGTTGCTCCCTGTTTGGGGTGAGTGCTGCTTTTTCCTTACCTGGGATGCTGCGTGAGTTCAAGCTCCTGGGAGTCCCTGTTTTTCTTGGTTTTCTGCGGTTGGGTACGGAGCTGCTGCCTGCGACCTGCTCTAGGCTCGGTCCCAAACCGGAAGTCCTGTTACATCATCTCTAATCCACAGTTTAAAAGTGAACTGTTTCTCTCATTGTTTTTGTTGTTCATTAAGATTTTCTACCCTCTTTTTACATGAAGCTAATTAAAATTAAGTTTACATTAGTTAACATAAATAAAACTAAAAATCAATTTCACAGTTATATTAGCCACATTCCAGGAGCTCAGTAGCTTCCCATGACAAGTACCTAATATGTCAGACAATGGAAAGAGTTCCTACTTCACAGAAAGTTCTGCATTATGGCCATTAAGGTAATCACAACCTCAGTGAGTTCTAGTTGCTCATGCCAGAGACTAAAGACCTGAAGATTATTAAGGCACAACCCTGCCCTCCCTAGACTCCTATGCAGTTGAAGGACATGGAAGTAGATAATTATAATAGATGGCAACACTGAAAATCGACCATATTCATTACACAAATATTTAAAAGAAAATGGACACTTTGTTTTGTGTTAGTGAAATCAATGCCATTCATGCTACATGAATTCAGAGAAAATATTCTGCCACTGAGCTACCTTCCCTTTCTCTCACTTTTTATTTTACTTTCTTGCTTCTTAAAGCATTTGAGACTCATTTGCTCCTGAAATATTCAAACAACATTTCCATATTCTTTCAAAGATAGAA
This sequence comes from Grammomys surdaster, assembly GCF_004785775.1. NCBI lineage: Eukaryota > Metazoa > Chordata > Mammalia > Rodentia > Muridae > Grammomys > Grammomys surdaster. The sequence goes on along the minus strand of NW_021604617.1, from coordinate 864,627 downwards.
TGTTTACAAGTATAAAAACCACAGGACAGCAGATGAATGATGCACTCTTGAAAGTCAGACATTAAGAGCAAGGATGCTGCCTGTTTATTTTGAATTTATGCTGAAACTTGTAAGTTCATAAAGATATAAAATTAATCTTCAAGAAGTGAAACACAAATGAGGAGTATGAATTTTGATTACAGCTTCCCTCCTGATTGGTCCTAAGTTAGAAGACCTAGCAGGTTTGGTCTTTGGTTACCAAGTTCACAAAACACAGACATTTACAACCAGAATTCCAATTCCTAGTCTTCCAAGATGAGAACATTCCATCAACTCTAATGGTATAGTCTAGCTATCTGAGCAATAAATGAACTGCCTGGAATCCTCATTATAACAGTACAGTTTAGAACATATAGCATCAGTCACTTTCTTGGAGTAGAATAGCCAAGGAAATTTGGGGAAGTATGGACACAAATGTCCCTTCTCTATTTGTGCAGATGAGTCATGAAACACAGCCTCCACAAGCAGGTCACATTGATTTCAGGAGTATATATGTGGGATAAACTAAGGAAATTCTATTCTATACTCTTGCTGTTGCTATGAACCAGCCCCTGCATCTAGAACCCTGACAAAGAGCTATTTTAGAAATTGCATAGTGCAAGTACAAGTGTTCTTGCTCTATGTCAAGATTCCCTAAAAACAGGTGTATTCAGATGAGAGGGGTGGTTTTACAGGGCTCCTTAGTAACAAAATCTTTTTAATGAGTCCTCTTGGAACTGGTCAGGGATTGGATGTTTCCAGACCCTCTAATCTCTAGAGTGAGAGCTGAAAACTAAATGTAACATTTAGGTGAACTGGGAAGCTTGCTTTCTCTAAAAATAAAAGTGCTGGAAAGAAGAAATAGAATTAAATTGTGACAAGTCATTTCCTCTTTTGATAGAGTATTAGTTATGCTACAGTTTGAATTCTTGGAATTATATCTTTAAGAGTAAATATTCTGAGACAGATTTAATGGTGGTTCCTAAGACTTATGTTTATATCCTTATCTTTAACACGTACAAAATTGACAACTTTTAGAAAGAGAACCTGTGCATATATAAATAAGAAGTTTAGGATAAAACCATCCTTACCAGGTCAACATATTAGAAGAAACTTGGAAGCACATGGAAGAAAAACACAGGCACTGAAGAGCAGTGTGTAAATATGTAGACCAAGAGACTGCCTCACCTGGGGATCCATCCCATATACAGACACCAAACCCAGACAATATTTCGGATGTCAAGAAGTGCTTGCTGACAGGAGCCTGACAAAGCTGTCTCCTTAGAGGCTCTGCCACAGTCTGAAAAATACAGATGTGGATTCTTGCAGCCAACCTTTGGACTGAGCCCAGGGACTCCAATGGAGGAGTTAGGCAAAGGACTAAAAAAGGTGAAGAGGTTTGCAACCCCATAAGAACAACAATATCAATCAATTAGACCCTAGAGAGCTCCCAGGGATTAAAATACCAACCAAAGAGTACACGTGAAGGGAGCCATGGCTCCAGCCATATATGTAGCAGAGGATGGCCTTACCTGACATCAATGGAAGGAGAGGCCCTTGGTCCTGTGAAGGCTCGATGCCCCAGTGTAGGGGAATGCCAGCTCAGTGAGGTGGGAGTGGGTAGGGGAGCACCCTCATAGAAGTAGGGGGGGAGGCATGGGATATCGGGGTTGCCGAGGAGAAACTGGGAAAGGGAATAACATTTGAAATGTAAATAAATAAAATATACAATAAAAACAACTAAATAAATAAAATATGAAGGCCAAGAATGGAGAGACCCAATACAATCTAAGGTACACTTGGAGCCACCAGCTTCTAAAACGCAAAGAGATATAATCCCTTACATACTCAAGGATGACAGTCTTACCAAAATGACTTGGGTTCGTCTACTTTTAAATTAGAAGAAAATAAACTTCTAGTGGTAAAAATCATCAAATCTTAAGTAATTTGCTATAAGTGATGTACAAAAGCAAAACAAATACTATATTAAATATTATTACCTCTTATGAATGAAAAGCATTGGTTAGAGGACTTATCATGAGTTTCTTGCATATATTAATTTTTGGTATAACACTAAAATATTCAACAAAATGCCTGATGCTTATCCAAAATTAATTTTCTTTAAACTAATTCAAATTTTGGAGGAGTCTTGGCCATGTCTCTTTCTTATGTTGAAAGCAATGCTATTTTTTGACTGCCACCAGAGGTAACTAAGGAAGAATAAAAGGATGGCTTTCTCTTCAAATGAGTTTGAGAATTTTATGTAGGTAGAATGCTTCTAACCATGAGAATTGTTTGACATTTGACACCTGGAACATTTAAAAGAATTTTCATTGTATGATTCTATATTCTCACATTTTAATATAAGACAAAACATACAGGAATTGTGAAATTCCTATTATCCTTCAGGAAATATGAGATGCAGTCTTCTCCATGCATTTAAATTGACTTCTACATATTTTTACACATTTCTAAGGGGTGCATTAAGGAATAGAGACACCCCCTGCTATAATCATCATAAAATTCCAAGCAAGAAAAAAAAGTGTCCTTTGTGGCTGCAGGTAAAATTAAACAATTCTACTTTTAATTTATTCCTTCAATGTTCTAGTATAACTCAACATTATTTATGAAATCTTGATAGTTGGCAATCTAGTGTCAAATGGCTTTCCTCCAAACCACCTAAAACCTCTGGTAGGGAAAGCTCTGCCTTATGGACATGTACATTAGGAATCCAGGTTCTAAGCATTAATTAACTATGATGCTCACCTGCTGCTAACAAAACCTTCAGGTTCTGCTGCTCCTGAATTGAACACAGACTTAAACTGGTAGTAGAATAGCTACAGGTAAAAATGTTTGCAGGAGCGGAGGAAAACAGAGGTGACATTTCCTTCCCACCACATAAGAGCTAGTCAGTCATTAGGGTTTGGCCTATTACATTTTTGTTTCCCTCTTAGCATTCAGCTCAGCTGGGGTAGGAATATAGCATTTCCTAATATCCAAGGATGGATTTGCCAATGGCATTTTAAAGTGATGGGATGTCAAATTTTTGGAGAGCATTAGATGATGCTCTTGATGATGATGAAAGGTACAAGAAAAGTTGACTGGGATGCTAAAGCAAGACACAAAAAAAAGAAGCATTTCTCTCATTTCTCTGAAAACGTGTTCTTGCAAAACTTGAAGAATCCAGAGTCATAAGAGGGAACAGGATCCAGCTAAAAGTGGCACATTTACACACAAATATTTTATTCTAAGTACCAAAATGTGGCCATGAAGCATTTTAGGTGCCTTCTAGCTAGCAACTTTGCTAGTGACCCTGCTGCTGCTCTTGGTATCATTTGCAACTCCCTCGGGCTTGCCATTGGCACATATCTGGCTGACTCACAAATGTCATAATTTCATCTCTAAGCCTGAGGCTTTTTTCTCATCATTGCAGTTTTCTCAGTCAACAGTGGGCAGCTCTTAAACAGAAACCTATAGGAACTAACTCATAAATACCTCACATTCTTTAAATTCTCAGCTAGCCCAGGCTAGCTACTGCTTCACAATATTCTTCTCAGAGACCATTCAGAGGCTTCCTCTTACATTCACTTTCTTGGCAATTTTTGTAATCAACTCTAATAAAAGCACACACTTATCTCAAAGTCTGTTTCTTGAAAAACCAAAAGCAAAATATTTAGCCAAGTTCATTGTAATCAGGAACTCTGTTTAAATGACTACTTTGTGTATCTAAAGACTTATTCTATCAGAGCACTAGCTCATCCTCTAAATAATGATTACACATGATAAACATTTGGTGTAGATACATATTTTTTGTCTTGGCTCATGATCCAATTTTTAACCTAGGTAAAGTTTTTAATTTTGAAAGAATTTCAGTGTGCCAAAGTGGAATCAGAAGCCTGGAGGAGCATTTAAAACTCCACATTCAAGGAGAAATAATAGGTGTTTCTATCTTACCCCCAATATTAAGAGTTAAGTGGAAAATGTATGTTTTCACATTCACCTCCTGTATCATTGAGATAACATCAATAAAGTCATATAAAAAGAGTAAATTTATGTAAGATTTTAATTTTCTACTCAAAATATTAAAGGCTTTTAAAAAATGTTTTGTCATACAAAACAGAAAAACTTTTAAACTAAAGGAGAAAAGACATTAACACCAAGATTATACTAATAGTAAGATTGCCTGACAAAAGACCTTTCTAAGAATATTTTCCTGGAAGATAGCAAGATGACTCAATTGGAAAAGTGCTTGTCAGAGAAGCACAAGAACTAAAGTTTCCACCCTAGCACCCATGTTCTTGTAGTAGTGGCACACACTGGTGCTCATAATTCCAGCACCAAAGATGCAGAGACAGGAGGATCCCTGGAGCATGCTGGGCAAGATCAGGTTTAGGAATGGACAATGTCTCAAAATAAAACAAATCAAAAATAAGGTGAAGAGAAATCAAAAAAGAATAGGAAGAATCGCAATGTTAACTGCTATCCTCTACACGCATGTGCCCATATACAAGCACACAAGAAGAATTACTCACTAACCAATAATGAAATTTAAAAGCAACGTACATAAGGGAAATCAAGAAATGATATAAAGTGATGGTACAATTGAGAAGGCTAGACGTAAATGAACATAACCTGCATCTCAAAACAAATAGTTCAATGACATGATCAGCAGTTGAATCTAGAGAAATGAAGAAATGATCATTTGTATATATGAAGGCCATTGATCTTTGTGAGCTAAATTTTTATCCTGCTAACTTATTCACGTGTCAATCTGTTATAGAAGTTTCCTGATAGAGTTTTGGAGGTCTTTCATGCATAAAATTATATCATCTCCAAATAAAAATACTTTGAATTCTTCCCTTATTATTTGTATCCCCTTAATCTCCTTCAGCTGTCTTATTGCTCTATTGAAACCTGAAAGCACTTTATGAAACAGATATAGAGAGAACAGATAAATTTGTCTTCTTCCTGATTTTAGTAGAATTGCTTTAAGTTTCTTCTAATTTAAGTAAACACAGGCTCCTACTCCTAACCAAGAAACTATTGGTAATTTCCACAGACTTCCAAAGGAAATATCAGATTTCTCCAGTGGATCCTCATTTAACATAATAGACACACTTCAGGATGGATCCCAATAGTAGATGACTAAAACAAAATGAATTCAATGGTATATTTTGTAGACTTTGTGTCTTGTAGTGCTTTATTTGTTTTTTTGTTTGTTTGCTTGTTTGTTTTTGTCTTTTTGACCTTTTGGTTGTTTATTATGGCTTTCAACTTAGTGCTTTTGTGGAGGTTGTGTGTGTGTGTGTGTGTGTGTGTGTGTGTGAGAGAGAGAGAGAGAGAGAGAGAGAGAGAGAGAGAGAGAGTTTCTTGGGGTTTTGTTTTATTTTTTATTTTTATTTTTTCCCTGTTTTCTAAAGAGAAAGAAATGAGGAGTTGGATGACTGGAATCTTGGAGGAGTTGAGAGCATAGAAAAGTATATTATATGAAAAAATATTTAATAAAAAATAAAAACTATTTGAAATTAAGAGCTATTTAAAGTATTTATTAGATATCAATCAAAATATGTTAAAAATTTAACATTATTTAAATTATAATTTATAATTATATTTATATTTCATATCTCTTATAATTTATAATATTTTATATTATATAATTTTTATTTACAATTTTAAATTCTAACTTTCTATTAGAAGTAGCTTTTTCTCTAATAGAATAAAATTTCAAAAAAATCAATGAATTTGAAGATGAAACAATATATATAGCCAAATCAAAACATCAAGGGCCAATGATGAATTTCAAATTCAGAAGAATAGAGGCCCTTATGGACATGTGGAATCTTATGAAAGTATCTCACATTTATAGCATCAAACTCAGAAGGTCTAAAATTAATAAAGAGGTGGAAAACATTTAAAATAATGAATAGAAATGCCTTCATTTGGGACAAATGTACAATCTTAATGATAAAGATAGACGTAATGGTCTTAAACCTAAAGAGATTTGTGGTGGTTGGAAAACGCTTGGCCCAGGGAGTAGCACTATTAGAAGGTGCGTGTTTGTTGGAGTAGGTGTAGCCTTATTGGAGGAAATGTGTCACGGTTGGGGTGAGCAATGAGACCCTCCTCCTAATCACATGGGAGCTAGTCTTCTAGTGGCCTTCAGATGAAGATGTAGATATCTCAACTCCTCCTGCATCATGCCTCTCTGGATCCTGTCATGCTCCTGTCTTCATAATAATGAACTGAAACTCTGAACCTGTAAGTCAGCCCTTATTGTTTCTCTTATAAGGGTTGTCTTGGACATGGTGTCTGTTCACAACAGCAAAACCCTAACTAAGACAAGATTCATAATAAAATATATTACAGTCAAACTTCTGAATACAAAGTCCCCATAGCCTATAGCAGTCTCAACAATGTTAAAAGTCCAAAGTTCAAAGTCTCTTCTGAGATTAATTTAACTACTTAACTGTAATCCTCAAAGCAATACAGGAAATGAGTTGGGCAAACTCCAACCTCTGCATCTCCATGTCTGATATCAAAGCAGTTTTCAGATATGCAACTTCTTTTTCATCTGAACACCCAGAAAGTCTTAGAGGCTGACAGAAAGCAGCATCATACCACAAACAGAATAGAAGTAATTCAAATGGCAGAAAAAATATTTTTAAAAACTTAATTCTTTTGAAAATTTCAAACAGGTATACAATGTAATTTGATCATATATAATCCAAAACTTTCTTCCTCTAATTTTCTACATATTTCTTCTAGACTCACCTGTTCCATTTCTGTGTCTTTTTTGTTTATCTGATTTTTGTTTTTGATAACCCAGTAATTCCAGCCACTTGGTGTCCATATTTGCACAGATGTAAGAAATTCCCTTAGAGCACATAAAATCCACCAATGACCACAGTCTCATAAAGAGTTCTTGTCTTGTCCTCAGCCCATATCCACTATTAATAGTTCCATAGTAAGGAATGGGGCCTGGAGACCCATGTTAGGATTTTTGGTTGGCTTAGTCTTGTACAGGTCTTATGGTGGTATGTACACTATGTGAGTTATGACTATGATAGCCATGTCATCTCCAGAAGACAGCACTCACAGCACTATCACTCATCCTTCAGTTCCTGCATTTTTTTCTGCCTCTCTCCCATGGTGTTTCCTGAGGCTTGATGGTGATGGTTGTGGGATAAGTCTATATGTCTCACTTAAGAATGAGCACTTAATCTCAGTACTTTGATCACTTACACATTTCAGCACTCAGCTGTCAACTGAAGAAAAAAGCTTCTGTGACAATGAGTGCTGGCATAAGTAGTTATAAGGCAGTTTGACAGCATGACTGTTCATTAACATAATAGCAGTTCTATCGTGGGTCCTACCTAACCTCAGTAGCCATGAGCTTTCACAAGGGTTACAGTACCAGGCATGAACTTCCATGAGGCATCTACTGCAGTAGACAAATATCTCTTTAAAGACATAGAGAATATTGCCAACATTTACCAATGTCAATAAAGAAAACTGAAAAGTATCCATCAAAACTCCTAAAATAAGTAAATTCAGTAAGGCTGAAAGATGCAAGATTTATATGCAGAAATTCATTTAATTTCTACATTATAACAAGAAACATACTGAAACCTGTATTTTAAAAAGAAAATTCCTAGAAATAATACAGAATCTTCTATATAGGAGTTTCATGATGAAAATTACAAAATACAAAGGAAAACAGTTTAAGCTATATCTTTAAGTTTAAGATGTAAATACATAGTGAAATCATCTACTTTTGCAGATTGAAATAATGTAGTAAAAATGTTAATTCTGTTTACCTTGATATGAATAAAACAATCCTATGTAGTCTCACGAATACTCCTTGCATATTTATATAAGATTTTAAATATTATGTGGAAAGATAAAGAAACTTCATGAAATAATTGACATTCTTATGAAATTGAGAACAGAGTAGGAGTTAGTATTTCTAAACCAAATAAGAAGGATCAGCGTATCATAAGTCATAGTAGCAGTGGTAAATACTAATGATGGTACAATTGCAAAGAAAATACAAAATGATGGTGTTACTTCCAGAGTCCTGGAATTGATTCCCAGCACCGTCATGATGCTTCAAAACTGGTTGTAATGCCAGTTCCATGGAATAGTTGTGTACAGATATGTAGATTCAGGCAAAATTCATGTACATAAAATACTTTTTTAAAAGGCTAAGTTTAACTTCATATCTAACGCAAAATAAATTTAATGAAACTATAAAGTAGTGATTAGACCAGGTACTGAAGAGCTGGTCAAATCATTAAGAGCACTTGTTCTTGCAGAGGATCAAGGACATCAAGCAGTTCATAACCTCCTGAAACTGCAGAGATCTGACACACTCTTTTGGATTCTGCAGGCATCCTTACTCACACAGGCATACCCACATATAGACACATACATACACATGTAGTTAAGATAAACTACATTTTTAAAAACATAGTGAATGTATTGCTGTCTTATTATTTATGCTTTATGTTTGAAGTTCTTCACAGTGTATTTAATTTAAAATAATCAAAATGATATTGTTAACATTTTTTCATTTTTAGTTATTGGTGTTATTAGTCCTGAAAGAAATTTTAGTTACTCCACCAAACAGACTAACTACAGATTATATTTGTATACTTCTAATTAGAAAGATAGTTGAATACTTTCATGTTGTTTGATCTTTTAATTTTCAACTGAAAAACAAAAATTAATTTCACTGTAGCATATATACATATGCATGTATATATTATTATACTTTCCTCATACTTTGCCATCCCCACTCATATGCACATTGGTAAACATTTACTCTTTCTTACAAGTATTCACTTCTTTTGATTTAATGTCATACATATTCCATTACTCACTCTCCTATTTAGAACTTTTTAGTTGCTCTCTTGATGCCTTTTTCATATCATGTGTGTGTGTGTGTGTGTGTGTGTGTGTGTATGTGTGTGCATGTGTATGTTTGTGTGTACAATCTTCAATCTAGATTTTGCTAAAAGTGATATTTGTCTTCTGAGTATGATTTATTCCATTTAACATAATGATACCCAATCCTATTAATTTTCCTTCAAACATCATGACTTCATTTATTTTATACTTGAATAAAATTCCATTATGAGCACACTGTACAACTTTCTTGCAGCTTAACAGGTTGGAGAGTGTCCTGTCCATGTTTATCTTCTGAGCATTCTCCAAACACTGTGGCTGGTCTCTGCTTGTTCTAGGAAGACTGACTGACCAGTCTGTCTAAGACTTTTTCAAGGCAGATTAGCTTGTTCCAGATTGTCCCTCAGAAGTTTTTTTGGACCATCTCATTGTTCTTAGACATTCTAGGAAACTGTATCCTTTTTAAATTGATGTTTGAGTTGAATTTTCCTCAGTCTCATCCTTAGTCCTTTATAGATTTCAGCCTAGTCAGTGTATAGTTGTGTCTATTATTTGATTAACTGAGCAATTATATTTGACATTTCCAACTTTTTAAAATCCCAAATTCCTTGTCTTTCCATGTCACCAGCTTTGTCATGCACATTGCTAATATCCTCATCTATTTTCGTAACTCTTTTTCCTATTTTTTGTGATTTTCATCTCCAGCCCCTGCATTGGTCCCCTTGCTTCATTCCTGTTCTTGTTTGTGTGGTCATTGATAAATTGTACTTATAAACATAAACCCTATCTCAGATATTTAGGTGTTCAGACTTAAAGCTGATAGCTTAGGATCTTTTAGAGGTATTGTGCTACCTGGTTTTGCAGATTTCTGTTGTTCCTTATTTACAGTTCATATGTCTGGTGACTATGAGATATCTCCCTAACTTACATGATGATCATCTTATTGAGCTTCCCTTCCTGAAAACTAAGCCCCAAGACCCTCTAGAGCAAAAACCACAAACTGTTCTATCAGTGACAATGACAAACCATGTAAGGTATGGAAATATATTTAAAACTGATTAAAGCCAACGAATATAGCAGTAGTGATCACAAAACAGAAAATATTCTTTAAAAGGTAGAGTAAGTCAAGAATCATTGTTTTTCTTTTCCCATGAGGACTTTATTCAGTCATTTTGTTTTCTGTAGCGATGATGATCTCTGTTATTTGTTGATCTATAAATATTGCCAGTCTTTCCTCATTCTGTGAATTGCTTTTGCTCTTAAAAATGATTGTGGACATTAGTACATGCATAAATGTTTTCATCCCAGATTACTCATTTTCTTATTGTTGTGACCAAATATCTGGGAAAATGCTACTCTAAGAAAGGTTTACTTTGATTTTTGCTTTAAATGGGATACAGTTATGGGATAGCATGGTGATCAAAATGATTAGCAGCAGTGATGATTAGAGCTTGAGGAATGATCATGGTCTATTACATGCAATGTGTAATGAAGCTCAGAGAAACTGTGGTGGAAATCAGATCTGAGTAATAACATCCAAAGCCTCTCATCAAAATATCTACTTTCTACAGATAAGCCCCAGCTCCTAAAAGTTCCAGAATCTTCCCCAAACATCACAATCTGATGCTGATTAGCTGTTTATAGACATAAGTGTGTGGGGGCCATCTTACATTCAAATCACAGATAAAGAGAATGGAGAGATCAATGGCCTATCGTGTCTCCATAACAATCTTATAGTTTAGGAAGAAAGAAGAAATCCATATTGAAAGTTATGGGATAGCTATAGATCAGCTTTGAGGTACTGAGGCAATAGCTTAAACAGCAGTGAATGCTCACTGCAGGTCCTTCACTGTTGTATAAGCAGACAGTGATTAGAGGGGCTCCAGCACAGAAGGATATGTTTTAAGATGAGGTGCTCTGATACTCTACTGAAGCTCTCAAACTGTGAACAAGCGTTCTTAGCACTATATTTTATGTTGACATTTCTCTTACTGTTCCTTACAATTCAAGTTGCTGTGTAAAATTACCTATAAGCACATTGTAAGGGTTTTTCTGGAGCAAGGATATGTTGGCAGCTACTAGACAAGGAATAGCACAGAGTCATACCACACAACAATCCTCACATAAGAGATTTACTTGAGAGAACAACAATGGTAGCTGCCTCTAAATGGGAAAAGAAACAGCAGAGGGCTGAGCTGAATGGAAGGCTTTTAAAGACTCTTAGGAACATGCACAGTGAGCTAGTAGAAAAGAACAGGGTTGATGGGAAATATTGATTCATCTGTATCTCTGAAACATTATTTTGTCTTAAAGTTGAATCTAGAAGCTCAGGGTCAGATGATTTTTCCACTGGTCTGTCACAATGCACAATACTACAGAATTTTTAAGCACAGAAAGGCTGCAATGTGCTTTCTGGAGTAAGAACTTGTGTCATAGGAGCTTCATCCAAGCATGAGCTATACAGTACTTGTGGATGAGATCTTCTCAATTTAAATAAACCAACCACATGCTAAATAAGATAGCTGTAACTGAAACTCAAGTCAAACAAGGATATCTGCTGATTCATGGGAACAATGTCCCTATTTCCTCTAAGATTAACAGATCAGTATTCAGGAACTCAGAATTCCCATGGATTTTTCAGACCACAATCATCTGAAATAATAGTAATCAAATATAGCCATTTCAAAAATAGCACAAATAAATTAAAAGGAGCAGTATTTTTATTTCATCCATAAGTAGCCAGTTGTTAGGTAATGTGTTTTACTAAAAGGTAGTTGACATTCTTCACCTTTTCAGACATCAGTCATGTTTAACATCAGCGACTTTATTTCTAGTTTACTTAGATTTTCACTTCATATTTTAATACAATAAGTCCTGAAAATGTAATCTCATAAAGATGTAACATCACCGATAAAAATGCTGTTTCACATAATGTTGTGGCTGTGAAGCTACATAAGCCCAGTGATAGACTAGGTATTCCTGTTCCCCTCAGAACTGTTAAGTACCTGGCAGCAGTTCACTGAGTTTGACCTGACAGACTGAATCCTACAATAAACCATAGGGCTGAAGAGAAGAGAATACTTAGGAGATCACTAATGATATCATTTTTCCCAGTATAAAAAGAAATGGTGTATTTTTGAGAAATGGCAAAAATATGGTTGAAAATAACTTTTGAGGTAGCAGATAAAATTTTGGGGACAACTTTATAGTAGTTAGCTTTTTGTGACTATAAAACATACCTAAGAAAAACCAACCTACATTCAGAAAGTCTCATGGTGGCTATTATTTCAGAGGCTGAGTCCTTAATTGTTTGATCCTGTTACTTTTGGGATAGTGTCTAGGCAGTGCTTCATGACAGAATAATGTAGCACAAGAAACATGCTCATCAGCTCATGGACTGAACAAAGGAAAAGAAAGGATTGTGGGGTCACAGTATACTCTTTAAGAGCAAGCCACCAACACCTTCCAACTAGGTTCAACCTCCTCAAGCTTTTGTCACCTCCTAATCATGTTGTAGGCCAGTGATTCTCAGCTTGTGGCTCACAACTCCCAAGGAATTGAATATTAGATGTCCTGCATCTCAGATATTTACATTATAGTCCATAAGAATAGCAAAATTAGAGTTAAAATGTAGCAACATAATAATTTTATGGTTAGGGGAGATCACAACATGAAAAATTGTAATAAAAGGCCACAGCATTATGAAGGTTGAGAATCACTACTCTAAGTGATGTTGGACAATTATGCTTACTGCACCTAGGGTTTTGGTGAACACTTCTATCTCCCTTCCTATTACTATAATAAAAATGGCACAACCAAAGCAACTTGAGGAAGAAAAAAAATATTTGGTTTATAGTCTATAATGGAGCAGCGACAAAGCAGGCACTCAAAAAGTGACCTGGAGGCAATAAGTGAAACAGAGACTATGGAGGACTATGCTTGCTGACTTTATTCCTATGATTTGCTTAGGGACATTTCTTATGCAACCAGATATCAACTGCCTAGGAGTGGCATCTCCCACAGGGAGCTAAGCCCTCCTGTGTTGTTCACCAATTAAGAAAATGCCCCATAGATAGGTCCACAAGCCAGTCTGCAGGCAGTTCCTCAATTAAGATGCTCTCTTAGAAGTTAGTTACTCTAGTTTGTGTCAAGTTGCCAAAAACTAGACAACATAGGCAGTCTTTTAAAGTACTTAAATTTTATTTGGAAGGTAAAAGAGAGTTCTTTACCTTCAAAAATATTTTTATGGATTCCTTGGGAATTACACCTCATACACTCTGAATCACAATTACTTCCCAGTCCTTACATGTCCTCCCTATCCACTGCCCTTGTAACTTTCCTATCTGCCCAAACAGCAACAATAACAAAATTCAGTTTGGGTTGTTTGTGTACTTACTTGAGCATTGGCAAACTCCCTGTGGCCTATGCCTGAAAGTCTTTCTCTACCTGCACAACCCCTCCCCTTTCTACTCATTGCCAGAAGCTTTCTATTGTGGAGAGCTACACTTCAGCATCCTTATCACAATTTTTTAAGAGTTCCCTTTGATGGCTTCCTTTTTAAGCTATAATCACAAAAGCCATCGGCGTTCCTCTTTTTCAATTGTGCATCTGTAGTCATTGATACGACTGCCAAAATAGCTTCCTTGCTCTTTACAGTCAGCTGGAGCTTAGATCATGGGCTTCCTTATGGGTTTAATTAAATCACAGACCTTGAATATGACCACAAGCTGAAGTAGGACTATGGACCCAGACAAGGCCCTCTGAGGCAGCCTATAGTATAGATATCAACATGGCCTTAGGTAGCAGCACAGGCCACTCTCCTCAACATGGCTTCTTGTGGTATCACAGCTGAAAACATCGTATGGCTTCAGGCTGTAGCATGAACCATGAACATCCATGTAGTTTAAAGTTGTTAACATTGGTCAGACCCCAGCTACATCAGGACCACTGGCCCACCTATGACTTTCAGCAGCATAACAGACCACAGCAGTCTTTGAAGAATGTCCAATCCAGAAAGTAAATTATTCTTTTAGTTTCCATCATTGCCCAGAGATAGGGCGATTCTAATCCTATGACTATGAGGCATATTTAAGAGCAGGGTCTGTGGGATTCCACCCCATCAATCACACCAAGCAAGACCCTTTCTACTGTTGTCCTCATTCTTCTCTCAAACCTCTTACTGCCATCACCTCTACACAGAGCAAAGACTGGTCCACTTTTTCATTTTCCTACTTCTCCATTACAAATTTGGTCATTGCAGTAGGCCCTACCTGTCTGTACATCTGAATGAGGCAGGAAGCAGGAGCTGCCTCTGGCTTTCATAAATTGGTGTTTTGAAGTGAAAGATTGGCAACTTGGTATGTTTAGACAAGATGTAAGTATAACTATGAATAGAAATACATAACTAGATCATGTTTACACAGTATTATTTTTAGGAGACCAATCTAGTCATCAAGGAGAATGGAAGGAAAATTAGTGGTAAGGAGATCAGAATATACAACATAAGATAAGAATCTCAAACAAAATGTAGAGGGAGGAAAGGTTTGTTTGTTTATGTTTTTTTGTTTTTTATTGTGTGAATTTAAGACTTGAAGGATATAATCATGTTAGGAAGAAAGGATTGTACCTGTTATTTAGATCTTGGTTTCCTATTTTATAGCTTTGGTGGAAGCAATACAGTCAGCCAAGCTCCGGTGAGTCACCTATAGGATCCTTTTGGTTCCTGTTAGCTAAGAAGGTAAACTTAAACCCTAATTTCTACTCTGACCCAATTATTCTTAAGCTGTACCTCTTTTAAACACTGCAGATGCTCATGCCTGTTTCCCTGTTTTGCTCAATGCTAACTCATATGTGTCATTAATGGCTTCTTGTTCTGCTCCTTTTAGAGTGCTAAGAACCCAAGTTTGTCAGTTCTATGCTTTCTGACAGATCTTCTTTTCCATTCAAGACTCTTGAAATCAAACACGTTGCCTCATGCTAGACATATATGGCAGTATTTCTAAGGTGAGTATAGAGAGTGTGTAACAGTTACAGTATATCCTCTCTCAGCATTACAACACTATCTATTCAAAACACACATAGGAGTTCTTGTGGAAGAATCAAGTCGGGCTAAGACTTTGATCCCAGTAAAAACTCAAGGAACTTTAAAGTTCCCAGCAGGCACATATCCTCAGGCATGTGGCTTGGAGAGAGTTCATCTTAGAAAATCATGGTTGATGTCTTGTTCGTGGGTCTTAAGAGAGGACAAATTCACACTAAGGGCACCTTCCCTTTATGTGATGAATTACAGAAAACATTGCTGTAAATAAAGCAGATGAAAAAAGATAGCTTTACCAGCAGGGCTAGTTGAAAGCAAGCCACTGTGTGCCTGGATAGAAAGTATGTGGTCCATAAAAAGCAGAGTTAATAGAGATAAATCCATCAATAACAGTTAGGCATCTCCACCTGTAATCATGCTATCAGGAAAAAGAGGCCAAGGAATGTATGTCAGTATACTTTAAATGTATAAATTTCTAGGCTGAGAATCTAGAAATGGTTTAGTGGTTAAGAGTACTGCTGCTCTTGAACAGAATCTGATTTTGCTTCAAAGAACTGACATTGACTGGATCACAACCTCCTGTTATCTCAGCTCTAGGGGATCCAAGAGCAATATACTTGTGCACATATTCACAAAGATGCACATATTTAAATATAATTAAAAATTAAATCTTTTTTAAAAAGTATTTCTTACCTTACAATGCTTTATACCAATGAGAGTCTATTCTCAATGCCTCTTGCAGCTTCCTCACTTCTGATGTCCTGTGATTCTCTACAGTGTGTTTTGCTGTATTATCTTCCACCTTCCATGATCAACCTTTACAAGTATAGCCAAACTATACTTGTAAAGTCCACTGCAAATACTATTAGCTCCTTCTCATATGCTTGCTTTTCCTATGGCTGTTATTACCAACTGATTTGCTATATAATTTATATTTATCTACTTACTCTGTAACACATATCCTTAACACTACACACACACACACACACACACACACACACACACACACACACGACACTATTAAGCCCACAGGGTCTGCTGTTTTCTAATTACACTTCAATTATTTTAGATGATTATATATTTTCACCTAGAGCAACACCTAGCATAGAGATAACATTCAACTAGATACTTAGTGTGACCATAATGCTGTTAAATGCAACCATAAATAGGTACTGTGGGCTACAGTGGTATGCTTTAAAAGGGCTTACCGTTGTTTGAGGAATCAGTTAAGTTTTTTTCTTTTCTCAGACATATAAGCAAAGGATGATAAGATTCTATACTCAAAGAGTTAGAAGGAATTGGGGAGGAAGTGGAGAGCAGAGCTCAGGTTAGGTGGTAAGGGAATGAGGACAAGATCTGGGGCAATATGATGTTAGGATGAAGAGAGAGAAAAGGGCCACATGAATGACAATGGCAAGGGATTTAATGAAACATTAAAGTTTTTTGTTTTTTTGTTTTTTATCAGGAATGAGATAGGTGGAGCTCAGGTTTTTTGGACAGCCAGGAATTCACAAGATACTAGAAAACATCAAGGAAGAGTGAAGTGACAAGTTCATTGGTTCTCCAACTTGATCTTCTCAGCCATCTTTACCACTCTCAAAAATACTGAGAACACCAAGCATTTCCATTTCTAGAATATCTATCTATTTTTGTTTCATTTGAAATTACAACTGAAAAATTGAAACATACATAATTCTTTCAAAATTTGTAATGAGTTTTATGGTACATGCCTTTTTCCCTAGGTACCTGGGAAGCTGAGGCAGGAAGCTGAAAGATCAAAGCCTTAGTGGATAATTTAGAAAGACCATATCTTAAATAAACTGACTAAATCTAACAAATCTAAATCTATCTTAACTGATCAAATAAAACAAATTAATGAGCAACATTAAGGGTGTAACTCAGTTGTACTTACCTAGCTAGTATCTGTAAAACCCTGACTTCAATTTTCAGTACCATAAAATGTAATAAAAATACTATAAGCATTTCATATTAGCTCCAAATATTTTTAAATAAAAATTAAATATCTCAGAACTTTAGCCTCATGAATCATGTCATTTTATATTTTTGTCAGTCATCTTCATAACTGGGTGTTAAAACATGGGTAGACTTTAATGGCTGTCTTTGTAACCAATGTGCTAAAATATCACGTGTCACACAATATCCTGAAAGTTCCACTGTGTACTCATGGAAAGAGAGAATGAAAACATTAAGTACCATGTAGTATTATCATTGCATCTTTTACCTTGATTGACCCTTCTCCATGGTATTGAATAGATCCCCTAAAGCCACATAGTACCAAGCCCTATATATTCAGTTTTTTCTAAGCAATGGTTAGCATACATTATAAACTCATCACAATAATAGACTAACAATAACTAAAGTAAAATAGGAGAATTATAGAAATACCTTGCAGTAAAAGTTAAAAATTACTTATTACTGCAACTATTCAATTAGTGTTTTCTGAGTTAAGAATGGCTGCAGGTAACTAGAACCTCAGAATCTGAAGTCACAGAGTTTGTTATGCTAAAAGCTTAATACTAGTTCCTTCTGTGATCCTTTCTAAGAAGAACCCAAGGACTTGTGGGTGTTGAGTCACAGTTTAGGGCAGTGGTTCTTAACCTGTGAGTTGTGACCCATTTTATAGGGGTTACCTAAGACCATAAAAAAACACACAGATTTTTACATTAAAATTCATAGCAAAATTACAATTGTGAAGTAGAAATGAAATTAATTTTGTGGTGGTGGAGTCACTATAACACGAGGAACTGTATTAAAAAGCTACAACATTATGAAGGTTGAGAACCACTGCATTAGGGTCTTCTGTTGCATTTGAGAAGATACCTGCTACAGCACTATGAAGGTTGAGAACCATTGCCTTAGGGTCTTCTGTTGCATTTGAGAAGATACCTGGAGAAATCAACCTATCTGTGGCAGCAATGCAGGACAACACTGTTTCACTGTGCCTTCATGTAAATATGATCCTACATGGAAATTTTAAAAAAGCAAACCATGAATGTGTCATCCTTTTACAACTTCTCGGTAAAACAATAGGTAGGAGCATCCCTTATAATCATTGTAAACTAGAAAAAGATACTCAAACTGCTAAACCTTTCAGTACAAATTATACCATGTGTCTTGAAAAATGTTGCCACTAGAAGCTACAGTTGAATCAAAAGAAACTGATTCTGTTCTTGTTATTCTGATCTTACCTATCACATGATAATTCAGTCCTTTTATGCAAGTCATTCAAAAATTTAAACGCTAGATCCAATGTGTTACAATGGTGGCTTTTGTTTATTTGTTTTTTGTTTTTACTTTTTTAGGCAGGCTGCCACTCTATAGAATCAACTATCTGCATTAATGAAAATGTGTATACTTTATCTAGTTTACTAGTGGGATTACAGGGGTAAGCCACACTGGTGATTCTTTATAAAGTTTGTGATGTTTGGATGAAGAGAGACATAGCAGTCTGGCTACACTGTCCTATATTTAACTTACTATAAATTTCAATCATGGAGGAATATTCCCAGGAAATTGAATTGATTCTTAAATCCTTAGCTAAGACCTGGAACTGTGCAGAGGAGAATAACTTGAGATAAAAGCAGCATATCAGGCAACTTAGTATTTCTCTTTTAAAAGTATGTAGGTTGTTTAAAAATTGGTCCAAAGCTTCCACTTTGTGTTCATGACTCTGAAGTCTTAAATTAGTGCCATTATTATCCATTAGTTTCTATAATGAAAGCTATTTTGTATCATTTCTGCCAGTGACTGAACAAATTTTAAATTGGTGTAGGATTTAGAGTCTGAAATGGCATCATGTTTTCAGTTCCAGAGTAATCAGGTGTCAGAATAGGTCACTTCAACTCAGTATGATTGGTGTTTTGTAAGGGATGGATGAGAAATTGCTGGGCTAATCAAGGGAAAATTAACCAGCAGTCAAGGTGTGCTTTAATTAATTATAATGCTTGCTCACTAAAGAGAAGCCTTGGAGATAATAATCAAAGGAGCAGCACATATAGAGTGTTTATTCTCTTAAGATAATTTTTCAAATGGAAATGTCTCCACTGGTCTTTAGATATCAAGACTATCTTGAAATGTATGTCCATCAATTTTCTAATTAGTACCCCTACTGTTATGTGGCAGTTTCCAAAAACCATCCAGCAAAGAACAACTAAAGTCTAGATTTACATCTGGTTTTTTTTTTTTTTTTTGCAGAGTCTTAAAACTATCAGTCAGGTGGGAGAACTTCAAAGTGGAAGGCCTGGGAGAAGTTGAGTGGGAGCTGGTAATACTTTGCTGGTCTGGGAACTGCAGGGTGATAGCTAGAAGTGAGTGCCCCATGTAACTGTAGTGGTGTATATATTTGCCTGTATCTTACCTGGATGAATGAAAGGAAGTGAGATCAAATAATGGATTGACCCACTCGTCTTCATTTCCGGATGTTGTTGTGAGCCTGGAACAGCAATAGCATCTGACAAGCAGCTGCTGGAGTGAGTTAGGGAGAGAACAACCCCAGCAAGCATCACTGGTTCACTGTATTTCTATATTTGCAGATTGGGTTTCCTCCTGCCCTTCTAAAAATCCTTCTGTTTGTTTAAGGTTACAATATTATGCACAGAAATAGGCACTTCAGTATCATCTTATTAAATCCTCTGAACAGCCCTAAGGTATGATATTATTATTCTTACTTTACAAATGGGGAAATTGTTTCAGAGTTAGCTGTCATGTCTGAGCTACTTGTATTAAGAGGATATGTGAACCAGGAAAACTTACTTACTTTTTGTGCTGAAGCTACTTGACAAAGACAAAAGCATGTTTTCCCCAGGCAGGTTAGAATAGAGAAGTAGAAATGTTTTCTTTCTGTACTAAGGAAAATGCCAGTTATACCATGTGAAAGAAGAAACAATGTAGAAAAGAACCCATATACAAGTGGACTGGAAACGAAATTAAAATTAGAGAGTGGACTTAAGAAGAATCAACCTCAAAATCAACCCAACTAAACATTTAACTAGAAAGGGGTGAACAACACTTTACGAGAGTAAGTAGAGATTTATCTTATTTATCAAATAGGCAAATTAACACTATCCAGTGTTGGGAGAAATAAGTACAGTACCATTTTAAGATGTGCTAAGAGAAAATGTTTCTCTGAGTTTATGGCCACAAAGTAAAAGAAAACAGAGCTGTAAGTACTTCTGCTTCTAAACTGTGAGGAAACAAGCTCAAACTGGGAGTCACTTAGAAAATTATTTGAATTTTTTAAATATTCTAAGGTTATATAACAGGTACGCTGAGGCAAAGATTTACACGAGAGAGAAGAAAGATACAAGAAACAGCTATGAGAGTATCCCCAGTGATAAATGTATGAGAAATGAAAATTCTGATGACCTTGTCTGAACATTGCAAATCAAGTATTGGATTATCACAATGAGCTTCTCAGATATTGACAATTATATAGCTCTTTCTGTTTATGTGGGGGGTACTCTTGAGAAATTCTAAATAGTGTCTTTGGGGCAAACGGACATTATACATAGAAATTACTTTCAACATTTTAAAAACCAAGGAAAACTCTAAAAAGACACAAGGTCTAAATAAAATAAATCACATCTATGAAGGTATCAATATTTCAGGAAATCTGGGATACATTTTTTATTAATGTAATTTTATTTGAGTAAAAATAATTTGTTTCAAAACTCAAGGTGTTAGTTCTTAAGAATCTCTGCAGTTTTTTTTTTTCCCCACAAGTACCATTATTGCTGCCATACAGTTAGTAAATGACAGGGCCATCTCTGTTTGGCCCTGGAGCTTGCCCTTGTCCCTAATCCTCTATACCTTCATTCCATCTTTCAGAGTTTTTAATATCCATTGAGATAATTGATGGGAATGTTTATATGAACTATGAAAGGTCAAGCCTTTGTGAATGATGGTGAGCTTGTGAGTGAGCTCAGCTACTTCTGCAAAAGTCGTTAAGGTTACGTTCATCCAGACCACTAAGTGGGTTGTTTAACTTCAGAAAATCATATTCAGGGATCAAAGGTCAGAGGCAAATCCCATCTTCCATTTTTCAGCCCCGTTTCTCAGACATCCAAAAGAAGAGTCTGGTGTTTTTCTTTCTGATATGTTTTCCCATGCCTGTTTTGGTTATGCCTCTTGTTAAAGCTGAGTTGTGACCTGACTCCACAATTCTGTTGGTGGTTCCCTTCTAAAGGCAAGAGTTGACTGTATACCTGCAATCCTAAAGGCCAGCAATTGCATTTCTGTGTCATCTCTCCTAAAACTGATGTTGTGGATGGCAACTTTCTTGTGTCTGATGCAAAAATTTTTTTTAGTTCCTACCTGAAATATAGAAGGGAAGGTGGGCAACGGGCCTCAGGTAGCCCAGGACATTGGTTCTCACATACAATCAGCCTCCCAGTCTCTTTATTTATAATGGGGCTATTTGCTTAATAATATTTCTAATGGTTTTGTTTTATTTTTGAAATGAAAATATTATTGTATCATTCCCTCTTCTCTTTCTTCCTCCCAACTGTCACCATGTAGCCACTCTTTTTCTCTCTCTCAGATTCATGGCCTTTATCTTTTTGTTATCTCTCTCTCTCTCTCTCTCTCTCTCTCTCTCTCTCTCTCTCTCTCTTTCTCCATCTCTCTCTCACACACACACACTCACACACACACACAAACACACACACACAAACACACACATACACACTCAAGCATATATGTGTGTATAATCTTAAATATATAAATGCAGCCTACACAGATAGCATAATGTTTCTTTTATATATACAATTTCAGAACTTATTACTTAATGTTGGATAATCAATTTGGGGGTTCTTCCTTGGGGAAGACTGTGTCTCCTTCAGCATTACTTAGTTACATGCCTTTCTTTTATCTAGGATTGAGGCTCTAAAATATTTTGTTGTTCTGTTTAACTCTTGTTTAGATAGCCATGTTGGTGAGACTTCATGTGGAAAACTTCTTTAATATTTCTGGGAGAGACAATCTCACAGCAAACTTCTTGTGTCTCTGGTTCTCACTTCTTCTCCTCTTCTTCTGCAATGATCCCTGAGCCTTAGGTACGGACGGCAGTTTTGTTGTAGCTGTAAAAGTTGGAGCTTTTTGCCATATGTTCTCTACATTTTGATAGGTTCCAGTTTTCTGCGAAGGTCTTTTTCTTTGATGAGGAGTTAGGAATTTTACTTTTCTGTTGATATAGGGATAAATAATAAGAATGTAGTTAGAGGTTGTGCTGGTTTAGTCAAGTATCAGTTGCAGGTTTACCTCCCAAGATTTAAAATATCACATGCCCCTGGCAGTTAGCTATATTTCCAGTATTAGGCATGGCATGATTTCCCTCTAAATGGATTTACCTTTACTCTTGTTTTATTCTTTTCCTTTCTTTCTCTCTCTCCCTTTTCCTGTCCTGTCCTTCCTTCCCCCTTTCCTCCCTCTGTCTTTCCCTCCCTCCTACCCTCCCTACCTACTTCCTTCTTTCCTTCCTCCCTTCCTCCCTTCCTTCCTTCCTTCCTTCTTTCCTTCCTCTCTTCCTTCCTTATTTTGTGGAAGCTTACACACTGAGGAAAGAGTTTAAAATGATACTTAAGATGAAAAGACTTCCCATGCTTATGGATTGTTAGACTTAATATTGTGAAAATGGCTCTATAACCAAAATTGATCCAATGACTCAACGTAATTTCTATCAAAACTCCAATGCAATTCTTCACAGAAATTGAGGATAACATCTTAAACTTAAGATGAAATACAAAAGACCCTGAGTAGACAAACAATCCCAAACAAGATGCTGAAGGTATCACTATTCCAGATTCAATGTTATTCTATAAAGCTGCAATAATGAAAGCGCACTGTAGTGGCAAAAACCTGACACATTGATCAATGAATGGACTTAAGGACTTACATATAAGCCTAAAGTCACACAACCACCTGGTTTTAAACAGAGTTTGACAATGAACATTGGACAAAGGGAAGCATCTTTAACAAATGGTACCCATCAGACAAGATGGCAGACAGGTTAAAGAAGGAAACAAGATCCTTATTCTTTACCTTCACAGACTTCAACACCACAGAGATCAATGACCTCAATATCAGAGCAGATACACTAAATCTGACAGAGAAGAAAGTAGAAAAACTACTTGAACTTATTGGCACAAGAAAGGACTTTCTGAACAGGACCCAATAGTGTAGGCATTAGTATAACAACTGAAAAATAGGACCTAGTGAAACAAAAATGATCTGTTCAGCAACCAATACCATTTCTCCAGAGAAGTAGGACCCTAAAGAATGGTTATCAGCTATGCAATTTATAAGCACTGTCTAAACTACATAAAGAACTAAAATGACTAAATATCAACAAAACAAGCAATCCAATTAAAAATTGGACATGGAACTAAACTGAGAGTTCTCAAAAGATGAAAATCAGATGGCTGGAGAAGTTTTTTAATTGTTCTTTAGGGATTCTTGGACAGGCGGGTCCAGTAGACCCTTCTTCATATTACAGTTTTCTTTCCCTCATTTGCTCTTGTTTCTACTCCAGAACTTGATGGTAAGACCTAATTGACAAAGACACCACACACATAAGTCACAGAATGCGTACAAATCAAGCTGGTAGTGAGTGATGCTTTGAGAGCCTATCAGAAATATAGACATGGTTTACAACAAGGATGATGGCGAAAGCCTGAGTTTAACACAGAATAGAAGTGCAAGTTAATATGAGCACATGCAGAAAAATGGATTTTAAAATGCTTCCTGTCTTTTTAAAAAACATTTACTTAAAATTGAAAGGAATATTATAGAGTCAGCAGAGCTCTTCAGTAGACCAATGCAAAAGTAGACTCTGCCTACTCTTGTTTAGGGTTTCTCTGAGCTGTCCAACTAAAGCATGTGAAAATATTAAATTTACCATTATACTCTGACAGAAATCAGCATGACATACAGCCTTCTCCATCTAAACTGCCTTTATGATTCGCTTGGGAAGCCACAGATTGCCAGGACGGTCCATTTATTTTCTACCTCGACCATAAATAGTAAACTAAATTCACTTAAATTTATATGACAGCAATTTGCATATTTGTTTTAAGCTGGGTAAGGTTTTAACAGGCACAAAGCCTATTGTTGTCTTGGAACACCTAGTGTTTTTTTTTTTTTAAAGTAGTCCTGAAGGCATCAGCTTTTAAGTACTTTTGTAAAAACAGCAAGATGGGCTAAAAAAACATTCACAGTCTGTAAGAAATGTTATAAATTGAGGATTTTTACTTTGCAATGAAATATTGTAACGATGCAACTATGCTTTTTACTACATGAATTGATTTGTTGTTAAATTTAAGGAGTACAGAATGCATAATGCACTTTTAGCACATTGTGCAACATACCTTGCTGGTACTCACGAATGTACCTATTAGACAGAAGACAAAGCCTAGAGCCACAGTTTACATCACTTCAGTGACTGACAGAGTCCATTATGGTGAATTATGGGGAGGGGCAGAGCACAGAATTAGCCACACCATATGTATTTCACATAAATAAGATGCGGTAATTAATGAGCGATAAATCTTCCCTTCAGGCAATTCTTAGAAATTCCAAGTGTCAGAAACAGTTAATAGAACTGGGGAAACCAGAGAAAGCATCTCCCAGGTAAACTTGATCACACACAGCGAATTTTACTCTGTGGGTTTTATTTTAATTCTTAATTGTTAAATGGCTGTAAACTCCTAGATTGAGTTTTGCTCATCTATCATGGTGCCTAGTCCCAAAACACATGGTAGCCACTCCATGAATTCTGAATAAATTGGACAACTAGTTAAAATATCTAAAACAAAATACTTCGACTAGATAGATGAACCTTAAATTCAATACACTCAGTGAAGAAATTTGTCTTCAGAATGCTCATCCCTGCAAGGCTCCAGAACCGGATGGGATTGGATTGATGTGATTGACTATAGCTCCCCACAACAGTACACTGGGGTACAATCAGCAACCGAATCTTCCTCTACCAATACCCTTTGCTCCTGTCCTTTTCTAACTCCGTGAGAAAACTTGCAGGTAACACCCACATCCAAGGGAGCAAAGTTCAGAGAAGCATGTTTACCCACAATCGGACAGCTGCGGATTCCTTTGGAAAACAGGAGGGTTGCATGCACTGGTACACACACACACACACACACACACACACACACACACACACACACACACACACACACAGCACTGCTCTTGGTCACCCCTACGCCCCGCGTGAAGTCTCAAGAGTCTCAGAGGCGAGAATCTGAGAATTTGTCCATCTTTCCCAGGTTTGGATGGATCTATGGAGGGAGATTGGCGAGTACGGAGCTCCGAAGGCGGCACATTCTCAAGTGTGTCCCTGCACAGTCGGGTGCTTCTCAGTGGCAGCAGCCAGAGTGAAAATGTAGGCGGTTGGAGTCAGCCAGAGTCTGAACAAAGAGAGCCAGCGGCCCAGAGGATGCTGAGCTCCTCACGCTCCACCCAGCTGCCTGGCGCGCAGGTAGCCGGGCTTTTGCTCTGCAGAGGGCTGTGTGTTCGAGGCCAGCACACAAAGATTCACTTGCTCTGGGCCAGTTTCTCAGACTGCTCTGCCCATCACTGGGGGCCGGTGGCATTCCAGAGGCCACCAAGGGACCATCGTGTGCCTGGGTGCCAGATACTTGGGAACAGAGGCCGTTCGGGGAGTCCTTGGAGCGGCTCAGCTGGTGAAGACGGCAGCTGGGATTAGCACGCCTTTTTAGGCAGCCGCGCCACCCCACGCAGCGGAGTCTGCAATCGCTGTACGAGAAGCAGGCTCTGCGTCGCCAGAGCGTCCCCGCCTGCGCTGGCCGCGGGGCAAGCTGCGGGCCGGGGCGCGCACGGGAGGCCGATCAACTCCCCAGCGCCTAGCCGGCAGGTAAGCTCGGGCAGAAGATCTGAACAGGGAAGGCGGGGGGCAGGGGCGTGCAGGGCTCCTGGCCGGCAGCCTCTGATCGCCTGCCCTCGGGGCCATCGGCAGTGATGCCACTGCCACGCGGATTGGAACAATGAGGCGCGCGGCGCGGGGCTGAGCGCAGTCACGCACTGCTGAGAGGCCAAGCTGCAGCCGGCGGCGACGCAGTCGTTCCTTGTCGGAAAGGGGACCAAGCGACTACCGGGTCGCTTGAGTCCCTAGCGAGGCCGAGCTTCCCAGGGCATTCTAGGGAAAGTAGGAGCTCTAGTGTGCGCTTTCTTCCGCCCGCCTGCCCGCTCACCCACCCTCCCGCCCGCTTGGTTGCCGGGGGAATAAAATGTGACCCTCACGAATCCGACTTGGCCGCCGAGCACAGGCGTAGGGGCACAGGTGTAGGGACAAACTGAGTGAATATTAGCACGCGGGTCTACGAGGTCTGCGACCCCTGATATCCTGCCAGAATCTCCTTGGGCACTTGCATTGAGCTACAGAGTTAGATGAGCTCTGCTAAGAGAAGCCAGCCCTGTGTGGGAAGAAACAAGAGGGTGAGCGAAAGGAGAGCTTACACTTGGACAGGTGGACATATTTAACTCTGGTGATGAGAGACTGTGCATTGGTTTGATTTGATGTGATTTGTTTGTGAAAGGAAGTGGAGATTTTTTTTTATCAAATTCCCAGACCCATCTTCATGCAAATTAGGGTGCTTACAGCTTAGAGAGCATCTTTCTGATTTTTTTTTCTTCTTCCTTTTGTGGCTATAATGTTCAGGTGCAGAGGGATTTTTCGGGAGCCTCCTAAAATCAGTGTTAATTCTTATGCACTTGGATGACGAAACTCTGCATTTGGGTTGTTTTACTTCCCACCGTTTAGAGTGGTTATGTGATGAATTCTTTTTAATTCAGAACATGGTATCTATCTCCTTTAGACTTGATAGTACTGGAGCTGTAGGACCAGTGGAGTTAAACTCATGGTTCGATGCAAATTAGGCCTTCCAAAGAGAGATAAATAGTGTGTTTGGAGAAGCTGAGCTTTCCAGGAATTTAAATGAGACTTTTGTGATTGCCTTCCAGCTTCTCCTTATGTGTTTTCTGGGGCATACTTTATAAAGTAGAGTTGGATTCCAAAAGCTTTGTGGGATAGGGAGCTATGTGTACCTGAATTTTGGTAAACTTTGGAGGATAGTGGAAGTTCCTGCTGAAAATTTGAAGAGAAATAGGTCATATTTTGTGGAAATCATTGTCTCTTGGACTACTGAGCAGCCTGGTATGAAGGAGCATACTCCTGCGGACTGCCTTTCTGGGTCAGGAGAGTCCTTGGCTGACTTAAACACTGCACTTCCTGCACATTAAAACAAAACAAGACCTAACAAGAATTACATTTTCAATCTTTATTTTTCATGAGTGCTTGGGTGACAAATTTGGGATAACTTCTTTTCAAAGGAATAGGAATGTGTGGCCCCTTAGCCTCTTTTTCCGTCACTATTTTTTTTCTGAAACTGACAACTATTTTTTTTTTTCCGATTTTGTCCTAATGTGTTAAAATGACTGTCAGCAATGGTGGTTGAGTATGGTAACTGAAGTAAAGGCAACATTAATAGATAAATAGATTCTTAAATTTATAAGACAGGAGGATGCTCGGACATGCAAAGAAAGGTTCCGTGTCTGGTTTTCACTCATGACTGGTAGAAATTGGAGCTTACTCCATCCCTTTTTGCTTGGTGAAGATGGTGCTTCCTGAGATGTGAGCTGAATCCTATGGAGGAGTTTGATGTAAGTCTCCTCTCCTGATAGAGCTATGGTCTTCACACTTTACAGTGCTGGTGGTATGGACAATTTAGAAAGTAAAGGTAAGGATGACAACACACATCTGGAGGAGTCAGGCTGAGCTATGTATGTTAATATCTGGAAAGGTGTGAATGATGTAGTATGAAGTAGGGCCAGTCATTTGTGCTTAGTCCTGACAATGCAAACCAAGAAGGAATAGATTTGAGTTTCTGAGTGCAGCCAAGCCAAATCTGATCAAGACAGGTTGAGTGTTAGTTGCAGAGAAATCTTGTTCATATGCCCTGTTTCTTAGCCTTTTAATTTTTCTTCATCTTCTTCTGAGTTTTGTTTTTGTTATGAGCAGATTACTTGCTAATATTCTAACTGAACTCTTATCTTTTAGTGTAGAATATATCCAATCATTTTTTCTTAAGTGTTAGCATATTTATTCTTGGGCTGATACAGCTCCTGCTTAGATAGATAAATCTCAGAGAATCTTGGTGACATGTATCCCATGGGAAATTTTTAATTAATCTGTGGATCTGTTGCCTCATTTCTAAAAATCTGATTAAAAATATCTCATGCATGATAATAGGATATAGATTTTTCTTAGAACATACTGTATTCTGCTATTCCAACTACATTGTGCTTTTCCTTCTTTGGAATATTCTGGAGTCTGACCTTAAAATTTAACTGTTTAATGTTTAATTCAACTTGATCTAATATCTAAGCAAAACAAGAGTTTTGGTCACTACATGTTAGGTTTTAAAACTTTTTAAGCCTTAAATCTTGAAACTCATTTTTCACCAAATTTGAGAATCATATATAACTATAAAAGAAACAACTTGATATGGTCAGATACTAATTTTGGAATCCGACGAGAACAAGTGCACATTGACACAAATTTTCAGTGTTTTTAGCACCTATTGATGACAGTGCCAAAGTACTAAATGGGTTATAGATGATGAACAGCTACTATTAGTAGATTAACATGCCTTCAGTTTAATAAAGCACCCAACTCTTGAAAACTCTCCACTGTACCACCTTTGAGAAATGTGATTTTTAAAGGTTAGCATACCTTCAGCACAAAGACTACAACACTAGGGAGAGATGGATTTATTAGGTCTCGTTTCAAATCTGAAGTATATTATGATTCAAAATTCTCTGCATCTCTTTTAATGGATAATGAGCAGCTGTAGTGTAAAACACATTTGCAGTCTGTATGTGCAACACATTAAAATAGGGACTAGGCCTTCTTCAGGCTTTGCAGGGGCTGGTGATCTGATCCAGCAGTGCTGTTCATCCTAACTTGGCTACGTGGTAAAAGCTAGGTCTCAGCAGTGTCAGTCACCCCAACATCCTGATAAGGGTGCAATGGGGAAGAATGAGTCTGTGATAGGGAATGACCCCTGGAGGCTTGCTCCCACCCTGAAGCATGTTGTCTCTGCACAACTTCTGTAGGCCTGTTCTGCCTTCTGCTGCCACACAAGTGTCAGCTTGTGCTCCTCTTGAGTAAAGAATTCCAAATTCAAGGTACAATTTGGGCCACGGTGAGACGGAATCATGTGAAGATAGAGTTTATAATTTTGCAGTGATCTTTCTTGAAGAACAAAGTAATCAAGAAAGCTGACAGTCGGTGGCCTTGCCGTGACTTATCCTGGAGGAAGTCTCCCTACACTAGGAGTTCAGTTAGTACCCAGAGTTGTAGAGGGAAAAACAACAGAGACTAAATCTACTCCAAATTGACTTCTGGTGCTGGATTCTTAAGATCAATAATTTAATATTCTGGTGTACTTAAAATCGATTTCTTTTTTCTGGCAGCCCCAGGAGAAGGTAGCAATCCAGAGAACAATAATAGCAACTGATTTTTCAGGTACTATGAACCACACCCTGCCATTTGCTTTGCATAGAATGAGCTCGCTTTAGCCACAAGCTGAGGAGGTATCATTACCCTATTTTAACAGTAAGAAGACTAGGCCTCGGAAAAATGAAATGTCTTGACAGAGGTGGCAGATTTGCTCAAAGCTCATGCTCCTAGACTGAGCTCCATTCTACAGAAGAACATAAATTACCACTATCAAAATTGTGTCCAGCCAGAGATTGGTGCAACTGTGAATTCGCACCTCCTCCATCAGGCTTGAGCTGCTGGGTGAGGCAGGTGTGTATGGTAAAGAAGGAGACAGGAGCTCTCAGAGACCTGGCAAGCAGAAAGAAATTTTTGAGCTAAAACTACAAATGGGCTATGGCATCTTGAGAATTCAGACTAGTAGTATTAGAATGAAATTCTACCTGATATTAGAGTGAAATTCTCAGGCACGAGATTGTGTTGAAATTTGAGAAAATTTTATATTTACTTTGAATTATCAGGTAGTGAAAAGAGGGTGTTCAGAGAGTAGTCTTTTGGAACATTTAGAAGTATTTAGGCTAAAGCATCAGTGAATTCATTGTGGTAGACCCTGCAATGTTGATTATCATACTGTTTTCATAACTTTATACTTCACACATTGAGTTCTGCTCAGTACTGCTTCTAGTTTGAGCCTGAGAGGAGAATGCTTTATTAAATTTCAAACAATTGGATTTGCCTGTTTGAATTATACAGATTTTTCAACTAGAGGTTCTTGTTGTTTCTAAAATGACTTGGCTTTAAATTAAATTCTGATAAGGTAAACCTCTTAAACAATCCAATTAGTTTATTTTACAGAAATAAATCTGAAAAATACCTTCCTGGAAGGCATGATGGTAACGATTTTTATGAATCGTTGTATATGACTGTGGATGAAAGCTTAGATAACATGGAATTTGTTCAGGGTCGCTCACCCAAATGTAAGATGCATCTATAGTGTATGATTAAATGAATGAACTCATTTTTGCTATTGAGGAGGGAGCTAACTAAGTAAACTATGTTTTAAATTTTCAAAAAAAATCCTATTAATATCACCATGCGAAGCTAGTGATGGTGGTAAATACTTGAAATCCCAAGCAATCTGAGCTAAGTAACAAAAATCAGTATTTAAATTTGTCCCTTCTCACTGAGAGAACATTCCGTTTCTTATGTGAATTATCCCTGACAGAATGATATGCACTAAATTATCTGCTGTTCTAATTATTCTGGTGTTCAGAAAGTTACCCAAATGGGTAGGGTTTAGAAAATCTTTAATTTCTTATCAATAAGACATATGTGGAAATGTATGTGTTAATTTATGTGTGTGTATACTTATGGGGTGCATGTCTGTGAGTATTCTTAATAGCAAGCTGAATCTTCACTGTGCCTTTGGTCATCTGCATACAGTTTTTAACTAAGAAGACTGATTCTAGAGGCTCTGAGCAGGGCATCCAGTGGAGTGACCTGATATATTGATGACTGGACCACTGTTCCATATAAGCTATTTTTCCAGGTTACAGGCTGAGCTACTTATTTCAGATCAGCATGAACTTGGTCAAATAATGTAGGTGATTCAGTCTCTCTCCCTGGAATAAAACATTGTTTGAAGTTGTCCTGAATCACAGTGTCTTCTAGCCCACTGTAGATATTAGCAGATTAAAGAATTTAAACAATAACCCTAAGACTTTTGTTTTTTCAATACCACACTTCCTAATTCTCCATGGAATTCTTTGAGTATAAAATATATGAGTAAAAGTGGTTAAGTGTGAAAGTTTTTTTTAACTGACTATTTGTGATATGTATGTGATTATATATAATTTCTATTTTTGAAAGAACCTCCAACTTGATTCAAAATTAAAATAAAGAGTTAATAAATTAAGAGTTATTCTGTTATGCATGTAGAACATTAGTAGAGAGAAGACTTGAATTCATTAAGTAATTTGCCCAGTTTAATAAGGTTGGCCCTCTGCATCTGTGAATCCCACACAAACAATTTGAGCAACAACAGTCTGTTTGGAAATAATTTCACAAAATTGTGTTTATTCTGAACATATGTGGACTTTTTCTTGGCACCATTCATAAACAACTCAGCATAACACAAGTATAATCTAGAGAAGACTGAAATGAGAGGGAGTGTGTATTGTTTGTGAATGTTCTGTCATTTGACATGAAGGACTCAAGTAGCCAGGTGATCTAGGAGCAGTGGTTATCAACCTTCTCAATGCTGTGACACTTTAATATAGTTCCCATGTTGTGGTTACCCCAAACAAAAAAAACAAAACTATTTTTGTTTCTTCCTTGTATCTGTACTTTTGATACTTTTATGGATTGTAATGTAAATATCTGTATTTCTCAATACTCTACGGTAACCTCTGTGAAAGCATCATTTGACTCCAAAGGAGTTATGACCCATAGGCTAGGAAACACTGTCTTAGAGTAAATTCTGTAGATCATACATCATAATAACAGTTTGAATGCCACTAAGTAAAGTATTTTAATTAATCATTTGAGGTGAGGGAGTTTCAAAAACGGAATTAACCATGTAGAAAATAGATATTTGTTTGTATTCTTTACATAATATGATTTTTCTGAAGATAAACCCCAGTGTTCTCTTATATACTTCATTCTACTCTTTGAATCACAAAGTTAAAGTATATCATACTATATACTTTATCTTACCCTAATAATACACCATCTGATAGAAGATTTATTACATATTATTTTTCTTATGGATCAATTAAAGGAATTCTGCACCAAGTTATCTGTGTTGTTTCTAGGGTGTACTTAACCAAGTTATCTTGTAGAACTGGCTAAGCTTATTCAGGTTGTGGGCTGTGCCTATTGTATTGTCAAGAATAACTTACTTTACCCTAAATTTCTCTGTGTAGACTTAGTCATATGGACTGAATCTACATCGCACTTAGCAGGACAGATATTGAATATGGTAAGTGAGCATATGATATTGAAACTTATAAAGTGAACATATGACTCACACTGTGAGCCCAAGAACTGGCTGTCCATTGTAGCATCACAGAGCCAGCACCTCATTACTTAAGAAAATTCACACACATGTTGTGTGGTTTGCTTTAACTTTCCTAATATTACAAGTGCACAAGGATTGGCAATTTCAATTTGGTATTAAAACACAACTCTTGTTGTAGAATGTAAAGCTTTTGTATGTATATAGTGCTCACATTCTTTCTATAATAGAGCATAATATTAGGAAAAATCTACATATACTATCCAGGTATCCTTCAAATCATCTCTAGATACCAAGTACCTAGTGAAGATAGTTGTAATGATTATTTTAGGAAATAATGTTAATAAAACAATCTATTTGTGTTTGATATACATGCAATATTTAGTGTGGGAGGGTGAGGAATATTTTTTTATCCATTCTTGACCGCATCTGTAGACCTTGAACCCTCAACTATAGAGGGCCTATTGAACTGTCTAATCTTTCTCAGAAAAAGGCATGTTCATGAATGGTATATTCTTGTAGAAAGCATAGGGAAACGGACTTTACTATCCCTAAAGTCCTTGTTTGGTTTCTAATAGGATAGATGCATGTTTCCTTCCAACTTATATCTGGTTTCATCAAAATGATCAACAACTTATCATATTTTCTAGTAGAATTTTTTGTAGAATTAAGGCAAAGTTATGTATTAAAAGTTGAACACTTTTGTAGTAGTTCATGGTGGAAATTTTTTTAGTGAGTGTTATCAACTCTAGAATTGTTGTTTTTATCATAGAAACTTAATTTTGTCACTGGGTAAACACCATAGGCTTTTTCTTTTTGTTGACTACAGCCAAAAGTAAATTTTAAAATGTTCTAAAACTACCACGATATGCTTCAAATTATGAAGACAAAGTGTAGAACAAAAATAATCAATGAATTTTGTATTTCCAACTAAATTTTCTCATATGAATTGTAAATTTGAGATAATTTAATATTGGCCAATGGACATTAATACACAAATAGTTGCAGGAGGGATTTTGCACAGTCTAGTTAGAGTCTCCTACAAGATATAATAGAGAAGCTAGCATGGTGTGGAGGAGTCAAATCAGACTGATTCTCTTATATTGTGGAAATTAGTGGAGTTTCTAAAAACCTAATTCAGACTGTTTCATGACATTAGCTTACTAGCTCGTGCTAGAGTGTGAGGAACAACTTAGAGAGATCTGTCCCCTTTCCTGAAAGTAAAAGCGCAAAGATATTTTTCCCCAAAGGTAGAAAGATGTGTTAAAATTTAATAGAGATGGTGAAAACAAGAAAAGAGAGAGATCACTCAGAAGTTAAGAGTTCTTGCTGGTCACCTGAGTTTGGTTAGGAGCACCCACATTATAAGGCTCCAAACTACCCGTAACTCCAGCCCCAGAGGATCTTATAAAGTCTTCTGGTTCCCTTAGCACTTGCACACATTTAGTGAACATGTATACACTTGGGCACACACACACATGAACACAGAAAAATCAAAAATCATGAAAAAATAAAAAGGAAATGTAATTAAGGCAATAAAAATAATGGGAGGATTGCTTAATGAAGGTTAGCTGCAGTCAGATTATGTTGTATGAATTTGGGATTCCCCTAAAACCAAAGGTGGCTTACATCCCATGCTAGCTGCAGATGTTCCTTATAGAGCTGT
The DNA here is from genome assembly GCF_004785775.1 of Grammomys surdaster. Lineage (NCBI taxonomy): Eukaryota > Metazoa > Chordata > Mammalia > Rodentia > Muridae > Grammomys > Grammomys surdaster. The sequence goes on along the minus strand of NW_021604617.1, from coordinate 830,432 downwards.
ATTGGAGGCAGAAAAGCCTACATGCAGGAAGGTTTTATGGCTGCCTCCTGAAGAGGAAGCTGTGTCTACCACTACCTGCTCTCACCAAAGCTAGGCTTCTTCACAACATGCCCTGGGGCAAGAGCTATTTAAGGGTTTGGAAACAAGTCACTGTGCCTCCTTTGCTTGTCAATCCCCTTTCCTCTTCTAGGCAGTGACATTTATGGTTTCTGCAGGGATACTGTTTCTTGGACTTCAGTTTCAGGTTCTCATATCCTTTAAGAAAAATAGCAAGGAGAAATGGCTCCTTGTTTACAAAGGATGAATCTATATAGTCTCTCTCCAATCTTTTAAGAATTTTTGCCCATCTATTTTTATTTCTGCTTGCTAATGGGGCACAGTGGGGAATACTGATACATGTATACATTTAAACATTTGCCTCTTTTGTTTGTTTTCTTTCATTTGCCTCTTCTCTTTCTTATTAATAATTTCTATTATTTCCCCTTCCCCCTTTTACATCCATCTGTAGTCTGTTTGGCAGAGTCCTCTTATCATGTCCCCCTTAGACATCCCAGCCCTTCTCTGTAGCATACAAGGCTAAGCCTCTGATCTAGAGCATCAGTCAGATATGTTTCAGTATTGGGCCAGGTCATAATTTCCACTTTTTTGGTATTCTAGCCTGTTCTGCTTTCAGGTTATTTTGTCTCCTTTGTAATTCCAAATAACTCTGGTCCCTAACATCAACCACTGATTCTTGTTAATTTTCCAACAGGTATTAATATATACACACAGAGACACACACCACAGAGAGAAACACAGACACGGAAACACACACGCACACAAACACACACAGAGAGACAGAGGCAGACAGAGACAGAAAGACAGAGAGATAGAGAGACACAGACAGAGACACAGAGAGATAGAGACAGAGAGACATGGGGGTGGAGTTAGCTAATGGTCTTTCTGTTGATGAATTAACCACTATCTTCTTTCAAGGACTTTTACCTGTCTCTCCCTGTCTTGGCTACATAGCTCATGGTGTGCATGATACTCAAGTCAGTAGGTGCTTCATGAATGTTTGTTGAGTGAGTAGCTCTAAGAATTTTAGCATCCTGAAATGAGGGCTGTCCATTCCTTAAATGTGTGTTTCAAAAGTGGAAGGGAATGGGCAAGATAGACCCCTTTTATTTCAAGTCAAATCCCCATGGAGACAGCTCCCCACTTAGAACCAGAGAAAAGACAATGGGTCCAAGGCAAGGAAAATTTCTTTTGAATGTATGTTAACTTGTTCTTGAGAGTTTCTATTAGTCATTTTGAAGAAACACTTTTATTAGCAGTGTTGTGAAATCAGCATTAAGCCACTCAACTTTAAAAATTTTGAGACAATGTAAACCTCAAAGAGGAACCTGAAATGCACATTTATTTCTATAATTGTTCCAAATAAGATGGAATGACTTTGCTCCTTTCTTCAGCAACCCATTCGGAATTGAAGAACATGAGAAACTGGTTAACAATTAGATCATAAATAGGGTAGGCTCTGTCCATGAGGATTTATAAGGGTACATCATCTCGGATTCATAAATACTGTATTAAAGCCTAACAATTAGGACTGCACACTGTATCAGCACCTGACAAAGATAATAAGACAGCATTAGTGTAAATGAGCTCAGCAATGCTTTCTTATTAGATTGCATATTTAATTCTCCCTGCCCAAGTAACAGTTAGAATATGGAAAAATTACCTTGAAGCCACTGAAGAATTCTATATATGTAGGGCCTTGACCCTCAGTTCACTCTAAACTCAACTGCAGGTCAGGAATATAAGACACTTTTAGTCTTTAGCCTGAGGATATGTTGTGATATCCCCTGCTCCACATCCCCTGCACACTGTGTTAGACACACAGCTCGTACCTTATTCTGCCAGTGTGTCCCACAGGAGCCAGATACATTGATGAGGGACTGAGTCAAAGGTCATTGTGCATTAGCAGGGGTCAGTGTACACCACCATGGCTTGTCAGAGTTTGTCAGCAGCCTCTGTCCAAGTATCTTCCTGGACTCCTACATCTCTGAGTCCCAAGCATTCTGCATTTCCCTACTAAGTATCTGTGTAGGTTTGTTTTTGCTTTTGAAATTTTACTGTCTGTCAAAAGGTCGAGTTGCAACTGAGAGACTGCCTGAGATGTGTGAGTTTATTAAAAGGGCTATGTCAGTCACTCTTAAAATACAGAAGATATTACCAGTGCTAAAAGTTGGTGACACTGAATGACCATGAGTGGAAAATTATGCATTTACTAAATTGCATAGGTAGGATCTGAAACAAAGAAAAGTGTGTAGAGCCTTTGTATAAATGCTTTCACTGTCTATTTATGATGTACTAGCTAGACTTCCTAGTAGTGAAGAGGAGAATTAAGGTGGACTCATCACACTGTGGAAATCATTTTACTGGCATTCATAATCATGTGAAGTGCTAATGGCTTTCTTTGGGTTAGCTATTAACTGTTATTCTGCAGGATGTCACAGTCTGGCAGTGCTGTTGTCTGATGGCCGTACCAGCACCTGAGCTGTGCCTTATCTTCACAGCATAAAACAGTCTCAACTGGCCTTGAATTTACACAGGAAAAAAAAAGTGAGAGATGCTTTTAAGTTAAGAAAAACAGTTCTACTATGAGGAGCTTGAGTGGGTCCCAGAGCATTTCTGTGCTGCTGTTATTTGCAATAATATGTGGAACATGAAACTCTGGAAAAATTATTGCATGTTTTGTAATAATCTTTGATCTCTGTCTATCCCAGGCACTTTTCATTTTCCTTCTGAGTCATGCTATGCCAGCTTAATAGAGCTTGCATGGCCAGCTGGTTTCTGTGTACTTTTAATTATGTTGTTGTCATTAACAAGGATTTGATAAGAGAATGTGGTTTAAAAAGTCTTATACTTTTGTTCTGGAATATTGATGCCAGCTAAGAAAGCCTCATCCTATACTAAAGCCAACTTATCAACCAGAGAACAATATAGGAAATCCATGAACATAGACACTGACAGAGCCTTCAAAATGATGCCAGGCATGGGTGAAAGAGAATGACTTGCCTTGACATCTCCTGACTGACAGGTTGTTGGGTGCTTTGCCCATATATTTGTTGGATTTTCTTTTTATTTATTTTTTAACTGATTTACCATCCTGGAGCAGTGAAAATGAATTTAATATGGGGGTTTCCTAGAGAATTGGTAAATTAAGTTGATTAGTGAGATATCTTGCCACTGTTTTTTGCTCATGGTCATCTGTGCTAATTGGAAATTACAGAATTTTGGTCTTTTTTAGTAAATTTACTATGAACCATTAATTTCATATAATACAATAGTGCTCTTTGTTTGGAGGAAATAAAGGTCTTTTTTTTTGAAAGCTTAGGATGATGTAAATTGTGGGGGTTAGTCTTCTCTCTCTCTCTCTCTCTCTCTCTCTCTCTCTCTCTCTCTCTCTCTGTCTGTCTCTCTTTCTGTGTTTATGTGTGTGTGTGTGTGTGTGTGTGTGTGTGTGTGTGTATATGTGTGTGTGATCTTCCCTCCATTTCCTCCCACTTCTATCCAGAGGAATGTCTGTGTAAAAGAGTCCTGGGCAAATTGCAGTGACTCCTCGGTGACAGCTTTGTAGAGCTGGCCTGGTACCTCTTGCCAGTGTTCCAGAGAGGGCCTCCTAGAAGTCACACAACAGTTAGTTGTGTCCTTCAGTCACTTCAGGTGTAGTGCAAAGATGCTTCTATTGCGATTTGCCTCCTAACATTCTTCACAAATAGAGGCTCTGAGCTTAGAAACCTCTTGGTCAAGGTGTTCTGTTTCATGCTTCTTTCAACCTGTGATGGAGGGCATCATAAGCCCCATATCTGCTGACAGATTAAACCTTAGTTGGGACCTGCTGAGTCAGCTAAAGAACTTTGCTGTGAAGTTAATGAGAAGGCTATAAGAAGCAAGCAAATGTTCTGTCTTCTCCAGCCTCTTTGATATTCAGGAAAAACTTAACTGATAGCTTTGAGTACCTCCATTACTGCCCAGAAGTTAGATAATGGGTGGGGTGTTAGAAACTTTTTAACTCATCAGTGGGACTTTCTCTTAATATCAGAAGAATGAACGGGAAATCATGGAGCTCCTCTTCTCCCACCCCAGTTTGGAAGCTTTTTAGGGCAGTAAGATTAAGCACTAAGGAGAGCATGATTGCTTGAGAGCTCCTGGGAGAAAATGGTAAGACAAGGTCTAATTTCTGCCTATAGTAAAAAAATTATCCCATTGGCATCAAATTGGTTTTCTCAGTGATGAGATCCTGATGAGCCCTGCACATAAAAGCTGGCTGGTCCAGCTGCCTCCCTTCCTTGTAGATCACAGATTCAAAAGTTAAAGTTCCCTTTCACATGGGCAATTCTAGGGATCTTCAGATTCTTCCTGTCTTCCTTGCTCATATCTCCTGGATGTTATCACTTTCTAACTCCCTGAAACATGTCTGTTTTCAAAGTCCTTCATTCATGAGAATTTGTTTAACTAGCTTTCTTATTAGTACTTGTTTAGTGCCACTCACAGATATGTGGGATGTGCTGATTGGCATTTTTATAGGTTTCTTCGTTTATCCCCAACTAGACACAAGCTGGGCTAATGTGGGTAGAGGGGAGAACCTCAATTGAGGATATGTTTTCATCAAATTTGTTCTGTAGGTGAATCTGTGGGGCAGTTTTCTTGATTAATGATTGATATGGATAAGCCTAGTCTATTAGGAGATGTGCTACCTTTGGGCAGGATCTTGGGGTGTGTAAGAAAGCAAACTGAGCAATCCAGGAGGAATAAGCCAGTAAAGCAGCATTCCTCCATCACCTCTGCTTCAGTTCAGAAACCTCCCTCTATCTTTTATTTGAGTTCCTGCCTGACTTCCCTTTATGACAGTCTATAAACTGTAAGCTGAAACCAACTCTTTCCTCCACAATTTGCTTTGGTTATGGTGTTTTATCACAGTAAATGTCATAGTAACAGTGGGTTCCTTAACACCTACACTCTTTTACATGTATTATTGTTTTTCCACATCTATACCTGGTGCCTGTGAAGGTCAGAAGAGGGCACTGGATCTCTTGGGACTTGTATTACAGTTCTGAGCCTTGATTTGAATTCTTGAAACCAAACCTGGGTTCTCTGCAAGGGCAGCAAGTGTTCTTACCTGGTGAGCCATCTCTCTCTCTCTCTCTCTCTCTCTCTCTCTCTCTCTCTCTCTCTCTCTCTCTC
>NW_021604617.1:745216-825193 GCF_004785775.1 Grammomys surdaster | reverse complement strand
CTCTCTCTCTCTCTCTCTCTCTCTCTCTCTCTCTCTCTCTCTCTCTCCCTCTCTCTCTTTCTCTTCCTCCTCCTGCCTCCCTCCCTTCCTTTATTCCTCCCTCCCTCTCTTTCTCTCCCTCCCTCCCTTTATTCCTCCCTCCCTCTCTTTCTCTCTGTCTCTCTCTAGCCGTTATAGTCTTTAAATTTACTACCAGTAAGTAGAAAGTACAATAAAAAACCATTCACTCCATTACTTTGTTTTTCTTCTTGAAATATTGTCTACTGATTCATACTTTCCAGCCATAAGTAATGCATTTGGGAGCAACAAAGCACGTTTGAAGTTTGGAAATTTCCTTCTTAAGAACAGAGATAAGTTGTCTGTTCAATCAACTCTTTGTGGATGAGTGGATGGGATTTTCTTATATTAGGTTTCTCCACAGGAGTCTGTGGGCACCCTTCTCTTTCTCCTGGAAATTTTTGCTGCTCTACTGTCTTTCTCCAATCCACTACAGGAGTACTTCAACTATGACAGTAACCTCCTGGAAAGTCAGCCAGCAGCGTTACTGTTGCTTTGAGACATGCATATAGATATTTAGTTTATTATGTCCAGTTTTAAAAATATGACCTGTGAAGTTTTATTTTCAGTGTAGCTGAGGTCAGAATGAAGCATTTATTGGAAACCTGTGTCACTGAGTTTTCCCACCTGTGAAAGTGCTTTGGAAGCTGTAGAGGGCAGCCATGAAAGAGGCCCAGGTTCAACCCAGCAGGTTTGGGCTCAAATCCCAGGGCACAGCCTTGAAGAGATTTGTGAGCCCCCCACCCCCTCACCCATTTGGTTATTGTTGCTCCTCTTCATCTTTTTTTATCTTTCTTCCTTTTCCTTTTCTTTTAAAGTAAGTGAAAACAAAACCAACAAAGCAATAAAGAATTAAGTACATTGTAAACTTCAAGTTATGCCTCTGTAACATAAGACTTTTGTGACAAGCAGTATTTGGAGGGGCTAGCCATAATACCTGCACAGGACTCAAGGTCAGCATCCTTGCTCCCATTTGGAACACAGCAAAATAATCAAAAGAGATGGAGTTGACTGCAATCTAGTCCATATGGCTTCAGCAGGCTTGGTTAAGCCACATGGCATTTTTTGTTCCACATTAATTCTTTGGATAGTGCCTTGTTCTGTGAAGGTACTTGCGGTTGATGTAACTTAAAAGCCAGATGGTGGTTTTGAGGGGGAAAGAAAGCAAAGCTTTGTGGTGGAAATCCTCAATTTTGCTTCCCCTTTGGAACTTCAGTGCACAGTTTTAATCCCTTACCTCCAGTGCACATCTGGTCCTCTGTGCAAACAACCCTTTGAAACCCAATGCCTCTTAGCAGCCAAGGGCACTTTTCTAGCCCCTCTTTCCTGTTTGTACAGTGCTCTAAAAGATCAGACCTGCCAGGACATACAGCCTCTGGGCAGAGAGATCATTAAATATGAGATGAGCCAGAGAGAGACTTAGAGCTTATGTGAAACTTGTCATGTAGATGAGAACTTTTTATTTTCATTGAGATTATCAGAAGTGACTTTACCATATTTCTTTCTGAAGTTTCAGGTTAGCCTGATGTGCCCTGCATGGCAGTTAGGTGTGCCTAGCTAGCATGCAGTGAGTGGATGACAAAAGCTCAGCTGAAAGATACACAGAAAATCAGAGCAGGTGACGGGGAGGAGCTGTTTGCCCTCAGGAATCCAGATTCATCACCAACCTTGGAACAGCAGTGAACAACTTGGACACTGAGGAGTCTATTGTTGGGGAGCTGAATTGCCTTGTACCAATGCAGAGTAACTTTCCAGTCACTCTGCTTGGGATACCATGCTGCCCTTTACAAGGGTTGTATGTGGGATGCTGGTCAAAATTAATTCTTTTTAAATTTTAGTTTTATGTTAAAAGCAGGAGAGAAGTTTCTGAAAGCAGGGTAGGACTCTGTGTTTATGGTTTACTCTTTAGTGCAAGTAGTTGACTGAATAGGAGAGTGCTGGGTCCTATACAGTGTATGTGTTTTGTTTTGCTGTGGAAGCAGGACATGGTCTAGCAGACAGCATGGCCTCTTTGACAGCTGGATCCTGTCTTGCCATAAGGCAGCCTGTTTACCTTGTCTCCTTGATTATGCTTGCAGAACTCCATGCATCTGACTGGCCCAGTCCTGTGCACCAGGATGTTAATCAGTGAATGGGGGCAACACTTGGGTGGTTGCACAATTCACACTTTGCTAGGATCTAGTATCAACCCTGCTGACATCTCATATTCTTAGACAATGTTATTTCTTCTTCATGTATCTTATATGTGCTATCTACAGCAATCTGAATTTAGAAAATTTCTTCTATGTTCTGCTCAGTGACATCAAATTTCTAGTTTGAAATTATCTGAGAATAATAAACAAAGATGGGCAAATGCTAACAGCCAGGTGTCTTTGGCTGCCTCTGTCTCCATAAGAGTCTAGTAAGCCCCTCCCCCTAAAAAACAAAAACAAAAAACAAAAAACAAACCACAAAACCAAGCAAAACATCCAGTAAGTTACAGAGTTGGGATATAAATTCCTTTTGGATAATTTGTTACAAGTTGTTAGCTACTGTGTCCATTACAGAAGCCATTAGAGAACATGAAAAGGAAAAGTGAAAGGAATGGTCATTCCTTAAATGTTGGTCCTTGGTCAAATTTTAGTTGCCTTTGTTTGAAGTCTAATTAAAATCCTCTTCTAGATGAGCTAAACTGTTTGAGACTACATTGCTCTTGTAGTTGGAGAAGTTCTATGGCTTAATAATCTTCACATTTTGATATATTTAATAAATGCAAATGACCACACAAAGTCCTTTGTTAGAATTATGTTTGAATCCAGATATTCGTGACTCAAATTTCATTATCTTTGCTTTAGTCAATGGGAATATGATTGTATTTAGTGTTGTTGTTGTTGTGTGATATAGGAAGTGGAATTCAGGGCCATACATGTACTAGGCACATGTTTTATGTTTAATCTATAGCCTTTCCGTGGGAGGTAGTTGCTCTTGAAGTGCTGTGAGCGTAGGAAGGGATCTAGGAAGGTCAGGAATGGTCTTAGGAAAACAGCACATGCAAAAGTCAGTAAGTTTGTGCCTGGAATCCTGTGTGGTATCTAGGATTGAAGGGAGAGGCTGGTTTCAGTAGAGACACTAGAAGTTCAGAGATTGTGGTCAGACTGGCATCTGTGAGTAGTTTGTTAATTTTAGTCATTATATGGAAGTTTTCCTGTTCAACATACTGTGGGAAACTTTCCAGAGTGCTAAACCAACTGAACCAAACCTGGAATTCATCTTCTTCTGGATTTCTCTCAAGTGTCTGCTCAAGTGTGAAGATTTCCCAAGGAGGCTCCTGGGCCATGGTCCTAATCTAATGAATCTTGAGTAGAGCATAGGATGGTGCATTTTAAACACATCTGTTTAGAGATTCCAAGGCAGCATCAGGAACCACACCCTGGGAAATGCTGTTTTACAGCTTCTCAGATATCCATGTGAAAAGAAAGGATAGGCACTCAAGGGTAATCATCTTCCCTGCTCCTCTTCACTTTACACAGTCTGAATGGATCTGGACAATTGCTGCAAGAGGCTGCAAGCTGTTATTTTTTCTTCTTAGCTTACAACTGAGAGAAAACAATTTTGGGGGGGAGGCTGCACAAGGATGACATGCAAATTCATGAAGTGTTTCATATATTTTATATTTTATTTTGTTATCTTTTAAAAGATGGATGAGTGGATGAATCAATGAATAAATGAAAGCCTAGCCACTAAGATAAAGGTTAACAACTGAAATGCTACTTATACCTGCTGGGAGAGGAAAAGTCAGTTTTTTCTAATTGAATGATACTGGATGTATCAACTACTTCAGGAAAGGCCTCATGGAAAATTCATCTTCTGAAAGCTCAGCTTAATTAAGCAGCACCAGGTCTCCCCATTGGCCAACCAGACCCAGCCTTCTAGATATTTTGCTAATGTGCTTTTCTTTGGTACAGACAGCCTCAGAGTGGTCAAAGTGTTGTAAGGATATTACTCCATGGTGGTCTGCTTCAGGTCCAGCCTCAGAAACATGGTGCTTTCAATTCTGAGTCCTTTTGGAATAATTCCTCTCTGTTCACCGTGAGTAGCCTCATTTTTGAGATTCCTTGGTTTCAGTTCATACAGGAATAGATGATAAGCTGCAGTCACTTTATAACGTTTCCACCCACAGGGAGCTATATTATATGAGAGTTAACCCTTTGAAGTTAGATCAACTAGGGGCAGCCATAGCCATCTCAGATAGTACACACTAAGGTTTAGGGACAGCCTTGAACATATCTAGTGTCACTTTTCTCAGAGTGTATCTTTTATCATTAAGTGACATATGTCTATGCCCTGGAACACCATCCATGGTCTCATCTAGCCAGTATCATTGGATGATGGGTTCATATACACAGGTTAGAGTTATAAAAGCTTTAAAAATGTCTGTCCTTTTTTTCATTGCTTGGTGCCAGAATAAAACTGAGGATAAGAGAACAAATGTGATTCCAGATGCCCATGATTTCGTTTTATCTGAATCTAGCTAGCTGGGTTACCTTGTGTAATTTTCTCTCTGTCTCTGTCTCTCTCTCTGTCGCTCTCTATTTTAGAAGATGAGAATGTTGGAGTTTTGTAATGTCTGCTCCAAAAACTATAACTCCACTGATAGCACGTTCTTTGGTCTAAGACAAAATATTTGCATGTAAGACACATATTCATGGTTCTGCACTTACATTCATTTATTTGGGACCTGTGACAATGGGAATGCATTTTTGTAAGTCAAATCCTTTAGATTTAAATAGCTCAGCAATTTGGTGAGCCCAACATTTGGTCACATTTTTTGTTTCCATGGCTGTCTGTATCCGATGATGCTTGCCCCTCATACTGCCTCAGATTTGTCCCTTGGTTAGAAAGCAGCTTCCATTTACCTCACCCAGCTTCCCTGTTGATTCTATTTAGATCTGATGCTTTACTTATTGAAGAACTGGAACTAAAATTCCATTCTAACAAAAGAGGCAATCAAGCCAGAAAGCATGTAATGTGGTGTAAACTTGAAGTAGCCATACATGATTTGAACATTACATTCTGAAAGAGCCAGAACATTTTGGGGGGTATATTTTTCCTTTGGACGAAAAGCAAAACCTTACATTGTTCAGAAATGAATTGTAGAAATCGATTTTTATCGAACTCATCTGACGTTTTAAGTGAAACTTGACTGATGAATTCTGTGTTTCTTTGATAGACATCATAAACATTTTCCTTTTTCAAAAGGCAATCTAGGACATGTGTATTTTTAGTGTAGTTAAAGCTGTGTTAAAGTTGATGTAAAATAGATGCTGCAAACATTTGTAGAAGAAAGAAGACTTTTAATTAAATATTTCCAAGAGCAGAAACAAAATGAGCAAAGGCAGCTAACTCATAAAAACTCAAGGTTGCTTTTTAGGTGCATGGCAGTGGTTTTAGCACTTCATATAAGCTGTGTGTCACATATAGGATACTATCTAGTCATTTTATGTCTAAATATAAGTGGATAGCAAAGGATATTTATTGAGTGAATAAATAAATTCTGCTGCAAAAATATGTAGTGCACCAGGATATTAGATTTAGATACATGCATTAATTGTATATACTTAGTTAACTTAGGGTATGACATAATAAATGTAAGATGTTTCACTTATTTATGGAATTCACTCAAGTAGCTCAAATGTCATGAAGACTGTGTTGCCATTTTTTTCACTAATCCTATAACTGAGAAAGATAAGTAGTCTATTTTATGTCATTTATTTAATTCCTGCCCATTTGTATAGTATCTAGGCATTTAACAAATTCCCAAGGTGTATGTGTTTGTGTGTGTATAGTATATACAAATTTATTTGAAGTGATTGACACCAAATATGTTTCAGATTTCAGATGATTTTGACTTTGGAATTTTAAAATGTACATAATGAGGGTTTTGGGGGAAGAGACCCATGTTTAAACATAGAATGATTTTATGTCTTGTGTTCACCTTGCAGACAGAATGAAGGTAATTTTGTGTCAGATTTTTATTGTTCTTTTATTTTTACTAAAGGTACTCACAGAAGTGAAGGATGGAAATTTCTGCTTGTGGGATAGGTCTGCCTCTCAGTTTAAACTGTTGGCACATTTTGAATTTTAACCAAATTTTCTGTGTGTATATTATCATTTCTGTGTATTTGTGAATGAGCTTTCACATCCCAGGGAAGGTGAGCAATTTCGCTGCATAGGCCAGAGAGCTTTTTAATAAAGGAAATGGGTGGGCTTCAGAAAAAAACCCTGTTTTCACTGCTGGTAGACAGGAAGTCTTGGATTCTGTGATTTGAAGAGTACATGATATCTTTCTTATCCTTTGCTGTGCTATGTATGTATCATCCTGGGAAGTTTGAAGTGCAGAGTCTGGTTATTTAACCATGACTATGACCTTATCTTTTTGTTCCTCTTTTACTTCTCTCACTAATATATCAAGAGGAGATTAAAGCCTCCCCCCATCCCATTCTATGGGACTGGTCAAAGTTGTGTCTGTATTATTATTTTCTCTTTTTTTTCTAATTCAATATATCATAAATTAGACTTCTGAAAGTCATAGTTGCGGTGTTTCAAAAGAGTTTTAACAAAAATTCTTTGTGGGGAAGGGTCTCTATTGAGATCCAGTCTGCTGTGTTCAGTATGTCCACAATGCATGTGTCATGACAGTCTTGACATTACCAAAAGCTGATAGTATATTTTACAGATGCCAGCACGTCCAATTCACTATGTGTTTGTGGGTTTGGTCACAGGTGACTGGATCCTTTAAAGGGGATGTTAAATAAACTAGAACTTTACCAAATTACAGTGTATGATGTCCAGCTCTTAGCTACCTTAGCTCTTCATTGCTGAGGTTCCCCCACTTGAAATCCAATCATGAATCTGACTTTTCACCATCCATTTCTTCTCAAGTTAAATATTTCAATCTCCTTATGATCTTCCCTAGATAGAATTATGTCCACGAGTCTTAGCTAAAGCCACTTCGTTCATTTCAAACTCCGTTCCCCAGCAAACTGTCCTAGGCACTGAGAATGTATCTACAAGGGAGTTTACATTCACTAGAGAAGAAAAGTAGGCAAGAAACATAAGTTCATGGTCGGTGCCAAAAATTAAAACAAAGCCTGTGCAGACAGGACACAAGAGAATTGGGTAAGCACTTCCATTTTAGTAAAACCAAGAGACAGCCATGTCAGTCTAGAGAAGGAAAGCCTCAGATAGAGGAAAAATCCTGTACAAACTCCAAGTGACAGCATGAGTAGGATTGGGCAACAGGGCTTGAGGAAGGGGCCAGAAAAACACAGTCATGCTTCTTTCTGTGTGGGAGTTACTTAAGCATGGGGTGTTCTTTTAAGACCTTTGACTACATCTTATTCTTCTGTTTCAGTTTCTACTTTCTCTTTCCAGCAACAAGGGATCAGTGAAAACTACATGGTATGAAACATGTGTAATAAAGATCTGTTTTCCCCTCATTACTGTCTATCCCATTAGAAAAAGTTACTCAGTCCTTCCTGGGTCACTGCATAGCAGCATTATAGGATTTTCATGGTTGCTAATATCTGTGGACGCACAAGTACCTTGTATAAAATGACATAGGATCTACAGAGAATACACCTTCTCAAATATTTTAATCATCTAGGTGATTTACAATACAAAATTTAATATAGGCAGATACTCGCTATTCTCTATTTATTAGAGAATAATGACAAAGAAATAAAAGGCTTTTATGTGCTCAGTAGAGACACAATTATCTTCCCAAATTATTTTAATCTGCAGTTGATTTTCTTCACAAATGCTAAATTTCTGGATATGGAGGGCCAGATTTTCTTTATCTGTTCAGCATTGTGTAGTAGGTGCTCATATTTCTGAAGAAGAATGAATGATAGAAGCAATAGATAAGTATATGATGGATATCTGGGCTCCCTGTACACTTGTGCACAAAAATACCTGGTGCAAACTGAACCAGAATGATGGACAGGAAACACCTGGCCCATTGCAGGAGACTTTTCAATCTATAGTAGGATTGACTATTACCGGCACCCCTCAGCCAGGGCTACAAAAAGTTTATGTGAGGACAAAGAAGAGCCTCAGAGTTCAGAACTTAAAACTTAACTGTGAAGTGTCTTCAAAGCCCTATTTTACATACTAAATACTCAATTTGATTTTATATTTCATTTCAAAATATGTTTGTGTATGTGCCTTAATATAAATTTAATGTTTTTTTTTTCTCATTGTCTCTACCTGGGTAGACATGGCTGGTTCATCCTTTGACTTTTATGGATGAGTCATCATTAAGGACAAGGTGTTAGTATCTTCACAAAATCATAGTTCACTGCCATGATATAATTACAGACTCTAAATATTGATTGTGGATTAATGAATGAATTTGGTAAAATACTCTAATTTAAAGTGTTTTCCCCGACATTACTTCTTTCTGTTGACTATTTAACAGCCCCCTGAAGCAGGCCTCACTTATTCTCTGGTAAGCCATGCCATGTAGATTTTTTTTTCTGCACACCTGAATCAACCCATATGCACAACAATTTGGGCTGTACACTCTATGGTAGAATATCACACCACGATCACACTGTCTCAGTGGGCCGAGGACTCCTTTCATTTAGGAAGAACTGATGGGTGGAAGAAGGAAAAACAGTTGCAACAGGAAAGGTTTCATTTTCCCTGGAGGTCGGAAATCAAGATATTCACATACATGAATAAGTACATAGCACATCTGCTACTACACTGCATAACTTTCAGTTTTATATTCTCATTGTTTGCATAAGTACCATGGATGCTTCTCTTTCTGTCCATAATAACATTGGGGGGATGATGGGGAATACACTGAATTTGCAGATTGCTTCTGATAAGGTAATCATTTTCACAATATTTATTCTTCCAATCCATGAACATAGGAGGCCTTTCCATTTTCTAGTGTCTTCCTCAGTTTTTTTTTCTTATTGTGTTTTGGATTTTCACTGTAGAGGTATTAACTTCATTGGTCAGGCTTATCGCAAGTTATTTTTTGGGAGGGGAGAGTCTGTTCTTGTCTTAGAGTTTTATTGCTGTGAAGAAACACTGTGATCATGGCAACTCTTCTAAAGGCAACCATTTAATTGGCGCTGGCTTGCAGTTTCAGAGACCTATTGTTGGAGCCAAGAGTTCTCCATATTAACTGAAGGTATCCAAGCAGGGAATGTCTTCCACATGCAACCAGGAGCTCTGATTGCACACTTGGAGTAACATCAGTATGACAAAAGTCAAAGCCCACCCCTACAGTGACTCATTCCCTCCAACAAGGCCACGTCTCTTAATAGTGTCACTCCATGTGGGACTGTAATGGGAAGTATTAGAAAAGGTGAGCTGCTTGGCTAGCTCCTGGCCTCTGCCATGTCCTCGCTCTAAGTTCCGCACTAAGAGTGGCAGAGGCACCAGGAGCGCCGGCCCAGGGCCCATGACACATTGGCGTGGCTGATGCCTCTGCCAGTCAGCTCTGTGGACTCCATGGCTCTAAGCATGGCCCTTGGGTCAACTCCTCCACCTCATAGTGCTTGACTCAACCCCATACAATATCCGCCATTCTCGCAGTACCCAGTAGAATGAAGACTCTTAATGCTTAAAGATTATCCGATGGATTTATATATCAGCAAATACTCAATACACAGGAGGCTCACACAATTAGAATTGCTAACCCATTTACCTAACCTTGATAAGAATAACTACTTTAGACTGCTAGAGTCCCACGGACATCCACTGCCATC
Source organism: Grammomys surdaster (assembly GCF_004785775.1). NCBI lineage: Eukaryota > Metazoa > Chordata > Mammalia > Rodentia > Muridae > Grammomys > Grammomys surdaster. Next base: position 815,372 of record NW_021604617.1, on the reverse strand, counting down.
TTCTGTCCTCTCTTCTCCTCTCTCTTCCCTCGCTCCATCCTCCTCCCAACTCCTAGCCTGCCTACCTCTTCTCTATCCAATGATGGAGCTCCACTACAAATACAATGGGCAGGAAAAATCTTGCAACATGGGACAAGCATTCAAACACACAAGTTTATTGGGGCCAATCCTATTCAAACCACCACAGTTGTGAATGGGACTGTTCCCCTAATTTCATTCTCAGTATGTTCACCTTTGATATCTAGGAAGGCTGCTGATTTTGCATGTTCATTTTACAGCCTGTTACTTTGCTTTCAAGTTACATTTACTTTCAAGTATGTGTTAATTATAAGAGTCTGTTTGAGTCCTCATGGTCTCCAATGTATTGAATTGTATCATCCACAAGTACTGAGACTTGGACTTCCTTTTGCTCTATTTGTATCCATTTCATACACCTCTAGTCTTATTGCTAGAGTTATGACTTCAAGTACTAAATTGAATAGGGGGAAGAGACTCTTGTTCCTGATTGTAGTGGAACCATTTTCAAAGCATTTTTCCTCACTTAATATAATGTTGGCCCTAGATGTGTCATATAAAATCTTTATTTGTTGAGTTATATTCATTTTATCTGTAGGCCCTTTGGGCTTTTGTCATGAAGAGCTGCTGAATTTTGTCAAAGATAAGTCGGCATTCATTGAGAAGATGATGTAATTTCTACTCTTGAGCCCATTTGTGTGATGTATTGCATTTATTGATTTGCATATGTCTTAGGTTTTATCCTTATTGCAATGATAAAATAACTTAATAAAAACAAGGTGAGAGAGAAAGGGTTTTATTTAGCTCCCATTTTGAGCAACAGTCCATCATGTCCTGGAAGTCAAGGCAGGAGGAACTCTAATAACTTGGTCACATTGTATCTACTATCATGGAGGCTGCCTAACTGCACCCCAGGGCTGAGATTACAGATGCACATCAAAATGATGAAGTCCAGTGATTGACTCACTCTTTCCATTTTATATCTTTCATTATTTTACTTTAAAGGGTGGTCTTGCCACAGTTAAGACGGGGTCTTCCTATATCAATTAATATAGACAAAATAATCTTCTACAGGCATGATCAGAAACTAAATAATACCTCACATTTATGTGTGAAATCCTGTCTGCCAATTGATCTTGTCAACTTGGCAAGTTACTACCTTGGCAATACACAGAATGTATTGAATTATCTTGTATCTCTGAAATGAAGCCAGTTTGACTATGGTAAATAAGCTTTACCATGTATCCTTGAATTGTTTGGAGTATTTTATTGAATGTTTGTGTGTCTGTGTTCATGAGGGAGACTTTGTGTGTGTATGTGTGCACACACATGCACACGCACATGCACTTGTGCACATGCATGAATGTGTTTGGGTTATTGGCTCCTTAGAAAGTGTTTGGAAGCATTCCTTCTCTTTATATATCACAGAATAGTTTGAGATGGATTGGTGTTACTCTTTCATAATTCTGTTAGAATTCAAGATTGAATTCATCTGGACTTGGACTTCTTTTAGATGGGAGATATTTTATCATTTTTTAAATCGTATTGCTTATTATAAATTTGTTTAAATTATGTTTCTCATCTTTGTTGCTGCTTGTATTATGAATGCTAACTTATGTTCTTCAAAATACTGTTTCTTTAAGAATTTCTGCACAGAGCTTTCTGGAACTTGTCCCTATTTCCTATAGTCGATTCTTGTTAGTAAATAAAGATGCCAAGAGCTAATAGCTGGGCAGGACAGATAGAGGTGAAGTATTTTAGAATTCCCAGGCTTGAGACTGGGAGGGGAAGGAAGAGAAAAATCCACCATGGGAAGAGATGGAGGAGAGGAGAAATACCATGCCTGAGAAGAATACAAGATAAATTGGGATGACCACCATGTGAAGGACCCGGGAGAGTGTGGCCCAGTTGGGGCCAGAGCAGTCAAGATAAAACATAAAATTAGTAATTAATAAGTGCAGATTAACCACGTGGAGGTTAGACAGTGGCCCAGCTATTGAGCTGTTTAAAGCATGTTAAAATATAAAGGGTGTGTATGTTCATTCAGGAACATAAAACATTGAGGTGGGTAGAAAACCTACCACTGGGATTTCATATTATTTATTTCAACACATCTTGATTTAATTATGGTAGATAGTATGAGTCATTTCTTTTAGATTTTCCAGTGTACTATTTTTTTTTCAGTAAATTGCTTGTTTAAAAATTTTAACCTTTATGTTTATGAGCATGGGTGCTTTGTCCTGATGGATGTCTGCACCACATCTATTGCTGGTTTCCATGAAGGAAAGAAGACGTCAGATTCCCTGGAACTGGACTTACAAATGACTCTGGGCTATCATGGGTGCTGAGAATTTAACTGGAGCTCATAAATAATAGTCAATATTTTTAACTGCTGAGCCATCTCTCAAACTTCTACCATGTGTATTTTTAAAGTGTGTTGTGTTGATTTGATTGGTATCTGTGCTAAGTATATTCCTTTGAAACAGTTTTCTCTTTACTTTTCTTTGAAATGTAAATAATATTTGTTTATTTATTTATTTATTTACATCTATGGAATGATATTGTGGGTTTTTTTAATTGGATATTTTATTTATTTACATTTCGATTGTTATCCTTTTCCCCAGTTTCTCCTCTGGAAATACCCTATCCCATTCTCCCTCTCCCTGCTTCTATGAGAGTTTCACAACCTGCTCACACACTCCTGCCTCAGCAGTCTAGCATTCCCTTATCCCTGGCTGGTCCCTTTTTCTATTTCTTTTTTTTTTTTAAGGTAAGAGTTTAGTGTCTTGTTTATCTTCAAAAAATAGCTTTTGATTCTTTGTGTTTTGTTGTTGCTATTATTGTTATTGTTGTTTCTATTTTATTAATCTTTGCCCTAAACTATACTTATTTCCATATACTGCTTTGAAAGTTGACTTAATTTTCTGAGACCTTAATGTGCATCATTAATGTATTTATTTGAGACCTCTCTGTATTTTTGTTTGTTTGTTTGTTTGTTTTTGAGACAGGGTTTCTCTGTGTAGCACTGGCTGTCCTGGAACTCACTCTGTAGATCAGGCTGGCCTTGAACTCAGAAACCCACCTGTCTCTGTCTCCCAAGTGCTGGGATTAAAGGCATGCGCTATCACTGTATCACTGCCCGACAACCTCTCTGTATTTTAATGTATATACTTGACCAGTAAGCTCTCTTCTTGAAATTTCTTTTTTTATAGTACATAGGTTCTCCTATGCTGTATTCATGTTTATATCATCCTTGGATTTCTTTCTTTGTTATTTTTTTTCAATGTCTGTCCTTCATTCAATAAACTCAATTATTCTCCTTGAGTTTGTGAATGTTCTGTACTTAATCTTGCTGTTGATTGCTAACATTCCACTGTGATCAAATAATATACAATTTTCTTGTGTTTGTTAAGACTTGCTTTGTGTCTGAGAAATTCTGAAGGTTGCTGTGAAGAATGTGTGTTCTGCACTGTTTGTGTATAATGTCCTGGGGATGTCTATTAGATCCATTTGATTCCTGTTACAACTTAACTCAGATATTTCTCTATTTTTTTGTGTGTGAAAATGACCTATCAATTGATCAGTCTGAGGTGTTGAAGTCACTATTAATTTCTGTCACTAGTTATTTTTAATCTTTGGCATTATATCATTCCTCATTTGCTTCACTATTGTTCCACCATGGCTTCCTCCTTATTGTATCATTCTGAGGTAATCTTTAAAACATCTTCTGTGAATACTGCTTGAGGGTTATTACATCTTTCTTTCAGAATACAAGTCCTCCTGGGTTTTAAAGTTTCATTAGTAAAATCGAGTGACTCCCTTTATATGCTGCTTGTTTCTCTCTTGTAGATTTAAATATAACTTTTTGTTCAGTATATTTAATATTTTAACTATAAAATGTTCTTTTATGTTTATTCCTGCTTATCACTTTAATCATATCTGTACTCTGTACTTGAGTGGGTATATTCCCCTTTGTTTGAGAAATTCTCTGCTATGATTTTTTTTGAAATGACGTCTTTCTTCTTCTCTGTCCTTGATACATAGATATGCTCTTTCCATCCTATTTTGTAGATCTTCAGTGCTTTGTTATTGTTTTATTAGTACTTATTTATCATTGACTAAATGCTCTAATTGATTTTGTATTTTTAAGGCTTCATATTTGGAGCTCCTTCTGTACTATTCTATGAAGACTTTGGGGGTGAATTTTTAGTTGACATTATTGAAATTTTCATTTCCAGTTCTTCAAGTTAGTTTTTTTGTTTATTATTTCTATCTCTTTATTGAATTCTATTTTCCTGTACAGTATTTAATTCCTTATTTAATTCATATGTTTATTTGTATTGGAATCCGTTCTGGAGTTTATTTTTGTACTCTTTGATTTCTTTGAATATTTTATAATCATTTTTTTTTGTCTGAGGTCTTTCATTGTATTCACTCAGATTAAGTTGTTGCCTTAATTTATCATGTTTCTTCTGATTTTTCCATTGAGACTTATGCATCTCTGGTTAGGTCATTTATTTATTTTAATTTAAGGCAGTCTTACTCTTATGATGTATATATTCATAATGTTCAAGATAGACCAGATTATAGGATTGAGTTGTGATTTTCCTATTTCAGACAGCTTCTCAAGTTATCAGGGTAATTCCCAAAACTCCTCTAAGAGTAGAATAATGTCTTAAAAATGCAAAGGGTAGAGCCAATTTGAAAATATAGTGATAAACAAATAAATAATAACCACCCTTTAAACATCAATCATTTTGGGAAAGTAAGCAGCAACAGTACTGTGCACATTGATATGTTAGCCTAGTAAAATGATTGTTTTAAAAATTACTTCCTATATTATAAAAAACAAACTAGAAGAAGGGAGGTAAAAGTTTTAAGGAAAGAGATGATAGGAGATAAAATTTATAATTACCATACTCTGATAAATGTAGTGTACTGAAATATCAAACTGTGTCCCATAAGTACATATATAATTATTATGGGAAAACTAAGAAAGAGAAAATAAAAGTAAAGAAACTGTAACTCCATGGGGCTGAGATTATTTTCATTTTATATACTAAAATAAAGCTTAAAATGCACAAATTCACCCAAGTTCATGTAGATGTGAGAGCTGTGGAGCTGTAGCCTGTTCCAGTGTAATCCCTGTGCTCCTCATTTACTTAAGAAAATCACATTTATTTGGATGGATGTGTGTGTGTCTGAGAAAGGTCAGTTTGGGGGATTTGGGTATCTTTATTCATCCTGTTGGTCCCAGGGTTCAAATCAGGTCAGCATCCTTGGTAGCAATCGCCTTTAACCACTGAGACATCTTTCTGTCCCCTCTTCACTATCATAAACCAGTATATTACACAATTTGTCTCTTCTTCACTGATATTATTGTCTCACTAAAGTTTTGACTAAACCTAAACACATTTTCTGTTTTGTGTTACTCTCTTAGCAGTAATTGTTACTTAAAGTGCTTTGGAAAGAGATTCATGTATGTAATTGCAATTAATGATACCCCTGTTTCATTTTTATAAATTTTATGATTGTGTTTATTATTTAAAATTATTGACTACATGTGAGAAAAAAGATTCCAATAAAGGAGTTTATGTACTCATATTTAATGACAATAATATTTTTCTTCTTTGGATCCTTAAATGTTTCTGCATGGGGCACATACACCCCTTCCCTATTACTCATTAAAATTTCTTTGCTTCGCTCAGAGGTGTTTAGTCTATATACTTCGATGATGTGTTTTACACTGTTACATAAATGGCCAGTCTGTGTGTTTGCTTTTCTAGCCTCTGATATCCTCTAAGGTCATATTTGACATTTGCTCATAAGATAGCACTAAGACATTTAACTTTTCTTCTATTTTTACTTTTCGTTTACATCATTACAAACAAATCCTCTTTCAGAGAGAGAAGCAAATTTCACAAGGATCCTCTGAAATCTTCTGCAAATTCCTTGAAACTCTATTTCTTTGGTTCATGTAAGAAACTTAATTTTCTGTTCTAGAGACATTTGGGGCTTTTACTTTTACTCTGTAGAATCCTTCTTATTCTCGATTTGCTACAAAGTCAGTTCTCCAAGAGCAGAGCGCCATGTAACACGTATTCACCCTTACCTTCAATTTAATAAATAATTACTGAATTATAGCAGAATGCTCTATAATAAGCTGATTAGTGCCCTGAATCCATTTGAAGATATGTATCAGTTCTTCTAGCGCTATTTTACATTTATTACTGAAGCAGGAAACACATGTCTTTATGTAGAAAAGATTTATTTAGTGCTTATAAGCTGTAGTCAGGTATTAATATTTGTCTAACCAAGGATACCTCAACATAGTTTCACTTAAGGCAAAGGAAATTCCTAGCTCAAGTGAACACAAGGGACCCAAACCCAAAAAGAGTAGAACCCAAAGTTTTTATGCCACTCTTTCTATTTGTACAAATATGACATCTATATTTTAAAGAAAGCAACTGGGCTCTTGGTGTGGGTCAGACTCTGTGCTGAGTGTTTCACTTCATTCATTCACTTCATAAGGCAATGTTGTATAAGCATAGCTATGGACCTAGGTTTGGTATAGAAATTAAGAGTCTAGTATTGTGTTTGAAAGTAACACTCTTCTTTACACAGAGATTTGTAGTCAACCCTAGTTTGCCTTTGCTCTTGTTTTTGATTTTGTGTGGTTTTGCTTCTTTGTTGGTTGGTTGATTGGTTTGTTCAGGTTAGCCTTGAACATACCAAGTATCCAGGGAAGTATGACCTTGAACTTCTCATTTCCATGGCAACTCCTGCCAAGTACTGGAATTACAGGTGTGAGCCACCACATATGATTTTATGTAGTAGTAACTAAATTCTAGGTTTTACCCACACTAAGGATTCTTTGGAAAGTCAGTCTGATAGTGGTTTGCTGGGGCAAACATGTCAAAGAGTGCTTTCCTGAAATGGGCACACTAAGTCAGACTTGTGAAGAGATGTGGCACTGAAGCAGACACAGGAGAAAGAGTATTCTGCTAAATCAAGCACATGAAAGTACATGTGATGAAGAATTTCTTCGCCAATAACACAAATGTATTGCTCTGCCTTACATTGCATAGTTGAGCCGCATTTGTCAGGAGAGAAATGCATCAAAAAGCTTCTGGTTGTGTGCTATAGTTTCTTGCCTCTTTCGCAGACTCAGACTGATTGGCAGAGACAGTTGAGACAGATGCACATGCTGAGTCAAAACGCATGTATAATCAAGACCTGTGGAGGACACTTGTTTGGAGAATATAAAAAGGACTCAATGGACAGTGACAGATGCTGAGCTTGGCTTTCTTGTAAAGCTAGCTGTGAAACATATGTGGGTCTTACATCTTCATTGATCTTTGATTCCCTGAGGGAGGCACAGACTAGAACTTCTCCTGGCTTTCCTCCTGGTCCCTCCTGTTGAATCCAGTCCAGGCTGAGGCTTGGCTGTCTCTACTAGGTAGTGCCACTGCTACTGATTCCTGTTTGCTATCCCCACTCTGCTGAACTGGACTAGTGATGTATCTGTAAAGTGTTTTTGAGTGAATAAGCTGCCTCTACTAACCTGTGAACTGAACTGCAGATTTCCAGACAACACAGATGGGAGTTACTCCAAAGAACCTTTCTAAATAGGTCCATTTTCCCATATCTTGTTTTTTTCTACTACTTCTGGTGGATGGTGGGCAAAAAGAGAGTTTAAAGCATTTAAGAACCATCATTAAAAATAGACTTTGAAAAAATTAAAGTTACAACATTGCTTTTTGAAAAAAATGGGAGCCTATGCTTGTATAGAACTCTCTTTTAAGAGCCAACTTTGGCCATCTCTATGTTTTGTCCAAGCCCAATTATATTTTAAGAGTCTATGTAAACCTTTCAAGTCTCAAGGGCAGGCCTGCAACTTCATATCTTCTTCCCAATTAATCATCAGTACTGTCAATCTCTGACACTATTAATGATACTGTTATGCTTGCAGACAGGAGTCTAGCATGGCTGTTCTCTGAGAAGTTCCATCAAGCAGGTAACTCAGATAGATATAGACACCCACAGCCAAAAATGTAGATGGAGCTTAGGAACCCTTATGGAAGAATAGGAGGGAGGGTTACAGGCCCTGACAGAGATAGGAACTTCACAGAAGACCAACAGAGTCAACTAACCTGGACCCTTGGGGCTATCTGAGACTGAACCACCAACCAAAGAGCATACACAAGCTGGACCTAGGTCTCCCAGCATATAAGTATTTGATGTGCAGAGTGGTTTTAATGTGGGTTCCAAACAACTCTAGCCCGGGCTATCCCAAAAGTTATTCCTATACATGGAATATGTTCTTCTAGCTGGCCTGGATTGTCTGGCCTTCGTGGGAGAGGATGTGCCTAGCCTGGAAGACTTGATGTGCTAGGGTGTGAGGATACCCAGGGGGCCTCGCCTCCTTAGAGGAGAAAGGGAAGGGTGAGAAGAAGGATTGTGGGAGGAGGCGACTAGGAGAGGGGCAGTGAGTGAGATGTAAAGTGAATAAGTAAAATAAATAAATAAATAAATAAATAAATAAATAATAAATAATCAGTGCTGAAACAAATTGACAGCTTCAGCTATAAGCCTTGGTACATTATTGATGCAAACTGTAAATATTTAAGTGGTAATGAATATAAAACAAAGAGACGTTATGTCCATAGCCTGAATGCTGTTTCTGGAAGAGACTAGACCCTCACACTAAGCAGCTTGTGTTGTTTGCTTACAATACAACCAATGATAGTCTTCTGAAATCATTTTCCTTCCCCTGCTCTTACCCCACTGAAAGCTGCCTGAGAGACTCACATATATAAATTTCCCTTTAAACCCGTTTCCTATCTTCCTGACTCATCTGCAAAAACATTGTACTATAAACAATAACTGACCTAGAAATATATGTATGCCACCATCTTGTAAGAGCACCCTACCCTTAGCCAACCAGAATGTTTACCATCCTTGTGCTATGGATCCTCTGCACACATCCTGATGCAACAACAAGCCTAGGTGTTTCAAGGCATGAGATAATCACCACTCTTCCACCCTGATCATCAGTGTCCATCTCTAGGCCTTCTGTTTACTGAAGTACTCAAGGTTTGCTTTAGTGAACTAGGCATGCAAAAGGCCTAAATGTCTAATGCCTAACCATATGCATTCCTGGAGCCACCCAGACCCTCCCTGTAGGCTGAGAGGCATATACCAACAGGATCATCCTTTTTTTTTTTTTTACTTTTTTAATGCATACTTTAATTACATTTCAGATGTAATCCCTTTTCCCCATTTCCTCCCCACCCAGGAACCCCCTATTCTAACCCTCCTCCTCCTAGTTCTATGAGGATATGCTCCCACACCCACCTCTCCACCCACGATTTTCCCCACACTGGGGCGTCCATCCTTCACTGGACCAAGGACTTTCTTACCCACCTATGCCTGACACTGTCATCCTCCCCTACATATACAGCTGGAGCCATGGGTTCCTCCCTATCTGCTCCCAGGGTGGTAGTTTAGACCCTGGGAGCTCTGGTTGGTTGGTATTGTTGCTTTCTTCATGGGGCCACAAACCCTTTCAGCTCCTTAAATCTTCTCTGTCACTCCTCCATTGGGAACCCCATGATCAGTTCAATGGTTAGCTATGAGTATCTGCCTCTGTATATTTCAAACTTTGGCAGACCACTAAGGAGATACAACTCACAGACCACATGAAGCTCATGAACAAGGAAGATCAAAGTGTGGGTGCTTTGGCCCTTCTTAGAAGCAGTAACAAAATACTCAAGGGAGCAAATGTGGAGACAAAGTGTGGAACAGAAACTGAAGGAGGGGCTGTCCGGAGACTGCTCCACCTGAATATCCATCCCTTATGCAGCCACCAAAAGTATGGATGCCAGGAAGTTCATGCTGACAGAATCATCCTATTAAACAGTCAGGAACATAGGCTTTCCTGCTTTTGCTATATTTAACTAGTTCCAATCTTTTACTTGAGAAATACAGATTAAGAATGTTCCTTAGGCCATTTCACTTTCTCTGAGTGTTTAAGACTGAGTAAGATGTTGCTGCCACCTAGAGGAGGCTTGCAGTCATTGCCACTGTAGCTTGTCCAAGTAGCTTATCATTAATTGCACTGGCATCCATTATGAAAACTTACACGTTTGCCAAATTAGATCCTTTGAGTATGTAATCCCTTCCTGACATCTGTACTCACTCATATCCCCACCCTGTCACAGAAAAGATGCCGCTCTATCAAAGGGGACTGCCCTTCCAAAGACAAAGATTTGATATACTCCTTAAAAGGGGGCTAGTTCCCCATCACCACAATGCTCCCTGACCTGGCTGACCTTTCCTTTCTGTTTATCAGAATATGGCCTAAAAATGGGCTGGAACTCAGCTTTCTGTATTTATCTGTCGAGACACTTTCTTACCTTTACAAAAGTGAAGTAAGGAAAAGAGCCATTTGTAAAGGGGCATATGAAGTTGAGAGACAATAGATGAATTCTAGCTGGAGCACTTTATCTTTCCTCTCTGTGTATGGAAAGCCTTCTCAGGTGTAACAAGAGCTAATTTTAAGGACAAAGGTCATAAGGTCATTTAGCTATGGAAGTCCCTCTGTAGGTCACAAGTTAAATCTTAGATTTCAAATTGGTCCAGAAAATTCTTTGATACACATAAAAATCTGAGTGTTTTTGAGACTCACAGAAAACCTGGTCATTGGAGTTACACAAAACATATTAAAAGTATATTAACTACCACTACCATCAACAACAAACCCGAATCAAAACAAACAAAAAGCAAAAACAAAACTTAGTGCTAAAGCTTGTCAATCTCAGAGCTCATGTGTGACTCCATTATAGTAGCAAAGAGTTTAACTATAATTAAATTCTTTTCTTTAAACAAAACAGGAACTTAGCTGGGTTAACATCATGCCAAAGTGCACTGTTTGCAGAATTGTTTACATTTCATAATTTCATCTAACAACATGTGATAAATTTTGTCTTTGGGAAAGTATGATTTCTTTAAAAATAATTTGAAGAACTTAAACATTCCTCTGTCTAATTACGATTATCCTGAAGACAACTGAACTCTTTTTCCCCCATTTGGAAGGGGGATCTATATATTAGTTAAGGAAACCCACCAAGCTTTCTACATGACCAAATCAATTAGAATAATTATTTCTAGGGGTTATGGATAGATTCTCTATATAAAAATAGAAATTCCCTGCAAGTTTGTCCAGACAAGAAACAGAAGTAGAAAATGGGTGAAAATAGGAAAGAGGTAGTGCCAACAACAGAGAAAGTTCCCTAGGCATCAAAACCTTTCTCCTGGTAGATAATAATTGAGAGTGGCTGTGCAGGGCAGAGTAAGCCTCACTGGTCCAGTAAGCTGATAATCTTGCCTTAGCTGTTCTCAGGAAGAACGTGGCAGGAACTTGACAGTTTCAGTCATATAACTCTCATTGACAATATATACACGAAAGTCTGATTAGGGAGTACTTTCCACTGGCATCTGGGGACAGATGCTTTGCCTATGGATCTCTCATCCACCGCTGATGCCATTAATATCATACCAGCTAATGATGACTTATCGCAGTGAGTGCAACAGATGATTCTGTTTAAGTGATGTCATTATAATGGTTCAGATGCACTATAATAGAGGAAAGATGCTCTCTGTTGCATAACAAAAGTTTCCCTTCCACATGATGGGATGCTGTAACTTTGGTGCGGCTCACCTTTATGACCTAGATCTGTTATAGAATGTGTCTGATGGAGACCTGGAATAAACAGAGGGAATTCTATGTGTTTTGCTAGCAGAGGATCTGCCAGTGTCTTTGACATTTAATTATTTTGGAGAATGGTCTCTTAATTAGCATCAGAAGGCTTGCAGCCATCAAAGTTGCACCAAAGATTTGAATTATTAAAAGTTGAAGCCTGATTATGAGTGGAGGCAGCAAACCTCCTCATCTTCATAATTACTATGTGTCAGGATGTATGTGCATCTTACCCGATGCAGAACTGCTGTTCTTTGCCTGGGGATTTTTTGCTTCCTTTGTGAGCTCTGAGGATCATGGGAATTCTTCACTTTTCTCCAGTCTAGCACATCAGGGGAAAGAACAAATGGGGACAGGGCCTTGGGTTCTCTGCAGGACCTTTTCTTCTGGGTGTCCACAGACATCTCATTATTTCACCTCCCAACTGTGCCAGATGTTATTTCCCTTGACAGAAAAGGCTTCCCATCTCCTTTTCAAGGAATGAGGCATTTTCATGTAATGAAGCCAGGCTCTGATCTTAGGAATCATTCTGTGCAATTCAGCAGGTTCACCCTCAGATTTCTTTGGCCTCAGGTTCCTGCAGCTAGTAAATTATAAGGCAACATGAATTCATGTATCATGTGGAACATGGCTTTTGGGGCCAGAGGTGTCTGGCTTCTTCCCAACAGCTCAAAGCTGTTTTTTTTTTTTCTATTTTATTATACCCATGATTCTCACACCTCACATACCTCACCTTTATCTGTAGATTATAAAAATGTTCTCACAGGCTAATACTAAAATGATATTATCTTTCTCCTGTTACACACTCAAACTGTTGTTCAGAGCAGTGCAACCATTTCCATTTAGAAACAGGAAGGCAGGCTCTCAAATCCATCCTTTCTGTAGTGGTTCACTCTGTGAACCTTTAGTCTTTGTCATAGGATACTTTCTGAAATTCTGTTTCAAATATTCATATTCCTTGTGATAGAACTATGCTCATTATCACAAACTCCTACAAAACTGTAGGTTAGGGACTTCAGAAAGGCTAACGATGTGACATTTCTTTCTTAGTATTCGGTGTTGTCTTCCAACAAGAAAAGGAGAGCTGTAGATTGAGTTTACTCTTGAGGTTGGTAATTCACACAATAATACCTATATAACACAACCTCAGTAATACGTTGTCAGTGAAGTTCAATATAGCTCTATTACTACTGAGGTTTTTGTATGCCAGAAGTGATATTGCTCCATTTATCACCTTGTGGGTGTTGTGTATATAAAATTAAAATAATTAAGTATAACATTTTGTTTGGTTTTGTTATTAATTATATCAAATTATAAAGCCTAATGGATATTGTGGGAACTTTCTGCTTGATAGCTGAACCATCAGAAGTATGACCTGGTGATCCCACCTAAGGCTGGTATCTGGAGTGAGGGAAGTCTTATTGATATGGACTCCACTTGTACCACCAACAGGTAGCAAGTGATTGAATGAAATTGCAATGTCCACGGTTTTAGTGGAAATAGAATAATTGGTACAGAGGGTAGTGTTATGATTTCTAGTTGATTCTCAAAATACTAGAAAGGGCTCCTAGATTTTTTTGTTGGATATTATAACTCAAAGCAGTGATGGAGTGTGCCCTCAATGGACAGATTAGTTGAGTAACATAGAAAATGACACTCAAATCATGGTCCCAGGTTACACTGTAGGAAACTGTCCATTACTACTTTCTAGTGAGATGTGTGAACATGTAAAGCGTAAGCACTGAGAAGTTTTGACAGTAATTGGCATGACCATGACATACTGATATCGAAGAAAACACAAAAGTATATCAGTGAGTCGCAATTTGGGTGAAAATGATTCTTTACCACAGACAGACAAGCTAAATCTAGAAAATATAACTTTTCTTGAGCAGATATAAGCAGGTACGAGCAGATACTTTCAGAGTTTAGTGAGTCCCAGAGTCATGATGGGTTTGAGCATAATATTGCTTGCTATACATGTTTGTGGGCATATTGATTTACCTCTGTAGACCTGTTTCTTCATTTGGAAATGGATATAATAGTGCTTTCTGTTTTATTCAGAGATAAAAAGATCAAGAGATAACTCAGGACAAATGCTAAGTACAGGGATGGGAGCACAGCAAGGTAACTGCTTGCATTTCCTCTTGTTTTACTTTGTGACTCTGCTGGTTCAGTCTTGCTTGCAGAAGGGTAGGGCAATTCTTGAGGACATTGAAGTCAGCAAGGACCCTGCAGTGTTTGCCTGGAGCCACAGTCACCCAACATTGCTTTATTTAGTACTAACAGTGGTGGTCTTCTGATACGTTCCAGGAAGATCATGAAGAATTTAGAAATGCCTACCACTGATGCCTGTAAAATGTATGAGCTGAGACTTTGAGGAACTGCTAGCAGATATGAGCAGGCAAGCTGCTTTATTCTCCAACTTTGCCTCACCTAAATAGACTTCTGTTAGAGGCAAAGAGAAGGTACAAAAATAAATCCTCACAAGAATGTTCAAGCTAGAAATGGCAGACATGTCCAGAGTCTCTTAGGAAATATTTATTTTTCTCAAGATTTTGCTGAGATGCTATGACCCCTTGTCTATCAGAAGTCAAGAGTGAAAGTAGGGGAGAAGAGAATTCTGTTTTTCTGATGCCCCCCCCCCACTTCAGTCTACTTTTGATTAAATACTCCCCCAGCAGTGTCTGAGCAGATTTCTTATGCTAACCCGGTTCCTGTCTTTTTCAGGTATTGCCCACCTTGCAGTGCTTTAGAACCAACCCCAAGGTGAAGTGCTAGCCCCGAAGATCTGCAATGAAACCACACTTGAAGCAATGGCGACAACGAATGCTCTTTGGAATATTTGTTTGGGGGCTCCTCTTTTTGGCAATTTTCATCTACTTCACCAACAGCAATCCTGCTGCACCTATGCCCAGCTCCTTTTCCTTCCTGGAGAGCCGTGGGCTCCTGCCTGTACAGGGCAAGCAGAGAGTCATCATGGGCGCTTTACAGGAGCCCTCCTTGCCCAGAAGTTTGGAGGCAAGCAAAGTGCTGCTGGACCGCCACCCTGTGAACCTCTTCCATAACTGGCCTGGGGACCCACAGAAGTGGGACCAGGCTCAAGACGGCTTTGGGGATGAATTTTTTACATCCCAGGTTGGGAGGAAATCGCAAAGTGCTTTGTATCCCGAGGAAGACAGCTACTTTTTTATTGCGGGTCAGCCTGGGTTGTACCACCACAGACAGGGTGCACTGGGGCTGCCATCTCCAGGAGAGACGTCTTGGCGGTCACGACCTACCCAGCCCAAGCAGGAGAAGCGGCGCCACTCAAGGCGAGCCAGCTTGCTTGAGGAAGCCTATGACAGCGACATGCTATCAGCCTCCATGTCCAGAGCCTTCCTGTACCGGCTCTGGAAGGGAACCGTGTCCTCTAAGATGTTGAACCCGCGCCTGCAGAAGGCCATGCGCTACTACATGTCCTTCAACAAGCATGGTGTGCGCTTCCGCAGGCGGGGGCGGCGAGAGACTCGGCGTACAGGGGCAGAGCTGCTGTGCGAGATGCGCAGGCGTGTGCGTGTGCGCACATTGGACGGCAAAGAGGCGCCATTCTCGGGGCTGGGCTGGCGGCCTCTGGTACCAGGCGTGCCTCTGAGCCAGTTACACCCGCGGGGTCTGCGCAGCTGCGCAGTTGTCATGTCTGCCGGTGCCATCCTGAACTCCTCTTTGGGGGAGGAAATCGGTGGGTCCCGTGGGTCAGTGGCCCCTTTCTGAGCTTTCTGAACTTCTAGTTCCAGTCTGGGGCTGTGTCCTGTATGCTGGACAAGCTTCATCCATCTTAGGAACCATAGTCATTGTAGTTGAGGAGAAGCAACCAGGGTCAGGGGCAACAGATGAGTATGGGGGAGGATGCTAAGGTCAAGGATGCTGGAGGTTGATTTTAGGGGTGCCACTCATAAAGAGAACGAAAATGATGGTACTGAACTCCTAAGGGCTAAACTCAAGTTTAAAGATGCTGAGGCGAGGTTGGCTGCTACTGAAAACCGTTTCTAGGGAAGCTTTAGCTGTAGTCCTGAACTGTTCTCTTAGCCTTTATTTGGGTCACAGCCCATGTATACAATGGGGACCTTCTCCTGGATGGTGAGCAACATGACCATAGTAAGACTGCTGTCTACCCTGACATACTGTCCTCAAAACCTCATGTATTTGGAAAGAATGGGTTTCCTACTTCCTCTGTGGCTCAATACTATACAGAAATGGAGAAAAAGATTTAAAGGACTTGGCTGAGCTTGCAAGTCAGAAATCTGTAGGACATGCTAACAGATGGGGAAAGTCAGACAATTTTAATGATTCATTCTTTTGAAAAATCCTCTAAAGATTTAATATTATTTTATGTGTTTGAGCATCTTACCTGCAAACCTGTTAAATGCGCAGTGTGTCATGTGTACTCCTGGAGTCAGTGGGGGCTAGAAGAGGACACCAGATATCCTGGACCTGGGTTTAGTTAAGGTTGTAAGCAGTCATGTGGGTTCTGGGAACCAATCCTGGTCCTCTGCTCTTCTCTTCAGTCCCTCTATGGAACATTCTTGAGGCAGAGCCCCTTGGGATACCTCTGTGTATGTTCTTAGTGCCTTCAGCATGAGGTCCAGTACCATGTGGAGAATAATCTGTTTTCCAAAGTGGGGAGAATCCCTTCACAGTGACAAGTCCTTCTCATAACATAGCCAGACTGACATACAGTGTCAACTTGGTTGAAAGGCATAGAGTAGGGTTGAAGTATATTTCCCACAGTGGAGTTTATATCTTGCTATAGATGGGCTGGCCTGGGCTCACCATCAGAATTCTCAGTTCTAGGTGGACAGTATTCATTTTCACACCCTTCTTTGCCAGAGAAGATACCTATTGTTCTATCCTGTCTCTCCTCCAGGTCTGATAGGTTCTTTTACTGGTAGTTTTAGACTTCTTGTTCTAGTAACTTTCTGATCAGGTATATTCCATTGCTGTGTTCATAAGCAGGGAGTTTGGCCATCAAAATCACTCATTTATTTCACAAGCCTGTATTTATTCCCTAACTGGCTCTTTGCTGAGCACAGACTACAAATGTGACTGAAACAGCCTCAGCTTTAAGCCTAGATGCAAAAGATCAGTTACTACATTCTCCCTGCAGATGGCAGTAGATCCTAAGTCACTAGTCTGGAAGTAACATTCAGGGGACATTGCTCCCCCATTATAAGTGAATAATTCGCTGTTTCTTGTATTCTTCTAAGCAGATCTTTTAGTTCTATGTCCTTGAAGAGTGATGGTGTCCTGCAGACAACCCAGACCCCAGCCTCAGCCCCTCTGTTTCTGGTGAATGAAATTAAGCGGGATTTTTTTTTTTTAATGTTAAAAACCCAAGGCAATAAAAACAAATCTGGACTTGTAGCATGAGGTCCCTGTGTCTCCATGCTGATACTACATCAAGCTCATAATAACACTATCCATGTGACACATAAGCTTGTAGCAAAACCCAGAGCAGAAAAGCCTGCAATTTATTAAGAAAGAGCAGTGGTTTAGAGGTCCCCAGGGTGAAATAACACCACAGCTCTTTCTCATTTCTGAAGACTAATATTAAAATTCAGAAGAGGAATTTAAGTATTATGCTTTAAAGCAGGCAGTAACTTTCTTCTGGTTTTGTTTAGCTTTAAACACCTCTGCATGGTAAATATACAATACTCAAATGATTCTTGCATACAAAAGTGAATTCTCTTATCCTTTATTTCTTCATAAATGCTCATGACTAGAGCTTTTTAAACTCTATTAAAATGTGGAAGAGGTTGTGAAAGTCACCAAGAGCCATGTTTCTGGGAAACATGAAAGGTCACATATGTTTGTTAATTTCTGTTATCCAAATTTAATTTCAAGGGAGTAGTTTCATGATTAGAATTGTAATGTCCCAAATGAGAATAGGCTTAAGGATTTGGTTGTTTATTTGCTATCTTGGTTGGTTTGTTCTGTCTTATTTTATGTAGTTTCAGATTTTATACCTAGAACT
This sequence comes from Grammomys surdaster, assembly GCF_004785775.1. Classification (NCBI taxonomy): domain Eukaryota; kingdom Metazoa; phylum Chordata; class Mammalia; order Rodentia; family Muridae; genus Grammomys; species Grammomys surdaster. The sequence goes on along the minus strand of NW_021604617.1, from coordinate 797,586 downwards.
TTTAAGTCATAGAACTATAGCATTGCTCAGTTTGTCTAAGCAAAAAGCTTTTGTGTTCATCTCTGTAAGCTGGTGTGGCAGGACCATTACTGTACACCTCAAGGTTTGGCCTCCTTTCTGCTTACTTGATGTTCCCGTTGCAAACCTACATGATCTTTAATGGCTCTCAGAAAACATCATCGTCAACAACAACAAAACCCTTGGAGTGTTGGGCATATTTTAGCTAACCTCAAATTGCCTCCTCTGGATTGGCTAAATGAAGATCAGAAGGGCTGCCAAAATGGACATGGTGAAAATTTTAAAGCAATCCAAGGCAGTTCTATATTGTAGCCAACCCTCTGCCAGGAATGCTCCTTATCTAAACTCACCTGCTTTATTTTTTCAGAAGGAGGTCAGCCTTTCATCTTCCCCAGGTGTTTGTTTTGTGAGCATTGGGTCCTTTTCTGTTGGCCCCATTCTGTTAGACCAAGATCTATGGAACAGTTGTTTGGGGGTTGAAAAATATAGTGATTGTAAATGCCTTTACTGTGTATGTGTATATATAGCCTGAGCTGTTTTGGAAACATGGAACATTCTTTCCTGGAGTTATGAGAAAGTTTTTTGTCATCCCTACAACAAATGACAATTCCTGGCAGGGCTGTGAAAGCACAACACAGAAAATAACAGTGTCCTGAGAGGAGACATCACAGTCCTGATGTGGAAGACCACAGCTTGTGTTACTGGACAACTGAACACTGTCATGTAGGTGCAAAATAGGAGGTAGCTGGCAGAGTAAAGGGGAAGAACCTGAAGTAATTTCTGAAGCAAGTCACAAACTTCAAATTCTATATTATGCTGTGGAGACCCCAGATCATGAACAGACAATTCCAGTGTCCTGTGAACTGGAGAAATGGAGAGAGATGTATAGACAAACAGTATAGAAATGACAACAGGACCCTAACCTCACAGTGAATTACTTTTTGGTGAGCTGAGAGGAGGTCAAGATAGTCTGTTCTGCAGAAGCTGGACCAGGCCAAGGCACAGGTGTAAGACTAGCACAACTTTAGTGAGTACAGAGGCCAAGAGGAGGAAGAGGAGGACAAGGCAGCAGTGGCTGCAGGAAAAAAGCTGGCTAGGAAGGGAGGACGGCAATGCATAGATATAGTCCTGTGCTTTCAAAACCAGACTTTAGTTACTAATTGCAGTAGCAGTGCCAGATGAGATTGTTTGCTGTAGACAAAGCCCTATTTTTGTGTGTTTTAGCTGTTGTAAAATCAGCATCACCAAGGACACGTACATCTAAAGTCCCATGGGCAGAGTGTGGATTCTGCAGATGGGTCTCTAGGAATGGACAGCAATGTCTGAGACAAGGGAACATAAGGGCGGAAGTTTGATTTTAGAGGCATCACATGTGAGCCTGGGTTTTAGGGCCTCAGAGAAGTCAAGAGGCATGGGCAAGCCAGAGAGGAGAGGGAGAATGCAGTGGGAATTGATAGAGATAATTCATGGTTTTGTCCTATCCCTGCAGGCCCTTGACTGGTGTCTGGAAATTGCATGCTGTGACTGTTTAATTTTTATTTTCTGTTCAGCACAAGTCAGGAGAAAAGAGCTAGATGGAGACTTGGTGTCAGGACTTCTGGCATGCCTGGCTGCTCCTTGATGGGTTCTATTGTAAACTCAGCATAGCTCTACTGTGACCTAGAAATGCCTTCTCTAGAAGTGAGGCTTGACTTCATTCACCTTGTACTTCCTGTCTGATCTCCTTTTCCTCTAAGTATGAATGAATGGCTTAACTTCTGAAGATGTGTTACTATGCAGTCAAGTGTAGATTTACCAAGTGCTTATGGCTGGGACAGATGGTTTCAGATTGTTCACCTTTGGCTCTGTTTACTGACTGCCTTCTCTATCAGCAGACACTACCACAGCCTCCTTTGTACAAGTGACCTTGAGACTCTTGAGACCAGTACTTCTAAGGCATTCACTGTCCTCTGCCTTGTAACACTGCAAGATACTAAGTACTGGTCCATCTATGGCACATGTGGGTCACAACTCTTTTGAAGGTGAATAACCCTTTCACAGGAGTCACCTAAATACCATCAGAAAAAACAGATACAAATCATAACAGAAACAAAATTACAGTTATGAAGTAGCAATGAAAATAATTTTATGGTTGGGATTCACCATAACCTGAGGAACTATATTAAAGGGTCACAGTATTAGGAAGGTTGAGAATCACTCACCTGGGGCAATAAGCATTTAAACGTCTGGAGATTTATGAGGATCATTTTATTAATTGGAATTATAGCCAATTTATTGAAATATACACATTGCTTAGGATACTGGGTATGTTTATCAGACCATGACACAGAGACTGTGCCACATTGGTGGGCAGTATGGCTTTGGGCAACATGGTTACCTACAAGAAATGTTTGGAAAGTTGGTGTCATGCTTGTTGCCCAGCCTTGTGCTCAAATCCTTCTGATCCCCTAGTAAGACCCTGAGCTGCTTCATGTCTCCCTCTTCTCTCTTGATTTCTTGATGGTTTTGTCTGTATCACTTCAAATCTCTGATTCATTTATGATTTTTAGGGCCCATTCTCTACAAGGTAAAAATCAATTTTTATTTATATCTCAAGATCTTTTCCTTTTCAATTTTGACATATGTCCTGGGAAAATGAAAGCAGTGAAGTATAAAACTGCTGGCTGCTGAGCACACATCTGGGGAGGGGCGCCCATAACACAGGTCACCATTGTTTCTTTACCACTAAACACTAAAAAGAATGAATGCCTTGTTTGCTGTAAATGGCTGTGATGTGGCAGGCAAAATGGGTAGTTTAAGGAAGTCTTGGCCTTCTCCTTGCAGGTGTTTTTCAGATCTTGTGTGACAAAGAAAAAAATGGGAAAAGGCACCTATACATGAGAAAACCCTGTGGGATGGAATTGGGGGATCAACTAGTCACTCATGCCATGAAATACAGTTTTTATTTAAAAAATAAGATGACTGACAGACAGACTTTAGTTATTTTGAACTGGACACTTGACAGCTTCCTTGTCAGAAAATGAGTTAAATGAGACTGTCACTCTTAGAAAGATAACTGACAGTATTTGTTGCAATGACAAAAATGAAGCTTCTAACTAGGAACCTGGAAGATTCCCACATGTGAAAACTGATGAGATTCATGCTTTATTTACCAATATGGTCTTTGGATGATTGATAGTGGAACATAACAATATTTAGGTTCATTGCCCAACTTGTTTCCTGAATATTCAAATTATGAACAACATTGCAAGATTTTTACTGGATAAAGACCCATTTTAAGAGCAATACAGAATATATTATAAAGGGACAAGCTAAGTGGATTGTTTGATTTATGCCCATTAATTTTAATTTCTATTAAAAATTAATTTTAGAAGATTTATAACTTCAGCCACAAGTATAGTACTTTCTACAAGGAAGATAGCTTGAATGGTAGGCACAGACACCAGACTGTCAAAAAAACCCCTGATTTTCACTTCATAATAAAAGTAGGATGTCAGTAATTTTTTGGACCAAATTTTAAAAAAAAAGTTAATTGATATGCTTTTGAGATGCCACAAGGCTTTTAACAAACTACCACTTACCAAGTATGAGTGAACCCTTAAAGAATATTCACAATTTTCTGGAAGAGTTTATAAAATCTTCTCTTTTTAAAAATCTGTGTACATGTGCATGTATCTGTGTTCGGCTCTGTGTGTGTGTGTGTGTGTGTGTGTGTGTGTGTGTGTGCCTGTAACATGTCCTGGTAACGATTAAAATATGAACTTATTGCTATGTATAATACAATCCTTATAATTCAAAATTTTAGATTATTATGTAATCTAAATATGATTTTAATTGTAATATAAATAAAGCAATTCACTGCAAAAATGCAAATCAGAGCTTAACTCATGTAGTCAAGTTGCCTGAAAGCCCTCAAGGGTTCTGTATTATCTTCACAGAGCTTAGATTTCTTGAAATCTTGAGTTTTATATACTTTTTTTCTTTTGAAGAGCCATGTAGTAAATATGTTAGGCTTTGTGGGCCATAGGATCTCTATTTCAAAGTCAGTTTTGCCAGAATAGACTGTCCTTTTTATATGGTTTTTACTTATGTCTGTTTTACAGCTTTATTCACTAAACCATGGTCAAGCCACATTTATTCTACTGATAATAGCTTGCCAACACTTTTAAACTTTGTCTCCAAAGAACATTATGAGTGTGTGCCTGCAAGCGTGTGTGTGTGTGTGTGTGTGTGTGTGTGTGTGTGTGTATGTCAGTGTGGCTAAGTACCCTTTGTAGATTCACTGTGCTCAGAACTTGTCTATAACAGTATCTTTTAAAATTATTGCTTTAGTGGGCATACATAGTAGCTTCTACTCCTTAGTGAGTAGGGTGTAGACTCTGAGAAAGGAACACCAGAACCCCTTTATAGAAAACAGAATGTACAAAATTTGACCACAGTAAGTACAGCATCCATGTGACTCCTAGCTGTGTCATGAATCTATTGAGACAGACACTCATACAGTCAAGTCACTGTGCTTGCTACAAGTTAAATTTGAAATATGCACGGGATTCTTAAAGCTAAAAACATCCCCTTACTGTTTGTACAAAAGCCTTGGCCACTGGTAACACTGCTAGTTTCTCTAAACTCCCTGGCATCCACAGTGGGAGGAGAGGCTTCATCATGAAAACAAGACATTTTCTTTTAAATCTAAACCACAAAAGGTGATAAAGCAGACCCAAAGGCCTTAGTTTTTAGACTGTTTTAGAGAAGGCAGCAAGACTGGATAGCAGTTCTTATCATGACCTCAGCTTTACATGCTACGAAGACCCGAGTGAGCTGCTTTTGTGCTCCCAGCATCTCTACCTGTTCCTGTAGATCCAGCTTCTAGATGTTTTGAAATTTTAATATTATACAGTATAAAAAATAACAAACATCTAAATGTAACAAGCAAGATAAGTCACCCGTAATCCATTGGTTTTGTGTATCTGTAAGAACAGATATACACACATAGTACTTCATCAAGAAACAAGGGGACACATCTGACAAAATCTATCATTAAGTGACTTTGTCAGTAGTGAGCCTCATATAGTATACTTGGAAAAATAAAATGTCACTGTTACTAGGAAGTATAACTTGGGACTACATTTATATCTCTGAGCTGGTATTGACTGGAGTGCCCTAGTGCTATGTGACTCTTGAGTATCCATACTAGTCTCTCTAGCCAAGCTGTCATCCAAAATCAAAGTCAAATTATCTTTGTATATGTATATTAACTTTATTAGTGGTTTCTAAGTTTCAGATTTTGCAAGATTTGTTTTAGTGCTTTTTTCCCTTAGATTATGTGATTTTCATAGAAAAAAAAATGTCACTTATGTGCCCTTAGATTCTCATGATGCAGTTTTGAGATTTAACTCTGCCCCTACACGTGGCTATGAGAAAGATGTCGGAAATAAAACCACAGTACGCATCATTAATTCTCAGGTAAGATGGATCAAGTGTTTTCTCTGTAACATTTTGTAGGCAAATTATTTAACTTGATGAGTGAATAGAAATATGGTCAGCATAACCACAATACCATTATTTTTATGGATCTTGTAGTCATGAAGAATTAGTGAAGTAAAATGCAAAGAGAGGAAATTTAGATGTGATTTGGGTACAAAAGATGAGTAAGACCAAAGGGAGCTTGGATTAAGCATAAAAAATGATTTTTACTTACGTGTACATCTTCTTGTTATTATAGATCAGTGGTTTCAACTTTCCTAATGCTGTGACCCTTTATTAAAGTTCCTCATGTTGTGCTGACTCCCATCCATGAAGTTGTTTTCATTGCTCCTTCATACTGTAATTTTAATATTATTAGAAATAGTTAATGTAAATATTTTTAGAGATAGATGTTTGCCAACGGTTTTGCTATGCACAGCTGCTGTCATAGATTATCATGATTCAGTTTATGAACTGCAAAATTCTATTTATTACAAAAGATATTATTGAAATAAGGAATGCAGTGTTAAAGGGATCAGAAACACATGAAACATGAGAGCTTGTAGTTGTCTCTGAAACTTCAGTTTATGATTTGGAAATTTGAAAAATGAAAGTAAGTTGCTTAGTGGGAAGCAGAAGTATCTCTTTTTTTATGTTCATAATGTCTTTTGAATTTGTAGAAAATATTTCCAGAACAAACCACAATTTCTAATTTCCATAGTTAGTAGAAAATGTAGAAAAATGAGATGACAAATGATTTATGGCGAACTGCTTGTAGGACAAGCAATTTTTACCCTGTACTGTTCACTGCACTAGGCAGCCTGCAGCAAAGTAAAAACAATTACCATATTTTCTTAATTCATAGTCACTGGTAGTAAGATCTGCATTTCATTTAGAATTTCTCAGAAACTGATAAACCTCAGCAAATTAAAATTCATGTGTCCTGTAAGATATATTCTGATTTCAAAACTATTAAGATATGATAAAATTAAAAATGCATCTTCATAATGGTGAATATTTTTAGTTTAGTTTTAGGTCAAGTCCACCCTGTTTCCCTCCCCTCTGAACTCCTACTAGTATTCCCTCTCAGTTTCATATTTTCTCTTCTTTTGATTTGGGTTGTTGTTGTTTGTTTTGCTTTTTTTTTATACCACAAAATGCACTTAGTGCAACCTATATGTGCAAGGTCATGGGTCCATCTTCTGTAGCTTTGGTATCCTTTCAGAAGATACATCCCTGAAAAAAACCTATCTCTCTCTTCCTAGAAATCATCAATTGCTAGTAGCTCTTTAGCTGGGGTGGGACTTCATGTCTACCCCCTCTCTATGGTGGAATTTTTCCTAGCTTAATCTTGTGCAGATCTTGTGCTGTTTTATCCGGAAAACATTGGTGAGATGTAGACATACACTGCGTATATCTCTTACACTCTTTCTAACCCTTGTTTAGCAATGATCTCTTAATTTGGGGGAGATGAGATGTGTTATATTCTCATTTATTGATGGGCATTCTGAAGTTTTGCATTCTATGCCTGTTCACGAGTTGTAGTTTTCTGTGCTAATCACCATCTATTGTAAAATGAAGCTTCTCTGATAATGATCATTGAAAGACCCATTTATCTATGGGTATAAGAGCAAGTCATTGATGTCAGATGCTAAATAGTTCTCTCCTAAAGTCTATCCACCATAAGTTCATGACTCGGTTGATTGTACCAAACATGAGTTCCATTTTATGGAAGGGACTGAAATCCAGTGAAAAAGTGGATTGTTATTCCCATAACTTCCGTTCCATTATTACACTAGTAGGTACATTCTGCTGAGCCAGTCTGTAGCTCTCGGGGTTTACATCTAGAGGATAACTTTTGACCTTCATAGCACTGTGAAAGCTAGTCAGTAGGGAATGAAACTTCCAATCAGTGCCTGATTGTTATCTTCGTGTCATTTTATTATTATTATTATTGGATATTTTACTTACATTTTAGATGTTATCTCCTTACTCCTCCCCACTCCTGCCTAGGAACCTCCTATCCCATCACCCCTCATCCTGCTTCTCTGCAAATGATCCCCTACCTACCCCCCACTCCCACCTCCCCACCCTTGAATTCCCCCCCACACAGGGTTCAGCCTTCATGGGACCAAGGATCTCCTCTCCTACCTATGCCCGACAGGACCATCCTCCCTTACATATACAGCTGTATCCATGGATGTCTCCCTAAGTGCTCCCAGGCTAGTGGTTTAGACTCTGGGATTTCTGATTGTTTGGTATTGTTACTCTCCTCATGGGGCTGCAAACCCTTTCAGCTCCTTCAGTCTTCACTCTAACTCCTCCATTGGGAACCCCTTGATCAGTTCAGTGGTTAGGTGTGAGCATCTGCCTCTGAATATGTCAAACTCTGACAGATCTCTAAGGACAGAGCTATGTCAGGCTCCTGTTGGCATGCACTTCCTAACATCCACATCAGCGTCTACCTTTGGTGACTGCACATGGGATGAATACCCAGGTGAAATGGTCTCCAGATGGCCCCTCCTTCAATTTCTGTCCCACACTTTGTCTCCATATTTGCTCCCATGAGTATTTTGTTACTCCTTCTAAGAGGGACCAAAGTGCCCCCACTTGGTCTTCCTTCTTCATGAGCTCCATGTAATCTGTGAGTTGAATCTTGGGTATTTTAAGCTTCTGGGAAATCAGTCTGGCTGTTCCTCAGGAAATTGGACATAGCATTACCTGAGGACCCAGCTATACCACTCCTGGGCATATACCCAGAATATGCTCCTACCCTAATTGGTGAGGAAACCCAATTACAAAAGAACACACATGGCATTCACTCACTGATATCTCCATGTCTTATGACTGAAGTAAGTGGTGTTTTTAGTAGTAGGGTCCTATCATTAGGTTCTAGAATGTAACCAAGTGCAGTGGCTATGACTTCTATTGTTTTATAGCCTATGAAGCTACACATAGGACAAAAAAAAATCCCAAAGAGATAATATATTCAGGGAACTGTGCCTTCATATCATCTACCCCACTTAATTCCATTTCATGTCATTTATGCTCTTTTACCCATCTCCCATCATCTCTTACTATGTTCCTGACTTTTTTAATTAATTAATTAATTAACTTATCTATTTTGATTTCTTTCTTTATTTTTATTGGATATTTTTGTTTTATTCATTAACATTTCAAATGTTGTGGTGGCTCACACCAGCCAAATTTGCTGAAGAAGGGTTACTGACTTCTTTAAGCATTACAATTTAAACATCCATATCTAAATAGAGAACCTTTAATGTTTGTCTTTCTGAGTCTCGGTTACCTCACTCCAGAATGGTTATTTCCAGCTCTAGCCATTTACCTAAAAGTTTATTTTTTTTCATATGAATAGTAAACCACTGTGTATATGTGCTGTATTTTCAATATCTACTCATTATTTGATGGACTTCTAGGTTGTTTCCTTTTCCTGGCTTTTGTGACTATAGCAACAATAAACATAGCTGATCATATATGTGCCTTTGTAGTAGTATATAGAGTATGAGGGTGTATGGGTCAGAGACTAGACCTATATCTAACCTTTTGTGGAACCTCTACGTCAGTTTTTATCATAGTTGTACCTGTTTGCAATCCCATCAACACCTAGAAAGAATTTCCATCTGACCACATCCATACCTGATATTTTTCTTTTTAAAATTCAATACTATTTTAGTCATTCTGACTAGTATAAGATGAAATGTCAAAATGATTTAAACTTGCATTTCTCTTAGCTGGATAACATGCATTTATCTAGCTAAGGATATTGAACATTTAAAAAAATATTTCTTCTTTTGATAACTCTGTTTGGTTCTATGCCACAATTTTTAATTTGATTGTTTGATTTCATGGTGTTTAATTTGTTAAATTCTCTGTATATTTTAGACATGAACACTCTGTCAGATGTATAACTGGTAAAGATTCTTTTCCCATTCTTTTGGTTGCTGCTTCACTCAAGTGATGGTGTCATTTGCTGTACAGAAGCTTTATAGCTTCATGAGGTCTCATTTGTCACTCTTCGGTCTTAATACCTGTAGTTGATAGTTTTTTAAAAAGATGGATGGCAGGTGAAATTAATGGATCCATCAAGAATTAGATAGGACCTGGGAGGAAGGACTACGACAGACACCTCCTAACTCAATTCTAGTTGTTTTTTATGGATACCTGTCTCATGTCACATATCAAAGGTAATTAGGAAGCCAGGACACTGAATTAGCTGAGGAGTTTCGTCTTGCAAGGGATGACAGACGTCCTTGATGCAGTTCTGATAAAAATGCAGGACTTTGTATATTTGGTTTTGTTTTATGTTTAAAAAAATACAACAAACTTTAAGCTTACTTTAAGTGACTTTCTCCCTAAAATCTGAGCCTTACTCTCATTTAATTGTGACGTGTTTTAAAAATATACTTTTGATGAAGCAAATACTAGTTATAAAGATCTTCATTTCCCCCCCATGTGCTTACAGATTCTGGCCAACCCCAGCCATCACTTCATTGACAGTTCTTTATATAAAGATGTTATCCTGGTAGCCTGGGATCCAGCTCCTTATTCTGCCAATCTTAACCTGGTAAGTGTTTTTCTTCATGTCCTAGAGCATTGTTCAGACAGTGTCTCTGTTTAATTACCCATAAGAACAGGTCACTGTTATGCACTAACTCTCCTGTGTTTCATGCACCTTTTTGACATCACTTAGAGTAGCATAGCCACTTTCTGCAAATATGCTTTTCCTCTGAGGAATAGAGAAATTACAGCATATATAAAGGCTTAGAAAGTTGTGGTTACACCTAAAATAAGACTGATCAAACTGGCAGTTGCCCAAAGGGATAGGATGGCAATAAAGGGTTTGGAAATAAAATATGTGTAGTTGTCAAAAAAATTATAAACTGTTCATTGTTACTTAAATAAATGTCTCTGACTTTCTTATGGGTGATTCTCAGTGGCTTTTTCTCAATGTGTTAAATTTTATGAAATAACCAATTACAAGCGAGGTTTTTTTTTTTTTTTAATCTCATGGCAAATTGTTATCTTCCCAAGCAGAAAACTGGCCATGTTGGATGGGACTTTATATGAAAAGCCCGTGGGCACATTTGTTTGTTTGTTTGTTTGCTTGTTTGCTTTTTAAACTGGGATCAGACAATTTTATGTTCATCCTAATGAGTGAGTGTCCTTTACCAAAACCAGGAGCATACAAATTTCTTAAGATGAATGTGAGTGACAGATCTTTGCTCCTTCAGGGATCATCATTTTTAGAACTCCTAGGATAGAATTGGCCACCAAGAGGAGTGTATGTGCTACTGTCCATCTTGAGCCTCAGGCTGGACATTTGCTTGACCTTATTACTGGTATTTTGTTTGGTTTGTGTTTTTTTCTTTTTTTTTCATTTTTTTTTTTTTTTTACCGGTGGTATAAATCAAAATCATGGCTCATTATTTTTTTTTAAATCTGCCTGTCAGATTTCCATTCCAGAAGCAGAGAACACAGCCTCAACAGGATTATGTGGAAAACTGAATTTTCTTATGACCCCTAGACTAAGAGTCAAGTATCAATGGATATTAGATATTTTTAGCTTTCTTCTCAAGCTGAAATACCCAGATTTCAGTTCTTACAGGATTTTAATTGACTGACCATGGGCTGCTGACCTTTTCTTTCATCTGTTGGGAACATGCAAGCTCCAGTCAGAGTCTTCCCACCTTATAGATGGAGACAAGCATGGTTAAAGTACAAGCAAGATGGCCATTATGGTGAGAGCTGAGCTACAAACGATGACATGGAAGGGGGCTAGAATGTACTTGATTCTTTCTTGGATCTCATTTTTCTTGCTTCTTTGCCATTAAGAAGAAACCAAATACATGTTTTTAAAGAAACAAACCAGGTTTCTCAGCCAATGTTACTTGGTATCTTACTATGCATTGATTGTATACCCATGGTGACTATTTGAAAATACAGAGCAGACTGAGCTAAGCCTCTTTTTACATCCTCTCGAAATCCTACATCATTATGACACTTGCCACATTTTTGAGGCTATTGTTTTAAACTAGTTTTATCTACTCTTTTATACAATACATACATGTATTTTACACAGTAAATATAGCTTCTCATTCTGATTCTTATTAATAAATTCATGCCTTTCATTTATCCATCATTATAAAGAAAGAGAAGTTTTCACCAACCCATGTCAATCCACCCGGTAAGTTGTACAGTCTTCCTCCCAAATTACAGGATAATGATGTATTTTCTGCCACTGTTGTACAATTTGGAAAATCTACTTTCAAAACACACTGCTTGAGACCAAGGACCAGGAAACCAACATACTACAGAATGAGCCAAATCTGGCCATAGTTCTCATTATAAAACTGGAGTAGAACACAGGATGCCCATTGGCATTAGCTGCTGTGACTGTTTCCATGCTGTCATGTTCTATTCATGGCAGACCTCTGGCCCAAACCTCTCAGATGTTTACTCTTTGACCTTTGCAGAAAATCCTTGTCATCTCTTATCTAGATCCAGGTCTGATTTTACTATGAATAAAACATCATTGGGAGAGGTTGGTGGGAGGAAAGGAAAAGGAAAATTGTATAATTATTAATTATAGATTCAAAAATAAAAGAATTAACTAAAATATACAGCATTATTCCTATCAGGGCTAGAACTATAATCTCTCTTTGTACTTCCCCACTAGACCAGATACTTCTGTACCTTATAGCTCTAGCTTGGCCCTAGTCATATTTAGTGTTGTCTCCTTGTCACAACATTATCTCTACTCAATTTGACTTGTTTTTATTTTGTTTCAGTGGTATAAGAAGCCAGATTACAACCTTTTCACTCCATATATACAACATCGCCTGAAATACCCAACTCAGCCATTTTACATTCTTCACCCCAAATTTATATGGCAGCTTTGGGACATTATCCAGGAGAACACAAGGGAGAAGATACAGCCCAACCCACCATCTTCTGGTTTTATTGGTACGTGTGTCTAGTAGTTGGAATGGTAGGATGCACAAGCAGAGGGAGAACTCATTTTACATAGAAAGAACCAATAACATGTAGTTTGAAATACTAACCAATAAAAGGGACATTGTTCAGTTATGCATTATCAAATTTCCAGCTGTTATACAGAACTCATTCATTCTCATTCCTGACTGGTAGGTCCAAACTTGTGTGACTGGGCAATTATTCTGCCGTACAATGCACTGATGGGTTGTCTGTATTTTTATATTTAGTGCTTTGGCTAAGATGGCCAAAGGCAGATTCTACTGGAATTGCAAACTATGTACCCACCTGTGCTTTCTCCTTCACAGTGGCCTTAAGATAGTTATACTCCTACATGGCAACCTAAGCAGGCGGATGAAAGTATCTCAAAAGACAGGAACCTTCAGACCTAGGGATGAGGATCTGCACATGTGCTGTCTAACCTTTGATAGGAAGCACATTGAAGAATCTGTGGATTTTACCCAATGTCAAGTCCATTCACATTGATAGTGGGATGCCAAACAGAAGGGGGCACTTGGTCCTGCATGATTGCTGGTGGATAGGGCAATGGTGAGGCTAGCTGAAAATTTTCATTGCACTGTCTATGAGAGAGACTGCACTAGCTCCAGCCCAGCATTGGAATTTCACACTTGATAATCATATGTGGCTTATTCATCCAGTTATTGATATGCTAAGTTAATGATTTTGCCCCATTTCTTCATATAAGTTGAGGCTTTTCATTCCCATTTCTATGATGTTACCTGTGTTAGGTGTAGGAAAATGTATCTTGAATCCCTTAGGGGAATATGAAAGGCTGAAACTGAACCAAAGATATTCTGTTTGTTGTCATCCTAAGTTCAGTAAGTTTACAATATTCCTTGAGTTGCACAGAGGGCCTCAATTAATAGTGGAGAGTTTGTAGAGTCAATATTAGCTTCATTTAAATTAAGGACCCAGTACACTGAAGTGAGGCTTGCAGCTTTTGTAGTGGGTTTACAGCATCATAATGATATGGAATCCCAAGAAAACTTAGTGTGACTACTATTAAAGTCATGCCTTTGAAAGTTTCATTTGAAATCTCCAATTCTTCATATTTGTAGTTTCCTAAAGTTCTGTTCATTTAGGAAAGAAAATGTAATTCAGATTTTAGCAAACAGTAAATATGTTAGAATAATGATTATATAGCATAAGGGGACATGGCCCAAGTTTTCATATTACGGTTTGTATATATTTGGCCCAGGGAGTGGCACTATTAGAAGGTGTGGCCCTGTTGGAGTAAATGTGGCCTTGTTAGAGTAGGTGTGTCACTGTGAGTGTGGGCTTTAAGACTCTCATGCTAGCTTCCTGGAAGTCAGTATTTTCCTAGCAGCCTTCAGATGAAGATGTAGAACTCTCAACTCTTCCTGTAGTATGCCTGCCTGGATTTTGCCATGTTCCTGCCTTAGTGATAATGGATTGAATCTCTGAACCTGTAAGCCAGCCTCCATTAAATGTTGTCCTTATGAGAGTTGCCTTGATTTTGGTGTCTGTTCACAGCAGTAAAGCCCTAACTAGGACATCCTATCATCATCATATTAGATCAAGGCAAGAATTTAAAGCAAAATTAGAGGAGTTCACCATTGTGAAGGTTCAGCCAGATGGTTTTAGCCAATGAAGGTAATTCCTAGAGAGCTGAAGAGGAGCTCAGGCATGTAAATCAGCTCTCTTCAGGCTGTTCATTGTGGATGTGGAGTTCTCAAAGGCTCACTGTCGCCTTTTAACTTTTTTTGTTTTAGGAAATGAACCACAATTCATTGCCCTTGAAAAAAAGTAGTCTGGGAATGCCTAGGTTTGGGTTTTAGCTCTCCTTTGCATCTTGCAGACCTTTGACCTTAACAAGTTGCTTAATCTCTTGATCATTAGTATCTTCAAATAAGACATAGTAATACAAACTTTTAAGGTGAAGTAGGTGAAGTAGTTGTACAATTTACAAGTGTTATTTTCTATCACTGTCTTATCCAGTGCATCATCTGTTAGCCACATGACTATTTAAATTTCAATTAAGTATAATTAAATAGCAATTAACATCTGTTTCTGAGGCCTGGTAGCACTATTTCAAGTGCTCAGTTGCGCCATCCTCCTGGTGGCTACCATATTACACAGTACTAATTGGGAGCATTTTTATTGTCACAGATCACTGCCAAGTTTTGCCAATTTAAAGAAACTAAAATATAGCACATTTATGAAAAAACATTGGGTTCCCAGCGGGCTAACTGCGCTGTGTGGATAGAGGTAAAGCTGAAATAGAAAACAACTAGGAAGTTAGACTCACTTACTGCCTCTGAACCTCAGTGTATTGAAAGATATGAGATTCTCGCCACTATGAGCAATGGTAGCAACCTGGGTTACTTTTAACAGCACCCAATGGGGATCCCCAAACTGTTGTAGACTTTGTACTTGCTCTTTGATATGGATGAGATGAAGCTTTTCTGTACAGTTATTTGATGTTTTCAAATAGCTGCAGAATGATGTTAACCACATCTCACTCCCTCTCCCATAAAAACTTTCTGAGAAATCAATGAGTTGAGTTTTTTGTTTTGTGGCTGTGGGAAAACTCTTCTAATTAAAGTTGAAGTTCATCATGACCAGAAAGCCTCTAGGTTTGGGATAATATGGGAGACTGTCTTCATTAGTGGGCCTTCTCCTTCTCTGACCTTATCTGTAGAATTCTAAGCATCCTCATATGCATCTACTTGAGGAATGTTGGGTAGCCTTAGTTAGATTACAGGGTTAGTTTCCTTTTGCCTGATAAGAATCTGTTCAGCTAGCACCTGAGAATCCTGCAGTGTTTCCCCATGCCAATGAAGCATTTCCTTACTCTGAAGCCTCAGCCAATGGTATCCCTACCCTCAATCCCCCAAAATTTTATAAGCCTTAAATTACTCTAAGTAAAGTTGATTTGCCTCCTGATAGCCGGTCTTGGTGTGGTTATTCACTGTCCATACTTACATGGCTTTCTGAGCCACCCCCATACTTCTAGTTATCTCTGTTACCTTTGCCCTAATGGACTGTATTGGCCAATGCTCCATAAAAGCAGGAAGAAATACAGTTGCTGTGACCAAATGTACGCTCCAAATGCCCTTTTCCTGCTCTAAAGTCTTGCTGAAGTGTCTACTTGATTAATCAGAATCTGTTATCTCTTAGGCTATAAGCATCAGCTCCTTAAAAAAACCCATTTCGAAGGGGCAACGTGGGGTAGAGTGTTTTAGTATGTATTTGTCACTGTGCTTGAGAGCTGGTCAGCAAGGAGGTCCTCAACCAGAAGTAGACCAAGGCAGGCCCTCCTTGCCTTGCATTATACCCTGTCTAATACTCTTCTGTGTGAAGCAGTAGAAATCACTTCCTTCACTGACAGCAATCCATATATGGGGAGTAGTTTCACATGTGATTGTTGATGCAGCAAACAGCATGCATTTTCTTACACATGTTCAAGAGTTTGTACACATGAAGTGGAGGGAGTCATAAGCTCACTATTTTAATCAAGAAACATGTATATTTGTGCATAAATGAATCCAGTGGGGGTTACCTTAAAAAAAGATTTTCCTGAACCCCAAAATAAAGTGTTATGGTCCCATTGAGAGGCTTGTTCTGGAACATGAATCTGTCACATAGGAAGAAGCCATGTTCATCAGTGATATCAACTGATACTGAGCACTTCCTGTGTTTCAAGCACAAGGCTGAGACCTAGGGTGATGAAAAAATCCAAGGGAACTGTCTTCCTGATACTTGTAGTACAGTGAGATCAGGAGAAGTATTGCCTAGTCAATGTGCAGAGATGAGCATAACTATAACCTGAGGTGAAAGTGAAGGAGCGAGTTGCTTCAAGAAGGTTACAAGGTACTATGGAGGGTCTTGTAACCATTTAGGCTTTTTCTATGTCCACCCATGTTCCCAAAACTGACATTGAGGCTCCCCAATTAGCTCTTAACTTAATATTAACCGATGTATACTAATCTAAGTTCTGCCATCTGCCTAGTTACCTCTCATTTGTTTCATATGTCTGACTTTCTCTGAGTCAAGGTGGTAAATCCCCCTAACTTTTCCCCAGAGTTCTCTCTATGCTGGATGTTCTACCCTTTAATCCTGCCTCAATTCACCATCCATCAGCTTTTTATTGACAGGTTTTACACAGTACATAGAGATTATCTCTACAGTGTCTTTTTTGTTTATGATCAGGTTCCTATCTTTAGGCTGGTATATATTAGGTGGATGCCCACCATAATCTGGGTTCTAGATCTGCATATTTAAATAGCCACTAGCTGAAAATATTTTTGAAAAATAAATTTTGTCTATGTACAGACCTTTTCCTTGTCATTATTCTCCAAACAATAACAACTATTTATATAGCATGTAAAAGATCCATAAAGTTCATTAGAATTTGTGCATAGTAATGTCAGATGTTTTAAAGTCTTATAAATGGCTGGAACACCTTTGGGTTTGGGTATCTGCAAAGGGTCCTAGGTCCAGTTCTGCAGATACTGAGGAATGACAGTATTTGGTAAATGAATAAGTTTTTGCTCACAGGCTCTCAAGGTTTAGCATGTCTTACTTCATCTACCTATATTAGTAATACATTTGTGCAAAGCAGAGCTCAGCAAGTGAAAAGAACGACCAGTAGGTATGACCTTACAGACCTTGTACTAGTGAGTAATATGGAGACGGATTGCCTGCATAATTCTGGATCACAGTTTTTTGAGCTCAGGCTGTCAGAGTAGCTGTATTCTTTCTGCTACAGAAATCAGTATCCTTGCTGTGAAAGGCAGGCAAGAACCACCGAGAGCCTGTTTTGAAGGTAGCTTGTGAAGCCTTTCAAATCAAGGATTCTGAGTAAGTGGAGGAGGTGGGAATTTCCATTTCTTATAGTCTCAAATGGCACTGATGCTGGTTCTGGGCTATTCAGTTCCCCACTCTCAGTATCATAGAAAGAATCAAAGTTGCAGGGAGCTGTAAAAGCCTCCTCTGTAAGTTCTATACTGATAGATATATCAACAAGATGATGGGCTTGGGTACCATTAAAGAAGCCAGAACTCATACCTGCCTTCTACTTATCATTTACTTATGGCCATACTCTAACACGAATGTTATAAATACTTTTATTTATGTTTACTTTAAATAGTACAAGATTTTAAAAAGTATGTGAGTATCGTTATCATTTGAAATGATGTAGCATTAAATTTTCCATTCCAGCCCTACTAGATGTTAACTGCATTTGTATTCTTATATTCCCTTTCTTTAACTCACAAATGAACAACCAAAACTTCGACATAATCAGCCATATATTGTACTAAGTTTCTGTTGGTATATATTTCTTGTACATAGGATTTTCTTGAAGTCAGTTGTGTTCTGATCTCCTGTGTACTTCTTGTTCTCCCCAATTCATCTCCCTGTTCTTGTGAATGGCTTGTTTCCTTCATTCCTCTCATCTCTTTTACTTTCATACATGCTGTTTTATGTGTCTATGAGATACATAAGATCATAAAGTGATTGAAAATATATATAACCAGGCTAAGCTGCCTAGTGAGCCCAGATCTGTGCAAACAATGGAACTAAATCCCAGCAAGGAATTAAGCCTTTTCCTCCTTGCTTTAAAATCTGCACATTATTATAATTAGCTTCTCCAGCTAACCACGTTTGAACAAAAGTGCTTCATTTTATAACAATATTCTTGGAAATAATGGGGACTATTAATTACTTAAGGAAGTACTCTACAGCAACGTTTTCAACTCAGTTTTGGGCAATTATCTCTTTCAGAGGTTTGCCGTTCATGTTCATAGAGTTTATGAAAGCTAATGATTTATTATCACTTTAAACTAATAATTAGGGGTATAGAAAGATGGGTGAGCAGATAAGAGAACCTTACCCAGAGTGGTTGGGCTCCATTCTTACAACACTTAAGATAGCAAGCAACCATCTATAATTCCACTTCCAGGAGATCTTGTACCCTTTTCTGACAACCACAGGCTCCTGAATGAAGAGCTCATAAACTCACACAGGCAAACACGCATACACATATTAATAAAAATAATCAATCTTTAAATAATGATAAGAAATGAACTAGAGGACATGTGTAAAGATTTATAATTATTAATGTAAATAAATATTCACATTGAATGAATTAAATTATATTTTTATTCATTAATATTAATAAGATACTTATTAAACTTATTTTATATCTATAATGTTGTTAGTTTTCCAAAATTCTGGATGAGTACTTTAATATCATGTTTTCTGCATTTTAAACAACAGATCCATGTTACAAATTAGTAACCCTGCCTGTCAAAATATTTTGAAAAATTATTTTTTAAAATATGAATATTTATTGCATTTAATCATTAAAAATTAACTCAAATTACATGTTAATAGCTGAAAATTACCTTTGAAAACATTTTTAAATAACTCTGAATCTATTTGGACTTGATGACATGGTTATTATTTAAAATTAAAAGAAAAAATTACTTTTAAAATTGTGTGTATATGTCTGTGTGTGTGTGTTTGTATGTGCCTGTGTGGTTACATGTATATCCCATATCATATATGTGGAGATCAGAGGACAATTTGCTGGAGTTGCTTCTGTCTTTCCACTATGTGTATCCTGGAAACCAAGCTTATCAGCCTTGGTGCCAGGATACACTAAATTGTCTCACTGATGCCAAACATCACACTGATGCCAAAACAAACACATTTATTTTTCCAAAAATCTGTTTAATAAGTATGTAAGTCAAAAGAAGCCTGGAGATATTATTTGTTCTACATAGATATAAGCTGAACACTTTTACTAAACCTTAATAAAATTGTTGCATAGTGTGTTAATTAGCTTTGCTGGGCAACAATTTTGAGTCCTGGTCTTGATGTGTGGTCTGCTCCAGACTCCTGAGTGCTGAAAGTACAGATGTTAGGCAGCTTTTTATAATTTTTTTAATTTTCTCCTATAACTTGTTCAATTCTGTAAAAGGTGGTAAATAACATTATTAACTAAATATTTAACCATTTTGAAAAACACCAAATAATTCTTCTCAGCCTTCCTAGAACCATATTCCTAATTTTATTTTATATTAAAGTTCATGCCTTCACCACATCCAGGTATGACAGATGTACCCACAGTGAGCTCTCACTGGGCCAGAACACATTCACAATTTCATGGGAAAAATGGTGGGTGGGACATAGATCTCTCAATTTCTGGAACATGATCATTGTAATGTATATCTCCTGCAGGATACTCACCTCCTCCTGCATTGCTTTGTAATTAAGATCTTGAAATCTACAAAGGCCAGAATAAAATCAAGGACCTAACTTGCTGATTCTTAACCCCATTTTTTTTAATTCATGAAAACGCCTTTGTAATAACATTTTCATGTGGCTTAAAACAATACTAGTAGTATTACTTGCCTATAACTCTGCTGTGCTTTATGTAAAGATTTGTTAGAGATGAAATAATATCATACTTCCAAACAGAAACAGACTGCTTCCTTGTTAAATGCCTAGTCCAGGTAAGTCAAGGTAAAAGTAGCCTTTCATGTTTCAAAGGGCATAGAGTTAGTTACATTCCATAATTGTTGCCTGTTTTTGTTTGTTTGTCTGTTTTATTTTGTTTGGTTTTATTCTTCTCTCATACAATACATCATGATTGCAGCCTCTGCTTTCTCTCCTTCTCCAAAATCCCCCTTCCCTCCTCTCCAGATCTACTGCTCCTCTCTCTTCAGGAAAAAAGCAGGCTTCCGGTTTGATATCGACCAAACTCAGCATAATAAATGAAATAAGACTAGGCATGGGAGAGGAACAATTGTAGGAGCCAGAGGTGTTAGGAACACCAGTAGAATATGGCTCACAGAATCAACTAAGCAGGGCTCATAGGAGCTTACAGAGACTGAAGTAGCAACCACCGAGCCTGCACTGATCCACACCAGGCCCTCTGCATACATGCTGTGGTTCTTTGCCTTGGGATTTTTGTTGTTCTCCTAACAGTGGGAGTGTGGGTGGCTCTGATTCCTTTTTTTCTCCTACTAGTTTTTTCTTCATTCAGCCTTGATAGGAGGATATATACCTTCTCTTTATGCCTTTTTTACTGTTGATTATTTTTATTTATTCAGAGTCCTTGATATCATGGAACAATTACATCAATGAATCATTGCTCTAATCCTGTAGTGACACATAATTAAAATATTTCTATATGTGACATAAATTTTTCTTTCCTTTAAGCTATTTTCCTAAACCCCAAACCTTATGGTTAGGTGACCATTGTGAGAAAACATACTCATTTTCAGCAGTCATCAAGTTTCATTTTTAGTCAGTCTGCATCAGCTCACAGGGTACACTAGAAGACACTCTGGAGATATAGCATAAGTACTGACTTCCCAGAGAAACAGTAAGAGTACTTTTACACCCGCTTAGATACACAATGCTATTAATTAACTAATGCAAACAGGACCATCTAGGTGACCCAAAAGGAACTGTTCTTTGGACAGTGTTTTAGTCTAATAGCATTTCTTTCTTCCATCCCTACTTAGTTAACAGCTATTGCATCTTGGAACTTGAAATGAAGTCATTATTTTTGTTGCAGACTATTTGAGTAGAGAATGCTTTACTTGGATTGCTACAGCATCTGTTTGCTCACATGAGGTTAATTATTTGTATAAAGAATGGATGAACTCACTGAGAAAAAAATCATAAAGCCTGGCTTACTACTGGTAGTGTACATAAAGTGCCCATGCAACTCAGGAAAAGCTAGCCTCCTTCATCTTAGAAGATAACATATAGCCAGGAATCTAACACACCAGACACTGATCTGGTTTGAAATATGCTACTGCCAATTTTTAAAATATATAAACCATTAACATTCTATCCATTTTTCAAAGGTACCCTCTACTGATGATACTGTAAGTAATACTCATAACATTCAAAGTAATATCTTACTGTCAATTATTTTATTATATGAACCATCAACATTCCATTTTCCAAAGGCAACTTCTACTGATCATATTGTAATACTTCTAAAATTCACAGAACCAAGTATTATAATTTCAGGATGTTTAGTACATATATAAGAATTGTATGCTTGAAAATAATTCATAATTTCTTTTTTTATTTTATATTGAATTTTAGGATCCAGTTTTCTACTTTCTGTTCAAACTGAGAATACTAGTGGAAAAATAACAAGCCAATTCAGTACCTATTTATGAGGGTATAAAATGTATTATAACCTTTTGCATTTTTCTATAAATAATGCATCAAATGACATAATATAAATAAACTAAAAATTGGCCTTCAAGTGGTATTCCATGTATTATGTTTTTTGATGTGGTAGATGCATTTTAAATTATTCTCTTATTATACAAATCATGTTTCCAATGACTTTTAATTGCAGATATATTCTATATATTTGCTTTTAAAGTCATTTATTCTTTTGAAGAAATTAGAAGTAGTCCTGTTAAGTGTTCCATTTCATGATCGAATGTATGGATAGACTCACAAAATGGGTGCAAGGTTTCCTTTAGCCTGTCATGTTTCAGTACCCCTACCCTGTTTATACTCTCCACCCATTTAGACTGTGTATCTCTTGTTGTGTTGGTCATAATCAAAAATTCCTAATGACTTACACAGATAAGTGTTAATTAAAGGTGACTTAAACTGATTTTTTGCTGTTATTTTTCATTTTGCTGTTTTGTACCAATAGCTCATTTTGCTATTTGAAAAGATGTTTATAACAAGAGTTGGCCTATGTTAAATAGTCTGCCAGGTAAATGCAGCATAATTTTTGTTGACTCAAATCTGCTTTATGCTAAGTGGTTACCTGAGTTTCTTCCACAATGGGCATGCATGCATGCCCACAGAACTGCATGACTCTCCTATAATTTATCATGTGCATATGCGTGGCCATCACACTTTTGACTCCCATAGTGTGTCACATGTATTTATGCATGCCCATGAAGCTGCCTCATTTTTGTAGTGAATCATGTGAAATGTATCATGCCCATGAAGCTTTATAGATAGCACCTCATTCTTTCAGAGCTTGATATAATATAAGTTAAGTGTTTGTTGACTTTGCATTTGCTTCAGCTTTCATAGCAAATAAGTACCCATCTGCTTTTCATGCTGAGTCACATACCATGCCATTTTATTAAGACTGATTACAATGCTTTTTAATTGGTTTGATAATTTTATTGCTATATACAATATTAAAAACTACAGTTTGGCAAATGAGTGCCACTTGAGTCATAACTTCCTACAACATACTAATATTTTTTGTTCAGATAAATCCCTCAGAAGGAGTTATCTGAAAAATAAACTTGGCTGTATAAATAAAATCATGAGTTGAATTTTTTTTTAAGATTTCAAGCAGCTGACCACATGTTCATTTGATTAGCTTTGGAAATACATACAAAACATTTAGATACTTGTCTTGGAAAATTTCAGCTCCAGGTTGAAACCATTAAGACTTCTGTGAGTTATAAAGGAAGCTAATGTTTGGTAGTTGGTAAACAACACTATTTAATAGAAACATTCTTTAAGTAATTGAAAGAAGTTACTAGCTACAGAATTGTTTAATACTAGCCAACCTAAGGAACTTGGGTTCTGATCTTGTTGTTGTGGTTGTTTTGTTGTACTCTTCAATTATTTTTACATTCATCTCATTATCAGAAAAAAAAAGAATAAAATAAAATGAATAACATATTTAGCATAACCAAATAGTAGTTTCCAATGTCAGTTCAGTGTAGAGAAATGGTTACAAAGTGATATTTAAATTTAATGTCTATGTTATCTGTACTCAAAATCTGTGCTTGATTATTTTTAACTGCAGTCTAGGAACTTGGGCTAAGGGGAGAGTGCTATCCACTGAGCTTGTGACCCTGTGCTGGTCATGGGCAACACTTTCTTTTGGTAAGTTTGAAATTTTGGAACATGTCAAGCAGAAACCTGTGGTTATCCACTCCCAATGAATCCCTGAATGCCAAGCATCAACATGCTTCCCTACTTAGCGTTCCAGATGCAGTGCTACCTCTTTCAATTCAACTTGCTGTAACAGAAATAACATAGTGTCTGTTCTCTAGGCACAAGAAGTGTCTCTGCCATAGTTCTGAAAATTAAAAGTGCAAGATCAAGGTTCTGACTGGTCAATTTCCTGGTAAAGACTTCCTGCCTGCCTTCCTCTTCTGTATGCACATGATAATAGGGATAGATCCTCTTTTTTTGCTGTGTTTTAAAAAGTCACTGCTGCTGTTAATGAAGACTCAGCCTTTATAATTTACTAACGTAATCTCTCTGTCACCATCAAAAAAATGAGAATGAGTATCTCAACAGAGGAATTTCAAGGGGATGCCTTCAGTCTCCAGCAGGGAGACTACTGGGAGAGTGAAGATCATCCTGTGTGAAGTGACAGAAGCTTGTGTTTCCATTTCTCTGAGCTTTTGTTTTCTTTGTATTTGTATTTTTTGCTGTAATATAATGGATGTGTGTTTTCTTTTGAATCATCAGCTATAGAGTTGTGTGAGTGACAAAATAATTTACCCTAATAAGTCAGAGGTCAAAGTAGCCCAGAGCTTTTATTCTGACATCATTTGTAGATGCTTAAGTAGTCCCAGCACTACGGAGAAGTCCTCAAGTGCAAATGAAGTATTTTTCTCAGTATAATATTGGGAAACTTTTCCAAGTCATCTTACAAATGGGCTTAACCCCACCTTTACATGTAAATATGAATTCTTTAGTTTGGTTAAAGGCATTTCTCTGAAGCTCTAATGATTTGCGTGGTACCTGCCCTTATGCATTTGAATATTAACTGAAGTAGTCTTCAGTAGCAGTACAAAGGCTTTGTTCTTCAGTTCTGCCCTGGTTCTCTTCAGTCCTTATATCCAATGCCCTGTCCCAATACATATTCATTGATCTATGTAGAGCTGTCTTCCACCATTGATGTCTCACTCATTCCTTCTGCAAAGTACAAAGAAGTATATTCTTCCAGTTTTTGTTTGTTGCTCTGTACTAGTACTGTGTACTAGTAATTTAGGGAGGTGGTGTATGAATTTAAACATGTTATGTTATTTTCAGTATTTATTTTATGATTGAATCTGGAATCTAAGTTTAAGTATTAACAATCCCTTTAAAAGGTTAAAAGGCTGAAAAAAGAAAAGAAAAAGAAAGAATAAAAATAAAAATAAAGTCTGTGATGATTGGCGGAAGACTACACTCTTAAGGTGTTAAGGAATGATCTTTTTCTTCCAGACATTAAGTCTCCCAGCTCTCCTTTCACATGTATCTGGTGTACCGTTAGTTATATCTTTCTCCTCGAAGGTACTTCCACATTAGTTACCATATCCATAGTTCAACTGACTGCTATACACACACACACACACACACACACACACACACACACACACACACACACAAATGGGAAGCCTGGTAATTACTTGAATTTTAGGATACTCTGAGGTATGTTAATAGTCCCAGAAAGCCACAAGTTCACATGAGAATGCAGAATGATATGGAAAAGTTTTTTTTTTTGTTAAATTTCTGTCTGACAGGCATTATTCAGAAGGGATTGTGCAGATAACTCAGGACATATATCCATACTGGGATAGCCTCCATCTACCTTTAATTTGGCAGTTTTGAACAAACTGATCATTTTTTGTGTTTGTTTCTGGGGGTCTCAAAGTTATTTTAAGATATAAAGAGTTTGTATGAGAAAATACTAAAACTATACAACTTACTATATTAAAAGTATAAATTTTTGCTTATGCTGAGAGCAAAATATACACTCCATGTTTAATGGAGATAAGAATTTAAGTGTAGCAGCCAACTAGCAAAAAGAATGATGTTTTCTCCAGAATACTATCTATTAAAAGTAGTTTGTTTAATCTCTTTCTGACCAAAATACAGCAAGAATGTCTACAGAGTATGCCTATAGTCATTCTTTTGTGGAGTATCTGTTCAATTCTTGTCTAGCTGCCAACACAGAATGTTTCCTTATTACCAGGAGGACTCAGAGACCCTTCACAGCCAATTTTTTTCAAAGATTTGTATCATTTTTTAAATATTTATTTTTCTGAGTCTTGTATGAAATAAAAAAGGGGGAGAGGTAGAGAGCTTTTGAGGCTGCTTGGCAGGAATATAACACTGGACAAGGGCTGCTTGGCCGGAATCTGATTTCTCTACCAGGAAATCATTTCAGCAGCAATTTCTAGATCCCTCTTGACAAAAGGAGATTACTTCATTCCTTTCTTTAGCTATGCTCCTACAATTTTTTTTTTGATTTGGGATTACTTTTGTTTTCTGTTGGTGGAAACAAACCCAGACTTGCCCTCAGGTTACTTTTAGACTTAGTTTTAAATTTCTGTGGTCTATATTTGATTAATTTCTTAGAAAATATGACAGTCTGGAGAACAAATTAGATGTAACAGAAATAACATGAATTATATTTTGTTCATAAGTAATGATATCACTTTCAGATAATGGGTTAAATATACTTGTTTTAAAGTTTCAAGTTGACCAGACACAGATTCACATACTTTTAATTCCAGAATTTCAGCAGCTGGTGAAGCTGAAGTTCAAGGTTAATCTTTACTACATTCTGAGGCCCTATCTTAGAAACCTCATGATGGTAGTGGAAAAAAGAAAAAAAAAAAGAAAAGAAAAACTAGCCTGAATGAAGATCAACAGCATCATATCATTTAGGATTTTGTAGCTTTCCACTAGAAACTGCATCAGTAATGACAGCTTTCATGAGAATTATAACTTACTTATCACTGTTATAACTCAGCCTGTTTTATCACTCATTATGCTTCTGTATTAATACAAGTTTGTCTCAAAATCCTGGGCCCAAGCAGTCCTCTTCCTCGAAAGTAGCCCAAACTACAAGTGTATCCCATCAGATACAACTGGCAAACACCTTTGTTAATATAAACCTTACACTCTACATCTTAGTACCATTGTATAGAGCTGTTTCACTGTAAGGTTCTATTTTAGAACCATCTGAAGAACAGTTGATAGTCAGTTTCTAATACACTTTCATAATCAGATTTTTATGCCATTTGTTATCTGTCATAACAGCCCACTGTAACACAAGAGAGTAAACTGGACATTATAAGTCACAAATTGGAGCAAGATCTCCATATATTCATTTTTATCTTTGTATCTCAGTTTTAGATCTGCAGTAATAACTGAACAAGTGGATGGATACATGAAGTATTATATCTTTATGTAGTCATTTACCCATTAGCCACTCTTCTTAATGGAAGCTGTAACGTTGCAAATGTAAAGTATGTGTATCTCACCACAGTTATTTCTATCAGTCACCACAACTCCAGGACCAATATAAATAAGTAAATAAATAAAAGCCTATGAAACAACAAAAAAAGATCTACCTGCTCTTAGAGTTACTTACTGTATTTTCATTTCCTTCCTTGTCAGGAATCCTCATCATGATGTCCATGTGCAAAGAAGTGCACGTATATGAGTACATCCCATCTGTCCGGCAGACAGAGCTTTGCCACTACCATGAGCTGTACTATGATGCAGCCTGCACCTTGGGGGCCTACCACCCACTGCTCTATGAAAAACTACTGGTGCAGCGCCTTAACACAGGCACCCAGGCAGATTTGCATCACAAGGGAAAGGTGGTCCTGCCAGGCTTCCGGACCCTGCGGTGCCCAGTAACCAGCACCAACAGTACACACTCTTAAAATGGAACTCTTGGGAATTGATGTGCAATAAGGTACTACTGTTGTCCTCAAAGTCACAAAAAAAGAATACTTGAAGATAGATTTAGACAATGTTTTGTCTTTAACTGTAACTTAGTGGCCATGAGAATTTTTCTAGTTTAAGCCCTTGGGCAACTATAACTGCTATGAATATAGAAATGGAATTATAAAACCACCCAGAAAGAAGCCAAATCAAGATACACAGAAAGCAGACTTTTACTCATGGGCATGATACCTCTAAACATGTTTAACCTCTATAGCAGAGACACTTTATCACAGTTGGTTCTAGCCACAAGTTGGGATGATACTACTGATGATACAGTTTCCATCTAGAAATATCCAAGTTGAGGTCCTATAGCTAGCAATCACTTATACATCCATTTCTCATTAAGCATCCTGGAATCTATGATGAATGTCTGAATTCTCACTCAGATGTGTTTGACATTTCTCCATATATCCTGTCAGGCACATGCTTTTCAACAAGAGCGTCACAGCTTTGCTTCCCAGTGATCTCTGAATGTTACAACTGAGAACCAAGCCACACTTACAAAAGTATAAATATCAAGCAATCTAAGATGTCAAACGAAACTTCTAGCAGCAAAGAACAGCAGCTTTGTCTGGCTGCAGCATACTGTACCTGACCAGCAACACTTAGCACACACAGGTGGCAGTACAGGTGGTCTGTGCAGAGTCATGACTGGTCAGGTGTCCCTATACTGGCTTTTCAACTTTACATTCCTGGCATTCCGATCACTCTGTAGCTCTCACATATTCAGTGACATGCTGGGCAGTAACTGCATCCCTGCTGGTCAGCCATGAGACACCCTTGTTCCTGTCAATCTATAAAGAATGGTTTTGAAGCATGCACTCTGAGCTGCATATGATGCACACTTCCCTGTCAGTTCTATAGGAAGCTCTTGTAGGCTTTTCTCAACTATTAGAAACTTGACCCTCGTGCTCTGAATGTTGCCCAGTTCTAAGCAAAAACAGCTAGGAATCCACCTTTGTTTTTCCCAGTATGTTTTTTGTTAAGAATGTGATGGAGCCACAGAATTGCTCTTTAACAAAATGAATCTATGTGTGACTGATGCACAGGCAGGAGAAAGTGTTCGTCCCAGTGTGTAGCTGTATTCTGATTTTTAAACAAGCCCCCTGTTATTAACACATCTTTCTTGTGTGCTTCTTGTTTGTGTTTCTAAGAAGATAGTGGAAGAGAAGCACTTTAGAATTCCATAACTAAACAGGAGTATCAAATCAAGGCAGCTCAGTTAAGATTTTTTGAAAATAACAGTATCAGTTTAGTTAAATGTATCACCCTGCTCCCTTGCAAAATGTGTGGCTATCAAAGTATTGTAGGAACAACAAAGTTTCATTATGAGTTTTTTTCTGGAATGCTCTAATGATTACTTCCTGAGGAAGCAGGTTTTCAGAGACTACCAGTTTCTGTTTGGGTATTGCCCCCTGCAGAGTTCAACTAGGACTGCAGATATCCTCAGTGGCTTGCTACAGCAGGGGAAGTGAGAGAAGTTGAGCTTTCAGTTATGACAGCCCATTCTGAGCGACTGAGTATCATCTACTCAGCCTGGTCCAAGCATGTAAACTCGTGGAAGCTCAGGCTTGTCACCATGCTGCCATGTCTAATCATCTCTGTAACTCTAGTGGAGGTACTGCTTGTATAGGATGAGCATTTTCTTCTGTGGTCCTTGGAGCTTTCTAGATCTTCCAGCTTTTGCAATTTTAAATGATCATAATCAGTAAGTTTCTTTTTAGAGTCCTAAGGAGACTCACTTACAAGCATACTTATTAACTATGTCAGTATCCTTTGGTGGCCTGAGAATTTGGTTAGAGAATAACTTATTGAGGTCAGTGTAAATATTCAAATTCAAGAGCTCCAAAAAAACACATCAAAGGTTGTTAAATATTATTCTGTTGCTGCACATGTACTTTTAAAAGGCTTCTCTTGGTTTTACAAGGGTTACAAGGAGACTCAAGAGCATAAAGGAAATTTAATTAATTTTTTTGAGTTTATTATGGCCCTAAAGACTTGTGGGAATTAGAGTCTGTTAAATATCCAGAAAATACGGTGTACATATTAATATGCTGTTGGCTAGGCACTCTTGTATTTAAAAGTTTAAATAGCTTAGCAGATGCTCGCACAATGCTAGCTAATATGATGGCTGCTTTTTGTGTTGACGAAATGGGTCCCAACTAGCAATATTTTGCCAGTCACTGATTAAGTACTCCAACACCACATTTACTATCCTTAAATGAACCAACAGTTCTTGTGGAATAGCAACACTAACCATCCTCCCACATCATTTCCTTCTGACTCTGGCTCTGGCTCTTCCAGAACTGTCTGGCCTCTTCTGTGAAAGGACTCTGGTTAGATCTTCATGGTGCCACCAGAAGCTACCCGGTGCTGCTTGTTCCCTGAAAACTAACAGATGTCATAGTGTTTTGAAAAAACATCATTATTTCTTATTATTATTGTTCCTACTACAAAGACACTAGAGTTGTCCAAAAATGACAATTCAGCCACTTCAAGATTCTCTCTGACTCTGTGCAATAATAAGCCCATGTGGTTGACTATGTCTACCACATCCTCTGTTGCAGATTCTGGAAGGACAAAGGGTGATCAAACACAAGTTGCATGTAAGCATATAAGATATGCTTTAATGGGCAAATTTGGGCTTGAGTACATCTAAATTGCTGTGTCTCTTTCTACCTGGTCTCTGAGCTAAAGGTGTTTTTATTTATAAATGGTACTTTGCTTGTGTCTTGACTTCTTGGTCCCTTAATCAGTCAAGCTGGACCTTCCAGTAGTTCTCTGCTATTGGAGCCATATTATTTGAACAAAAGTAGTGCTGAGGTGGTCGTTAATGTTTTTTAGACTTGAATGTCAAAGAGCCTGGTGTACTCTGTTGTGTTTATGAACCAGTACATCTGCTTTAACAGAGTTCAACCAGTGTTGCCCGCTGACTATACTCATATAGTCTGGATTGACTGGGGACATTATTTGGATACAACAAGTGGAATCAGTCTCCCATAACATATGATATGATAAAAGAATTTGGTATGCATCAGCAACTTGATTAAGTTTCACCAGGTTTTCTTAGAATACATGTAAAATAGTCTCCAGACTTGCTCCATCACACTGTCCACTTCTGTTTGACTTTCTGATAGATGTTACCCCATGGCTATGACTGATCAAGGCAGCTCTGTTTAGACATAATAAGTTAGGTAAACTATGCCTGCATTTCAGCACATTTTTTATATTGGGACATTTCCATTGTGAGATTTTTTCCATATTTCTATTACTTGGTATGTTTAGATACTTGGTGAGTGTGCAACCTTCCTCTAGCAGCTCAAGAAATTAAAATGCAAATTTTAGTTCCTGTTTTGTTAAATGAATGGAGCCTTCACTAATCAAAGAAACAGAATATTCTCTAGAAAATTAGGGTAGTGACATTTAAGAATTAAGAATGCTGATAGAGTTCTTATTCTTAACATAAAAGTGTGCATGTAGATAGTTATATAATTGTATATATACTTATCTACATACATGGTTGATTTTATTATCTTTTTCATTCATCTTTATAATGAGAGCTTTACAATAAATTTTATTTTAGTTATTAATACTAATATTTTTAAGAGAAGGAAGCAAATATTTTATGTCCTTCTGCTAAAAATAAGTCAGTCTTCTACCCTCATCACAGGCACACTCATATTCTACGTATCTTGGCCACATTAACAAACAGTAACCAAAATATTGAAAGGTACCATTCACAGTACCATTACTGTAGTGTAGTACTTAGTCAGAAACATGATATAGCTCTGAATATTGAAGAGTTTGTTGATTGCTCATGGCTTTTATAAGATTAAAGGAAGAAACATTTGTTAATTCTCTGGAAAATAGATTTCAACAAAAGCAAGTGCAACAGTAGCATTAAAACCTAAGTTTACAAAACACACCCTGTTATGCTATAGATAAATACGTATAGAATCTTTCCACTGGAAACCAGTGAAATTTTTTAAAGGCTTTGGGAATTTTTTTGTATGATAATTTTTAAAACAGAATGTGTTCTCTTCAAACTAATTAATGGCTTGAGGTTTTCCAAGAAGCGCATTTTAAAAGTGTTTGTACACATTTTAGCACTTGAATATTTTGTATTTTGTTTTTGTATATTTTTATGTGTACACAGTATACAGACTTGTAAATAAAACATGTTTTCATTTATCCAGAAGTGTCTATGTTTTAATCTGGAAAGATTCAACATGGAAATAATGTGCAGCCATGCAACCCTTCTGAAGACAATTAAGGCTCTCTAACACACTGGGTCTGGAAGAGGAGGAGAAACATGAGTGAACACAAGCATCCAGAGAGTTATCAGGGATCGAGCTTAGTCAACAATCAGAAGCAGCTTATTTTCAGATCATATTTTCTTTCTGGCTAATTGTCACAGGGAGAAAAATGGCACGGGTGAAAATCAAGTAGAAAGTACACAATTTTGGCTAATATATCTTAATATTGCCTTTAGAACCAAATGTTGTGTTGTGATTAATTTTATTACTCTTTTTACTTACCAGGCTTTAAATCACTCCTACTGTGATGTCAAATCAGCATAAGTTTTCACACCTACAATGGAAAGGAAAAAAAATCAACGAATTAGGTCCTGAAATGTCATTCTGAGTCATTTGTATTTTTTTTTTTTGACTACAATGTAAAGGAATACCCAAACTAGAGAAAGTGTAAGGGTTGGATATTAAGGCAGATGTGGACTGTTTGGGGAGCTTAAGAAGCATAGATCCCTCTGTGATGACTTGGAGAAGTCCTCTCTTTTTGCACAATTGGTCATTTGTAATTTGAGGATCATAAAATGACAGTTTACTTCCAGATACTTAAAACTGGTGTTCTATGCTGTGAAGAGTAGGATTGGGGTAGAAGGTTGCTGCTACATCCCAAGAATGTATGTTGAGATTAGGATACCAGTCCTTTAAGGCAGCCCCTCCCTGAGAGGCTGCCATAATTCTTGACAGTCCTACTACCCAGCAAACCAAAGATATATTTTTACAACAATTACTAATTCTGCACAATGACATTTCATTCAATTCAAAGACTGTATATTCAACTCTTTATACTATATAGTCACTGTGTAGTGGATTGTACCTTTGAGGTTTCCTTAAGTGTGAAACTAGTACTCAGATAATTTGGAAACAGCCTAGTGATATGTTTCTGAGAATGTATCCCCATCATTAACCAAATGCATTTTGTATATTAGGAAAAGTTGTGGTTTTAAATTTATGGATAGTTAGATTTTTCGAGACCTCTGAGTTTCAAGAGCTCTGGCACAGACTGAACTATATATACCAGGCAAGTACACATCTTCACTTACTTTGTTATAAGAAGCTGATCTTTTATTGCCATAGCCCAATGTTGACATGAAGTGTGCTGCCAGAAGGCCACCATTGACTGATATTCCATAGTTCTTTCCCCACCTTCATAACTGAATTCTATTGTACTCAGGAAACAAGTCAGGCTAACTTAAAGATTGATGTTCCAGCTTAGACAGTTTTATAGATCAGAAAAGTCAAGGTATAGCAGAAATCAATGATACTGGAAAATGCAGTGCTTTTTTTTCTTAACTAACTTCATTCATCTCAAGGGCAGAGGAAAACAATAACCAAAGATTAAAGTAACACATTTTCAGTTGTATATTATAAAGATAATAGTGAAGAGATTATAAATCCTGAAAGGCAGAGACATGAGTTCTAGAAGAACCTGGAGATAGATATTTTCCTGATGAAGTCAACAGAATATCTGGGTTCAGTACAGGAGAGAAGGTGGTAGTTGATGAGGTGGTTGAGAAGTACTACCAAGTAGAACTGCCACTGAAGGAGGTCCTACAGGGATCATACTTGCTATGTTTTCAACGACAAATCCATATATAAGCACAGATGTTATAGTCCTATAAACAGTAACCCTATTCACCTAGAGAGCAGTGATGTCAGCCTCCTCAGAATGTGACTTACCTGATAGCCAAAACTGACCTATAGTTCCTTACACTTGACCCCACATATTGGCTAATCAAAACAATAAGTCTCTAAGTATGACTGAATGAGAAAACTTGGATCTAAACTGTCAGCAGTGTGTGTGTGTGTGTGTCTCTGTGTGTGTGTGTTTGTGTGTGTGTGTGTGTGTGTGTGTAGAGCACTCCATTATTTTCGATGAGCCACTTCTTGTCTGAGCTTTGAGTCTGTGCTCTAATAACGAAGATTTACCTGTGTTTTTCTTGGTCTAGACTATTCTACACTGATTTCTGGGTCCAAGAATGAGGCTATGATAAATACTTTAAGATGACTCCAAGAAGTTAGTTAACCTTATTATTATTTCTCTAAATTACACTGATATCCTCTCTTGGATCTACTTTCTAAGATAAGGTAAAAGTTACCTTGTTTACCAATAAAAGGTTAAAGAGTACTATATTCCATGCTTACTTTAGCAAAGTTTACATGAAGTTTGGAACAATACTGAGATTAACATGGTCTTTGCACAAAGATAGCATTCAAATTACAGTAGGAGACCATTTTCTGTAGCAAATGATGTTAAGTGACCTACAGCAGGCACGTGCAACAGGCATAGAAATAAATGTCATTTGGTTCTCTTTCATGTTGAAGCAAAAATAGATGATCTAAGTAGGGAATAATAGGTAAAAAAGGCTGGAAAGGGGTAGGGCGTGGGCTTCCACAGTACACGTAGATAGAATAAGATTGTATGTACTACGCACTCACTATAGGAAGACTAGAACTCACCTTAATATAGTTGCTTGAAAGATACCAACATATAGACAAAATACATAAAGAATGAAGGAGATGAAGGTAGAAAAGACACTTATCTGGTAATGCAAAGGCTCATTCTACCTGCTGCACACATTATAGGCAGGCAGTGAAGAGAAGGAACTTTACTACATGAGCCACTAACTGATCAGAAGGTAGAATTCATCATAAAGGAACATCATTCTATCTCCTGATTCAGAGACTGAAGACTGGTGGCCTTCCCCCACATGGAGTGTTCAGCGAGATGACTGCTAATTTATAATAATAATAATTCCTCTCATATATTACATATAGACTTCAGTATCCTACCCCTCCAAACCTCTCCCTCTCACCTCCTTTCTCCCCTAGATACAGTCCTGCCTCTACCACATCAACCAAACAACATACAATAAGATAGGGCACATGTCATCACTTCAAAGCTGAACAAAGCAACCCAGTAGGAGGAAAAGTATCCCATAAACAGGCAAAAAATCAGAGTCCCAGCTTCGACCTTTAGAAATCCCACAAGAACACCAAGTTACTCAGCCATAACGTATATGCAGAGGACCAAGATCAAACCCATGCAGGCATTCTGATCTCTTTAAGCCCCCATGAGTCCCAGTAGGTTGATTCTGTGGGCTGTTTTCTTATGGTATCCCTGACCCATTTGATTTCTCTTATCCTTCCTTCTTCTCCTATGCAGGACTCCCCTAGCTCTGTCTAATATTTAGCTGTGAGGTTCTACATCAGCTCTCATTACTTGCTGGATGAAGTCTCTCTGATTTCTCTAAATGAAAGTTGTTCTAGGCTCCAGTTCTATAATGCCATACAGGCAGGACAAACTGTAGGTTGAAGGTTTGACACAATCTTAATTGCCTAGTTGTCAAGATAGTTTTCTGAAATTATTGTTTCTGACAAATACAACAATTTCCCCAGGCTTTTCTTCTCAGTATGCAGTTCCTGAGATAGTACACCATCAACAGGCTATAAGGAGTGGATACCCAGAGAGAAAGGACAAGCACATAAATTAAATACAGGGTCAGGAAGGATGAAAAGAGAGATGCTACATTTATTTGGGGGTGGGTATATGTACGCGGTTCCTAGTTACTCTCAAAGAGAGATTTCTTTAAAGAAGTTTTTGGTGAATATATATATAATATAAGACAGTATCCCATCAACAGGCTAAAGGGAATAGATACCCAGAGAGCAAGGACACAAAGATAAATTAAATACAGGGTCAGGAAGGCTGACCTTGTATATATTATGTAATACTATATTGCAAATATACAAACATATACATATGTACAAGTATATATATGTATATATGTATATACTTGCATATACATAGTGTATCCTATTTACTCTCTTCCTCTTTCATTTTTTTTGAGCTTATCATTTCCTCTTTTCTTCAATTCCCCTTTATGAATTCATGCCCTTTGAAAAATAAAAGAAGTCTTGGGACCCACTAATTTTTTCCCCAGGACCGACTGTGTGGCCATGGTTCAGATGTCTTTGATGTCTTACTTTATTATTTTATATATATATTTGGTTTACTTTATTTTGATGGACACACAAAAGATGCTTGTCCTGAGCTACCAAGTACCCTGTTATAAGGTAACAATATGAAATATCCATAAAAAAATAGGGAAATACATCTAAAAGAACTAGCAATGTCAGTGTAGTTCACTAGTCAGCTGTTTGTCTAACATATAGAAGACCAGAGATTTGTTACCAGCATAACAGAAAGAAGCAATAAGTGAATTAAAAAAAATCAAAAATTTCCATATTTGTTAGGTAACTAGGTAGAGCTTTTATCAGGCTTCAGGGTCCTTGGCATGGATACCAATCCCTCATAATCAACAGCCTATAAAAACCTAAATCTGAAAAAGGAGGATTCTGGTTACTGTTAAAATTAATAAGATATAATTTATGTCTGACCTGGGTAGAGATGTGACATACTGAAATGCCCAGAAAGTCATTAGTTGATAGTTATCTAAACTTTTTAAACTTCTAATTATCCAGAGGCTTTCTGTAAATTACATAGATATAACATTTTCTTTTTCTGCATGAATCAATCCATGGCTAGTAAGATTGCTCAGTGGTAGAGGAATCTGTTGCCAAGCCATATGATCTGAGTTCAGTACCTGGGAATCTATATAGTGTGAAAAGAAAACTGATTCCTGTAACTTGTCATCTGACCTCCACATTTACATGTGGCATGCACCCGTTATACATACACACTCACACACACACACACACAGTATAATTTTAAAATATTTCAAAAGGAATCAGTCCAAATGGGTGTGTCTAAAATGCTTAGAAGACTTCCTTTCTCTCCAGTTTTATTATTTTCTTCAGCAATGACAGCTTCACACTGTAGGATATGGGAAACAAGAAGGCTAGAAGCCACCAGAATCATCATAACAGCTAAGATGCCTCTAAGAAAACCCAGGAAGCTGTGTCTGTACTTCTTGCAGCTCACTGAGAAGTTGTGTCTTCTGCAGTTTCTACACTTCAGTCACCTCTTGGGAAACAAATCCATCCATGGAGTGTTTAATCTAACCATGTAACAGCAACTGTGAATCTCCAAAGCTATTCATAATGAGACCACTTTGTTCAACAAGATGAACATTTATAAAAATCCACTGGGAAATGAAACGCCCATAGTCATCTTGAAATTGCTTGTATGTATTACTGTGATTCTCATAGCCACATGTATGTTGTTGTGGAAGTCTCATATTGACCTCAATGCTATAGACCAGGCCAACACACACAGACAACCTCTTGCACACACATACTGTTTTAATTTTTTATTTAACTCTTTATTCTTAAATGTTATTCTGTTTATTGTTCCTTAGCCCAAAATATTTTCTAATAAATTTTGAGATTATAATGTAATTACATCATTTTTCATATTCTCTTTCATCCCCCCCTTAACCCTTACCATGCACTTATCCCTCTTGGTGTCTTTCAAATTCATGGATTCTTCTTTTTTAACTGTTTTTGCATATATATATGTATGAGTGTGTAGGTTTATGTATGGGTGTGTTTGTGTATTTAAAGTTTGATCAGTCTATATACACACATATTGTTTTTATAACCATTGATAAAAAGAAATGAATCAATAGAGAGCTTAACTTTGTCTATTTTTCTCACACCATACACAGAATTTAGCTTAAAACAGATTATAGACCAATGAAACACATTGTTTTGGAAAATCATGATGAAATCTTCATTATTTACAAAAGATACTTTATATATATATATATATATATATATATATATATTTCAGTGATTCTTGTCAAAATCTATACTAACACCCCAGGGAACATATAGCCCAAAGCAAGTTGTGTGAGCAGCATGCTGTTATTTGCTTTGCAGTCTATTTGTGCTTCCCTACTCTATGAGAACTGTTTATTGCTTCAAAGTAAACTGTCATGGGGAAAAACAGGAATGATGAGCTCTTTCTCACACTGTTGCTGCTTGTTTGGCAAATCTATCTACTTGTTTCTCATGGGCATCCTAACTCCTGGGAGGCATAGGGACAATAGATTTAGAGTCACTGAGACCCAGGTAGGTGTAAGATGGTCTCATTCACACTTCTGGCAAGTAGTGCTACCTGCTGAATGGCTCCTTTCACTTCTCTGTGGGGGCTGTCTGGGATTCTATAAGGAAGCAAGCTTCCTCATAAGGGATGTCTAGACAGTGTTCTGAGCAGACAAAAGCTGAGCTCCAGACCTCACACACATCTTACACATTCAGTGTAAGGGAGGGAACAATGGCACCTCACAAGTGGGTGAGGACAAAGTGATACTTGCCAAAGGATATGCACCAAGAAATGGAAAAATGTGACAGTTGAACTGTTGACTTTTGGCCCTCACTTACGCTGCTATAAGCCTGTAGCCAACCTAAACCAGTATGTTTTCCCATAAAATATTCATAACAGAAAACAACTATTACTTTCTGTTTTCTGGTACTATGA
This sequence comes from Grammomys surdaster, assembly GCF_004785775.1. Lineage (NCBI taxonomy): Eukaryota > Metazoa > Chordata > Mammalia > Rodentia > Muridae > Grammomys > Grammomys surdaster. The sequence continues at coordinate 759,597 of NW_021604617.1, read as the reverse complement.
CAGAGTGCCACAAATAGATAGAGATATTTATTACCATAGTTGTGGAGGCTGAAAAGTTTAAGCTTATCATACTAGTATTTGACAAGGCCTTCTAGATGTGTCATAACTTGAAAGAATGCAATATTTAGTGAGTGAGCATGTCAGAGAAGAATGGAGTCTATAAGAACTCACTTCTATAAGAGGTATATCACTCCTATGAGAAAGGTATCTATATTTTTAGGAGAGTAAAATGTGCACTCCATAGTCATCACTGAAAGATCCTACATGACTTAAACTGCTACATGAGTTATGGAACAGTAGTCCCAATAGTGGCATACTGATGTGGAGCTGGAAAGCCATACTGCTTGGGGAGGCAATCCAGAGCAAGAGTGATGTCAAGAGTGAGTTCTACATGTCCAAATCTCATCCTAAGACTGCCAGGATTAGGACTATTTTTACCCCTGCTCTGTCCCTGCATGTTCCAGTCCGAGTAAGCCTTACCACCCCCATATCTGCCATATTTGAAGTAGTCATGTAGCCTGGTGACCAAATTACAGGTTAAACTTCCTCTCTCTATATAATGACAAATTCAACAATGAATTAGAATTCCTCTTTATGCAAACAACGCATTCCCAGCTCCACCTTGGCACCAGCTAATAACATATACTCACCTCCCCCATACTCCTACCCACTCCCTAAAGTTTATATAGCCCTCATTACCCCCAGTAAAGGAGAACATTTTTGCTGAAAACTTTTTCCAGAGAAGGCTATTTCTCCCACACACATGCTGATGAGATCCTGTGGAACTCAGCCACCTGAATGAGCTCTGTTCCTTCCAGTCCAGTCCAGTGTGCAATACTGACTGTACTTCAAGGATAGAAGCAGAACTGACATAGGAAAGGTACAGAGTAGTCTCCAAAAAGCTTGCTGTCATCAACACCTCTTGCTTAATTCTTGATGCCACAGAGTTGAATCCTTTTGTCTTACTTTTCCAACATACTCACCCAAACAATGTGTCTTTCTACAGGTAGCTGGGAAGGATTGGGTGAAGCTATGATCAAATGTGTGATTCTAAGCAGCTTCTCAGCAAGCCCCACAAGGTTTACTTGCTCCACTGCCCCAGAAGAGAGAGCTGATTTAACCTTGTTAGAGAACCCAAGAAGCATGATGATTATAGGCTTATGCTTGTGAATCTGTGGCAACCTGAAGTTACTGGGGGTCAGTGTTCACACTTTTACTCACCAATTCTTGCAGTCTATGAAAGCCAGTGTTCCTTACACTAAAGCTCCTAAAGTAGCTGTTTCCTATTTTAATGCTGACGGATAAAATTTGAGCAATGTAATATGATTCCTCATGGAGAGCCAAATTTTAAGGGAAATGAGATGCTAACCATGCATAGAATGCTGTGAAGAGCTGTAAATTCTTAACTGCAGTTGTTTAAACCTACATGCTATAGAAGGCCAGATTCAGAATGACTAGATACTCCATAGAAGTCTCCAGTGAAATAAAGAATCTGGAGTTTAATGACTGTTTATAACTGCTGCAGAATCTGATGGAGCAGACACTTCAACTTTTGCCTTTCTGTATTGCAAGGAAGACGAAGTTGCTAGAACCACCTTGAAAATATGCTTTATTTCCCACCACTAAATAGTGAAGGCTTAGTAAAACTAGCCCAATGTTGAGTTCTGAAAGTGACAGAATTATAATACAGATGAACATCCCAGTCTTGCCAGGTCACTTAGATGACGTGAGGGAAAGTGGATAGCTGCCACACTTAGAAGGATTTCTGTGTTGGAAGGATCTCTTGTGTTGTTGAGTAAGTTTAGTTGCATAGTCTGGAAATCCTCTCTTGTTCTAAGTAGCTTCCTCACCTTAGCAAATGAGTCACTCTTCATTAAAAAACACATGATAGCTACACATATGTAGATACTTTGCAGGGATGTTCTGCATCAAATCAACTAAAAAATTCTCCTTGCTTCTTATATCGATGATTAGAGTTCAGTAGTAGCTATAGATTCACTGTAGCTGCCTGGGTCTTACCATAATATCTTTTAAAAATCTCTCTTACAAAATGAAAAACAAAATTTAACCAATATGAATTAAGGGGAAGAAAATACACAGAAATACATTCTGTAGTCAACTGATTTGACCATACTATTCTAGCCTTTGACCCTAGCTATATTTCAGTCTTCCAGAACTGTGTGAATCCTTAGAAAAGTTTCTATAGACAATCCATCTCACTGGGCAAGATGGTCTGCTCTTCACAGGAACTATATCTTTCAGCATATCCTGCATGGTCTATAGTATTTTCATAAAGAAGGTCATATGCAAGTTTTTTTAAAAATAATTCATCCTTTTTTTCAGAACTAAACAAAACCTTCCTAGATTCTATAGAACCCTGGTAGTTTCTGTCATCCCAAATGTTCATTAAGAAAGGGTTAGGGTTAGGTTTAGGTTTAGGGTTAGGATTTCACAGTGAAGGGCAACATCTTTCACCATCTCCTTCACCAGAGCCTATTCAACTGTAGGTTGGCATTTGGATTGTAGAAGACGGTATACTTTCACTTATCTGTTGCTTCGAGTATGGCTTTGCAGCACTGCCTGAGATGAATCGGTCCTTCCCTTTGGAAGTATGTTCCATTACTTCAATGGACTCCTAATATCATAAAAAAAACTCCCAACAATCTACAAAGTTTTGTGTGGGCAACCACTGCTAAACATCAAATTGAACTGTTGTGCGGTAAAATATTCTCCAAGTAAGACTTAAGAGAACAGGATTTATGACTAAGTAAGTACTCAAACTTCTATGTGTCTGTTTCTCCTGACTAACATCTTTCCTTCAATATACATTGGGCTCCTAATAAGGATTCCCAAGGACCAAGTGACTGAGGATTAAACAAATTCATGAACTTTTCAGGTATATACAGTTGTATGTGAAAGAGATATCTATAACTTTACAGCCCAACAGGTGAGTAGCTTCTTGGGCAGAAGTGAGGGAGGGCTCCTAGGATTGCTTACTGTGACTGTACGAACAGATGCTATCAGCACACAAGTACTTCTGGGAATCAATCCTCAAATGGATCTAAAGTCACAGAGTAAAACATTAGTTTCTTGGGATGTTAATAACACCTGATAAGAAGAGTGTTTCTGAAATGGCAGCATTGCATCCTTGGACCAGTACTCCCTCTGCCAAAAGTTTGGACATTAGATCTGTGAGCAAATACTGAAAGGTTTGATAGTCGTACCCCAGCAACAAAGACCTGGCTGCTAATCAAGGAGCCAATAATAGTGAAGGGCGATACCCTTTACCATGTCTTTCACCAGAACCTTCACCACTGCTGGTTGGTAGAAGATGGCATGCTTGCACTGAACTGTTACTTCGACTATGGCTTTGCCACACTGTCTGAGGTGAATCAGTCCCTCCCTTTGGAAGTATGTTTCATTACCTCAATGGACTCCTAATATCATAAAAAAATTCCCAACAACCTACGTATTATTTTTTCTGATACATACACAAACAAAATGTATTGTACACTTGTCCATCTGCACTAATCACTAGGCATGTACCATGACTTTAACTTTTACACAGAAGTGAAAATGCCATGAATTTCTTTTTCTTCAGTTTTACATAAAGCAAATTTGTCCTTGTAGATCTCAGCAACCTAGCACTTCACTTTTTTTCTTTTCATAGTTTATTTACTTGTAAGAATCATATTGTCATTTCTTTATATAAACAACTTGCCAATAGATCTCTATTGTACAAATGCTGTGGCCCCATATACACATATAACATGTTTTTAGGAGTTAGTTCATACATCTATTTAAATGAATAATAGTAGTAAAGTATATGACTCGTCTATTCATAGACCCTATAATGTCTTTCTGCCACATGTCATTTCACTCTGTTCTATATCAAGAACATAAGACTTTTTCTTTTTTTTCTATTTCTTTTCTTTCTTTTCTTTCTTTCATTTTTCCCCTTTTAAATGTGATTTTCCTTTGGGCTTTAGATAAATCCATTTTTAAAAATTATTTTATTGTATATTTTCTTTTTTTATACATTTCAAATGTTATCACCTTCCCCAGTTTCCTCTCTGCAAACCCCCTAACCCATGCCCCCTCATCCTGATTTTTGAGGGTGTTCCCCCAACCAACAAACCTACTCCTGGTTCCCCAGCCTGGCATTTCCCTACACTGGGGTATCCAGCCTTTACACAACCAAGGGCCTCTCCTCCCACTGATGCTCCACAAGGCCATCATTTACTACACATACAGATGGAGCCATGGGTCCATCCTTGTGTACTCTTTGATTGGTGGTTTAATGTAGAGTGTTTCTGAAAGGGCAGCATTGCTCCCCCTGGGAGGTCTGAGGGGTCTTGTTGATTGATATTTTTGTTCTTCCAATAGGGTTGTAAACCCCTTCAGCTCATTCAGTTCTTTCTCTAAATCCCCCATTAGGAAGCCAATGTTCAGTCCAATAGTTGGCTGCAAGCATCCACCTCTGTATTTGTCAGGCTCTAGCAGAGCCACTCAGGAGACAGCTATATCAGGCTCCTGTCAGCATGCAGTTCTTGGCATCCACAATACTGGCTAGGTTTGGTGTCTGTATATGGGAGTGTTCTCCAGATGAGGCAATCTCAGTGTGACTTTTCCTTTAGGCTCTGCTCCTCAATTTGTCTCCATATTTTCTCCCTTGAGTATTTTGTTTCCCCTTCTAAGAAGAACTGAAACATCCACTCTTTGGTCCTCCTTCTTCTTGAGCTTCATGTGGTCTGCAAATTGTATTGTGAGTATTCTCAGCTTTTGGGCTAGTATCCACTTAACAGTGCATGTATATGATGTGTGTCCATTTGTGATTGGGTTACCTAACTCAAGATTATATTTTCTAGATCCACCCATTTGCCTAAGAATTTCATGAATTCATTGTTTTTAATAGCTGAGTTGTACTCCATTATGTAAATGTACCATATTTTCTGTATCCATTCTTCTGTTGAATGGACATCTGGGTTCTATCCAACTTCTACCTGTTATAAATAAGGCTGCTATAAACGTAGAGGAGCATGTGTCCTTGTTACATGTTGTAGCATCTTTTGAATATATGCCCAGGAGTGGATTAGCTGGGTCCTCAGGTAGCATTGTGTCCAATTTTCTGAGGAACCACCAGTCTTATTTCCAGAGTGGTTGTATCAGCTTGCAATATCACCAACAATGAAGGAGTGTTCTTCTTTCTCTACATCCTTACCAGCATCTGCTATCACCTGAGGTTTTGATCTTAACCATTCTGACTGGTGTGAGGTGGAATCTCAGTGTTGTTTTGATTTGCATTTCCCTGATGACTAAGGATGGCGAACACTTCTTTAGGTGCTTCTCACCTATTCAAGTTTCCTCAGTTGAGGATTCTTTGTTTAGCTCTGTATCCCATTTTAATAGGATTATTTGATTCTCTGGAGTCTAACTTCTTGAGGTCTTTGTATATATTGGATATGAACCCTCTACAGATGTAGGATTAGTAAAGATCTTTTCCCAATCTATGGGTTACCATTTTGTTCTGACAGTGTCCTTTGCCTTACAGAAGCTTTGCAATTTTATGAGGTCCCATTTGTCTGTTGTTGATTGTAGAGCATAAGCCATTGGTGTTCTGTTCCAGAAATATTCCCCTGTTTCCATGTGTTTGTGATTCTTCCTCACTTTCTCTTCTATTAATTTCATGTATCTTGTTTTATGCGGAGGTCTTTGGTCCACTTGGACTTGAGCTTTGTAAAACAAGATAAGAATGGATTGACTTGCATTCTTTTACATCCTGACCAACACTTGAACCATCACCATTTGTTGAAGCATCACCAAATGCTGTCCTTTTCCCATTGGTGGATTTAGCTCCTTTGTCAAAGTTCAAGTGACCATAGGTATGTGGGTTCATTTCTGGGTCTTCTATTGCATTGATCTTTCTGCCTGTCTCTGTTCCAATAGCATACAATTCTTATCACTATTGCTCTGTAATATAGCTTGAGGTCAGGGATGGAGATCCCGCCCCCACCAGAAGTTCCTATATTGTTGAGAATAGTTTTCACTATCCTGGGTTTTTTGTTATTTCAAGTGATTTGCAAATTGTTCTTTCTAAACTTGTGAAGAGTTGAGTTGGAATTTTCATGGGGGTTGATTTGAGTATGTAGATTAATTTCGATGAGATGACCATTTTTACTATATTAATCCTGCCAATCCATGAGCATGGGGGATCTTTACATCTTCTGAGATTTTCTTCAATTTCTTTCTTCAGGGACATGAAGTTCTTGTTGTACAGATCATTTATTTCTTGGTTAGATTCACACCAAGGTATTTTATATTATTTGTGACTGTTGTGAAGGATGTCATTTCTATAATTTCTTTCTCAGCTAGTTTATCCTTTTAGTAGAGGAAGTCTACTGATTTGTTTCAGTTAATTTTATATCCAGTCACATTGCTGAAGGTGTTTATTAGGTTTTAGAGTTCTCTGGTGGAAGTTTTGGGATCACTTATGTAAACTATCATATTATCTGCAAATAGTGATATTTTGACTTCTTCCTTTCCAATTTATATCTCTTTGATCACCATTTATTGTCTAATTGCTCTGGCTAGGACTTACAGTACTATATTAAATAGGTAGGGAGAGAGTGAGCAACCTTGTCTAGTCCCTGATTTTAGTGGGATTGCTTCAGGTTTCTCTCCATTTAGTTTGATGTTGGCTACTAGTTTGCTGTATATTGTTTTTACTATATTTAGGTATGGGCCTTGAATTCCTGATCTTTACAGGACTTTTATCATGAAAGGGTGTGAAATTTTGTCAAATGCTTTCTCAATATTTAAGGAGATGGTCATGTGTGTTTTTTGTGAGAGTTTGTTTATATAGTGGATTACATTGATTGATTTGCATATGTTGAATAATTCCTGCATCCCTGGGATGAAGTTTACTTGATCATGATGGATGATTGTTTTGATGTGTTCTTAGATTCAGTTTGTGAGAATTTTATTGTGTATTTTTGCATTGATATTCATAGGGGAAAATGGTCTGAAGTTTTCTTTGTTGCATCTTTGTGTCGTTTAGGTATAAGCGTAATTGTGGCTTGAGAGAATGAATTGAGTAGTGTTCCTTCTGTTTCTTTTCTTAGATAATTACATCTCTACCTCATGATAAAGGCAGGTCTTCCATAACTAGTTGAAACAACTGTGGGAGGAAAGTAGAAGTCTTGTTCTGATGTTGCCTCATGGATGAATCCCTTTATTTAGCTGAAAAGAATTCATAGATCAATCATTATTGCTCTGAGTATTTTTTTTCTGGCTTTGATATAAAAACTTGAATCTGAGTGATTTAAAATCTTAAGATATTCATATATACCTAATCATTAATTAATGCTTGCAAGCTAACTAGACATACATAAATTTAACTTACTTGTAAGTTTTTCAATGCAATAGCAAGCCATGCACACAAAATCCTAGCCAACATCCAATACTCCTACAGGGGCCAACTGATCCTTCAAATAAACACTTGGCTAACATTCAGAATGATGTTTGCAATTACTTTGTCAAAAGTTTTGTCTCATTACATTTGACAAATGTATCACTATGATCTCAGGCTGATGAAGATGCCACTCATTCTAATATGTGCCTTTTCACAGTTTCTACCCTCTGGTTGTAGAGAAGAAAGGAATGAAGGGATGTTCTCATAGTGGTATGCCCACCACTCCTTGTTCAATTGGCTATACATTGTCATGTGACAATACACAATTGCAGAGACTGGGACATGAAGTCTATTTTGTGCCCTGAGACAAAGCCTCTAGAGAGTATTCACTCAAGTGGCATCACATTCATTTCATAACAACCAGGATTTTTTTTCATTTGCCTATGAATGTAGACAAATTCTCTCTGACCTTTTTGACCCCATCCATAGTAGTCTGCATTTAGAAGACTTGGTAGATATGCAGCCCTTGGTGGGATGGCTTCCAATCTTGAAGTATAACACATTTTTGCAATCATTAATCTTTATTGTAACATAATGATACTTATATCACCTAGGAATGCCTAAGTATGATCATATTCATTGTATTAATTGAAGCAGGAAGATTGTAGGTGGCCCCATTCTCTAGGCTGGGATCCTGGACTGTATAAAAGAAGACTGGAAAGAGCAGTACCAATGTGCTCATTGCTATCTTACTTCCAATTTTGATTACCTCAATCTCTTGCTACTTCTATAACATGATGGACTGTATCTCAAGTTTTGAGCCTAAAATAGACCCATACTTTCTTAAGTTTTTTTTATTCAGTGTATTTTATTATAGAAACATAGATACCAACTGATACAACTTCTCCCTAGGATGCAATGCCTCTGATTTCTTTGCTTAGATGAAAAATCATGTGCAGCAAAGAGAATTCTGGGTTTTAGAAAACATTTAGCAGAATCTACTTCAACCAAGAAAGAAATACTTGATCTCATGCCCTGAGCTAAGAGTGGGTTTTGGCATTGTAAGAATTTTGAGGTTTCATTAGTCTTACTTTTCTTTCTGGAGGGAAGAAAGGAAAAGGGACTTTAACTTCATTCAATGATCCTCAAATACTTCCAGGTTATGTGCTATTATAGTTCTAACTACAGGCAAGCTTAGAGAACTCAACTATCTTCCTCTTCCCTGGAAAAGGAACCAAAAACCTACCATTTGGGTTCTTGTGACCTTTTGGACCCTAGCCTGTCTGTGGGAGCTCCAGTGTCCACTAGTAGTGTTTGCTTCCCCTGATACTGTGGCAGATGCTTGCTACTTCAATTCTTTTCCTGATTCTTACCTTTGCCCTCAAGTAAGCAGAGGTAAATCAAAATGTCAAAACTTGATTCTGTGAGTACACCCCATTAGCACCTAAATCATTCTTGATAAGTATTTAATTAAACTAACTGAATGTTTTAATATGGAATCATGGCAGGTTTTACACTTGGGGCTTCTGTAAGATATTAGAAGAAGCAAAAATAATGAAGAAGAAATGTGTTGTATTCGAATGTGAATGACTTGCAGTCCTTCCATCATGCAATATTTAAATTTAGAAGGAATATGTAATCCAAATACATATTTTGGCAAATTTCTCTTGTTTCCTTATATTAAACACACCACAATTGAGTGAAAGACCAGCCTAATCAACTTAAAGAGACAAATGTCAAATTAGAAAGTAACAACAGGTCTGGAGTTATGGTCCAGTGATACAGTGCATGTCTAATTTTTGTGAGACCCTAGATCCAGTTCCATATACCACAAGCCCTTAAAAAAAGAATAAAAACGATGTATTCAAAAAGGCTAAGGCAGGAGGACATTTCTGAGGGCCAAAGGAAAAATTCACGTAAGCTATTTAGAGATCTGTTTCATTAGTCATGAAGTGTTGTAAATAAAGTGGCTGACTGGGTAAAAGTTCTACTATCAGAGCATCTTGTCTGAATTATTGCAGTCTTGATGAGTGTTAAACCTTGTTCCACAACTCTGTGTGTACATGTGATATTTGCATACTGTGAAGTATGTGTAAATTAAGAAATTTCCTGTAGGCTTCTTGAAAATCTTTGCGAAAATACATATCTCAATGTGTCAGGCCCTTCTCAGTTTTACTTCCAAGCTCCAGTGTTGTCTAGGTCAGGAATGATTTTATTGTGCTATCTTAATTTTTATGCACAAACAGAATTACGTCACAAATGCTCTTGCATTCTAGGGGCATCTACTACCTTCCTGAAAGATTTCATTATTACTATGTTGACATTCAAAGAGACACTGCATTCTATATATGTGTGTGGAGAGGAGGGGAGCTAATGAATTGATGATGAAACCATTGGGTTAGTATGGTATGTCCTAGAAATGGGACAACCCAATACCCGATCTACTTTTGCCAAAAGCATGGCATGTTTCCAGCACATGAAAATAGGATTGGAGTATGCATGAAAACCATAGGGAGATAGTGAAAGGAAAAGGCCTTCACTACAGCAACATTTTAGTGAATACCTCTCTGTTCTACTTTCCTTGCTATTGCTGTGATAAAGACTCTGGCCAAAAGCAACTTAGGAAGGCCAGGTTTACTTGGCTTATATTTCTGTGTCACAGTTCATCATTGAAAGACATCAGAGAGGAAGTCATGGTAGGAACCTGGAGGCAAGAACTGATGGAATAGTCATGGTGAAATGGTGTCAAGATGTCACTAAGATGACAAAGATAGTGTGAGCTCTTTCCTTAGAAACTTGACTCTAAAGATGTCCTAAATGCCCCATCTCCAAATATACCATTAAGACTATAAATATGAGGGAAGCATATCAACTAATGATACTATGTATAATCGAATTCTTTCCTAGGCACTCTCAGCAGTCCAATTCAGAATAGTGTAAAAAGCAAGTTATAAAGCAGGTTCCCAGTTAATGTAATAGACTCAGCCTTAGCAGCACAGAAATCACCTATTCCTAATTCCTAATGAAGGAGATGCACATTACCTAGAGAACATGGCTTCATGCCAGATCCAGCAGATGAATATTTTTTCAACTGTCCCCATCTGGACACAATCAGTATACAATATGTAGAGTAATGAAATTAATTAGCATTTATTGAGTAGAAATATGACAGGAGAGACTTCTGGGTTTATAAGAACTATCCTGTTCTGCATTGAATTGCTAATCATGTTACCTGGTTTCCTTTAAAATTAAAGAGACAAGATGATGTGACTTGTCAGAAAATGACTTCTGGGCCGGATCATTTGTTCTTCTCTTGTGTGATGTTCTGGGTCCATTTCTCTTCTCTGTATCAGGATGATCAGAGAAAATTGGAACTGCAGATGGCAAAGCCACAATTCACTTGAGTACATTAATGGGTGCAGGAGGGTTCTACTCCCTTATGACTGAACTTTTCTGTATCATACCATGAAAAAGAAATAAAATGAGGCTTGAATTAAGTCATTTTGTATTTGACGTCCATGCTGGCTGGTATTGGTCACCTTGATACAGCTCAAATCATCTGGAAAGAAGAACTGAGAAAATATCTTCATTAAATTGGCCAACAGGTGAATTTTGGGGAAATTTTCTTGAATAATGTTTGATGTGGGAGGTCTCAGTTTACTATTGGTGCCACTATTCAGCATATGGTCTTTGATGATATAATAAAGCACATTAAATAACCTATGGTGAATAAACCAGGAAACATAATTACTCCATGATCTTTCCATCAGTTCTTGCCTCGATGTTTCCACCATGAGTTCCTGCCCTAATTTCCCTCAATGATGAGCTATGACATGGAAATATAAACCAAATAAGCCCTTGGTTTCTTAAGTTCCTTTTGGCCATAATGTTTATCACAACAAAGCAGAACTGAGAGTAATTTATGAACCCAACTAATATTATACTAAATAATATACAGTGTCTTATTTTGTTTTCCTCATGCCCTAAGCTACTAATCAACATTAAACTTATAAACAGGCAATCAATTTTACAATGCTCTTCCCACTCTTCAATGAACCTCATGTTCCACTACCGCCATTGTTATTTTGGAGACACATCTAAAGCTGTTAAACTCTCCGCCTTTTTAGCATTCAGTGGTAATGTAAAATTAATTAGAAAATACCATACAAGGCTTTCTGAGGAATGAATAAGAATGCTCATACTGAGTATAATACATGACACATACATATATAAGAAAGGTATCTCTTTAGTTTGAGTCTATAGCATATGCCTAAAAGTTCACTTGACAAAAGATAGACTAATATTTAAGGAAGATACAATATCTATTCACATTGATAATTCTATGTTCACAGGTGAAGTAATATACCATTTTAACACAAGGCTGCACATGGTAAAGAACTGATTTGAGCTTTTAGGAATATATAATGCAAAGAGACTGAGAAGAATCTTGAAAGAACTATTGATGGCAAGGCTATTTGGGTATGATACATCAGTGATATTTCTCTCCTGCTGAGTCTTTCCCTCTGCCAGAAATAGGACATTCTCATCCAGCTGCAGACAAAGTTATGATTTATACAACCTTTTCAAAAGAAAATTCATGTCCCGCCTTTTTTAGAAAAAGGAGAAAATGGAGACGTTTTTTGTATTTGCTGATTTAGATGTTCAGTAAATAAAAGCTCATGTTAATATTGTTTGTATTACCTGAAAGAGGACTCCATTGGTTTGAAAAGACCCAGGGATGGAATTCTGATAATACAAATACTTCCAAATGGAAAATAAGAAGTGGCAGTATTTGAGTGGTTAAGATGTTGAATGGGAAAGTTTGGTATTGAGAAAAAGGTATGAGATTGTAACTATAGTTCTCAAGCATCTGTATCAGGATCCAGGCCATGTAATCCAGCACTCAGTAGTGACAATGCTTGGAACCTTCACATACAGCAGGAAACATGATACAAGCTGGTAACTAGTCAAAGGCTAAAGAAGGTAGATTTAGAAACAATTCAGCTTCCAAAGGAGGAGTCAGTTTCAGATGCTAAGGGATCCTGGAAATCAGAAGCCAGTGTTTGCAGATGAAACTGTACAAACCATTATTTTTGGTTGAATGTCTGAATGGAGCCAAAGCAGGTTCCATATGATAGTGTGGTGAAGTTTTAAGGATGAGACAAGATGGCCTGAGTTAGTCTTCTAATAAACTGAGCATGACACAACACATAGCTTTGGAGTATCTGAAACTATAAATAGGATACTTAAATAAATAAAACTTGGGAGCAATGATAAGGTGGAAAATTTGACTGACCTGATCCAACATAGGGGAGACTTTGACAGTCCACACAAGGGACTAGGTGTATGGGGAGATTTTTGACTAGTTCTTAACAGCATTGTGTTCTGTGTGACTCCATATATCTAGCCATACTCCCAATATTCCCAGGCATAGAACTCTGAAAGAAACACCATTTTGTCAAAAAATTATGTCCTTCTGTCCTTCTTGCAATATTTTCCAGAGCTACTTAGTGATAACTCTTTTCTTCATGCTCCCCTGTTAGACCCTCTGGCATCAAGCCACAACACTGGAAAATAACTACCAAAGTGTTTTTGAAGAGTAGCTTGCAAGCCACATCTATTGCAGTTTAGGTGTCTAGATTACTTTCCTACACCTCATGAATTCAAACTCTAGTGATAGAATTCCAAAATCTATATTGTTTTTGACCCTTATCACTACCATTTCAAGATCATTGTCTGCCCAAATATATACTCAGTAAATATAATTTTTCTATGTATTTAAAATCACATTTGAAAAAATATTTGTCCCAGGAGAATTAACACCCAAATTCTATAAAAATGAATATTAAATTTTTTGTCACTCTCAGAATTCATAAATTGAAATTCTAATCCTTTATCTGACTATATTAAAGGAGGGACCTTAGAACTAATTAATAACCAGGGAACAGGCCTCATGGATGGAACTTACCCATGTCAACTTGGCACAAACTAGAAATACTTTGGAATTTCATCTGAGAAATTATTTAGATCAAATTGGCTTAATAGACAGGTCTGTTGGGGATTATTTCAATTGTTGTTTGATATAGAAACAATCAGTACATGGTGGGTAGCACCATTCCATAGGCAGGAAATACTTACTGAATGGTATAGGAGAGGAGAAAGCTAGATGAGAGCACACAAACTAGTAAAAAGCAGACAGCATTTTGATTCTCTGTGCACTTAACTGGATATGGTGTACCTAGCCATATCAAGCTCTTGTCTCTGTGTCTTTGCATTTGCTAAAATTATGGATTGTAACTTGGAATTCTGAACAGACCTTACCTCCCATCTGTGGATTTTGACAGACTGTTTTACTACAGCAAGAAAAATAAAACTACGGCAGCCATCAAAGACATATACTGGTGACCATCTTCCTCCTTGTCTCCATATTGAATAGGCCAGTCAACTTGCACTCATCAACGGACATTGATGGCATTGTTGCCTTTATCATCCAGTCACATCTCAAAAGCATAATACTTAAATCTTTAGAAACATTTTATATTAAACCATCCCAACTAGACACTGAATCATCATCCTCTGATTCTGGGTTTCCCAGTCCCCAGAAATGTGGAATGTGCATGTCTAATGCTTATAAGCTACTAGGATAATGTTGTATTCTTTTTTTAATAATTTATTTTTTTCTCAAATAACAGTTCATTCACACAGTGGTTATAAACACAGAAAGGCAGGATGTGGGGAAGGGGATGACACTGGAGTGTGCGTGTTCAGGGGGAATACAGATATCTTTCAGAACCGGGTAACGGCTGGGTGAAGGTTCATGGGACAAGTCACTATGACTCTGCCTAGGACTCACTTGTCCTTATCTAAGTTGGTATTGTCTGCCAAGGCTACCTATTTACAAGGTCTATGACTACTCAGGCTTGTAAATTTCCACAAAAGGTGCCTGTTTACAATAGCTTATAGCCATTTA
>NW_021604617.1:721800-740216 GCF_004785775.1 Grammomys surdaster | reverse complement strand
CTTTTGTGGAAATTTATAAGCCTGAGTAATCATAGACCTTGTAAATAGGTAACCTTGGCAGACAATACCAACTTAGATAAGGACAAGCAAGTCATAGGCAGAGTCATAATGAATTGTCCCCTGGACCTTCACCTAGCCGATACCTGGTTCTGAAAGATATCTGTATTCCCCCTGAACACCCACACTCCATTGTCATTCCCTTCCCCACATCCTGCCTTTCTGTGTTTATACTCCCTGTGTGAATTAATTACGATTTGAGAAAAAATAAAAAAAAATTAAAAAAAAAGATTGCTCTTTCTATCTCTGTGAAGAATTGAGTGGGAATTTTGATGGGGATTACATTAAATCTGTAGATGTCTTTTGGTAAAATAGCCATTTTTATTATATTAATCCTTCCAATCCATGAGCATGGGAGCTCTTTCCATTTTCTGTGATCTGCTTCGATTTCTTTCTTCAGGGGCTTGATGTTCTTGTCATACAGGTCTTTTACTTGCTTGGTTAGGTTCACACCAAAGTTTTTTATATTATCTGTCACTATTGTGAAGGGTGTCATTTCCATAATTTCTTTCTCAGCCATTTTATCTTTTGAGTAGAGGAAGGCTACTGATTTGCTTGAGTTAATTTTATATCCAGCCACTTTGCTAAAGTTGTTTATCAGGTTTAGGAGTTCTCTGGTAGAAGTTTTGGGGTCACTTAAGTATACTATCATATCATCTGCAAATAGTGAGATTTTGACTTCTTCCTTTCCAATTTGTATTCCTTTGACCTCCTTGTGTTGCCTAATTGCTCTGGCTAGGACTTCCAATACTATATTGAATAAGTAGGGGGAGAGTGGGCAGCCTTGCCTAGTCCCTGATTTTAGTGGGATTGCTTGAAGTTTCTCTCCATTTAGTTTGATGCTGGCTACTGGTTTGCTGTATATTGCTTTTACTATGTTTAGGTATGGACCTTGAATTCCTGATCTTTCCAAGACTTTTATCATGAAGGGGTGTTGAATTTTGTCAAATGCTTTCTCAGCATATGATCATGTGGTTTTTTTCTTTGAGTTTGTTTATATAGTGGATTACATTGATGGATTTCCGTATAGTGAACCAACCCTGCATTCCTGGGATAAAGCCTACTTGATCATGATGTATAATTATTTTGATGTGCTCTTGGATTTGGTTCACAAGAATTTTATTGAGTAATTTTGCATCAATGTTCATAAGGGAGATTGGTCTGAAATTCTCTTTCTTTATTGGGTCTTTGTGTGGTTTAGATATGAGCATAATTGTGGCTTCATAGAACGAGTTGGGTAGTGTATCTTCTGTTTCTAGTTTGTGGAATAGTTTGGAGAGAATTGGAATTAGGTCTTCCTTGAAGGTCTGATAGAATTCTGCACTAAAACCATCTGGCCCCGAGCTTTTCTTTGTGGAAAGACTTTTAATGACTGCTTCTATTTCTTTTGGGGTTATGGGACTGTTTTGATGGTTTATCTGATCCTGATTTAACATTGGTAACTGGTATTTGTCTAGAAAATTGTCCATTTCATCCAGATTTTTCCTTAGAGGAGTAGACGGCAGGAAATAATCAAACTCAGGGCTGAAATCAACCAAACAGGAACAAAAAAACTATCCAAAGAATCAATAAAACCATGAGATGGTTCTTTGAGAAAATCAACAGGACAGATAAACCCTTAGCTAGACTAATCAGAGGGAAGAGAGACAGTATCCAAACTAATAAAATCAGAATTGAAAAGGGTGACATAACAACAGAAACTGAGGAAATTAAGAAAATCATCAGATCCTACTACAAACACCTATACTAAACAAAATTGGAAATAATAATACACATCCTGTGCTGTATAAATAAATTTAGGCTTTGCCCCCAACCAACAGCTCACTTCTTCTTGTTCTTTTTCCCCCATCAGAGCTTCAACAGGATTGTTATTTTTTGTGTTTTATACATAAAATAACTGCTCTGCCCATACTTTCTCTTACCGGCCACCCTCCCAGCCTTATTGTCTTCCAACTGTACCCATTCTTATACATCACATTTACATATTATGAATACACATGAGTACATATTTAAACATGGACTCTATATCTGGGTTAAACCAAAAAAAAAATGTTTTCATTGTCCTCACTTTACACTCTCTTGCCTCCACTACTTTTTAGATTCCAACCACACAGTCCCTTTTAATTTCAATACACACACACACACACACACACACACACACACCCCTACATTGCATAAAAGAAAACATGGATTTTCTTTCTTTTCTGAATCTGGCTTATTTTTCGTAATGTGATGATCTCCAGTTCTATCTATTTTCCTTAAAATGGTAAATGTCATTTCTCTTTATGGCTGATGAGACTCAATTGTACATATCAATAACAATTTCCTTATCCATTATTACCCTGATGAATATCTAGCCTGGTTTTACATTTTGGTAATTATGTTCTGAGCAGTGATTATAATCAGACTGCAAGTGTTTGTGTGATTTTCTCATTTACATCTATAGACACATATACAAGAGTTGAATAGTAACATACATGTTAATTAAAGTTTTAGTATTTTTGTGGGGGACACTGCATTCCATTTTTGATGCAAAAATTTACATTCCCACATTTCCACCAGCAATGTATAATTGTTTATCTTCCTCCACACAACCAGTTGAGTTTGCTGTCATTCAGTTTCTTTTCAAAAAGATTTTTTAAAATTTTATCTGTATGTATGTACTTCATATGAGCAAGAAGCCTGTAGAGGTCAAAAGAGGCACTGGACCCACCACCACTGCATTCATTGCTGAGAAATGAACCCCTATCTCATGAAATTACAAGTGTTCTTAGCTGCTGAACCATATCTCCAGCTTCTGCACTGGTTTCTTGATGAAAGGCATTCTGACTAAAGAAGATTGTTGTGGATTGGTTCTAAATGTTACTTGTCTTAACTTGGCTCTCAAAATTACATGAGAATCTGCACATCTGTGTATAAGACACTTGAAGGTCCTTTCCCCCAGTTGACTTTGATTGGTAAATAAATTTGCAGGCTGGGCAGAAAGACAGGGGTAGGACCTTAGGATCCATAGGCAAGGGATGAAGGCAGAAGGGAATCGCCCTTGTGGGCGAGGAGGTACGGGCCTGAGAAGTGTAGAACAGAAAGACAGAGAAACTGCCAACATGGAAGAGTTGGAGATCAGGGTCCAAGGGGGCTATAGGCCCTGGTCTGAGTAGCAAAGATAGAATATAGATTTTAGTAAGAAATAATTCAGGAATATCAGAGGAGAGGATTTGCTATTTGGAATTTTGGGAGTGGCCCAACAATTGAGCTATTTAAGACATATTAAAATAGAAGATGACATGTGTGGCGTGTGTGTGTGTGTGTGTGTGTGTGTGTGTGTGTGTGTCTTTCATTTGAGAATCCAGACCATTGGGGCAGGTAACAAGGAGTGCCTGCTACTCCCACTGTGGAGGAGAGCGAATTAATCAATTTGAATAGAGAGGAAACCAAATAGAGCGCCTAGACTTGGGGATTTCTGTATTTTTTCCCTCTTCTCTCTTCTTTTTTTCCTAGGTAAAAGGAAGGGAGGTGAATGAAAAAGGAGGATAGAGTATATTGTAAGAAATTAGAGATATGTTAGAAAATAGATTACTAATATTTTTTCTTAAACAAAGCATTGCATAGCTATAATCTTACATTGATAGACATCTTTATCATTGATGCAAAATTGAAAGTATAATTTCTTACACTGGTACAGAATTTATACAGTGATATAATTTTAAGGTTTTATTGGTATAATTTTTATATGTCTATACAATTTGAAATTAATATTGTTACACTTATATAGGCATTGTGCTTGAACAACTCATTTAAGAATACAAAAAAAAAAAGAATACAAATCTGTCAGGCAGTGGTAGCACATGTCTTTAATCCCAGCACTTGGGAGGCAAAGGCAGGCAGATTTCTGAGATCCAGGCCAGCCTGATCTACAGAGTGAGTTCCAGGACAGCCAGGGCTACACAGAGAAACCCTGTCCTGAAAAAAACAAAGAAAAAAAGAGAATACAAGTCCTTGACACAGTCCTTCTATTGCTACTATTATAAACTGTTTAAGATGATTAAGTAACACAAGTTAAGGGCCAAATTTGTGATTATATTAGATTCTGATTTAATTAGAAGAAGCTTCTTTCATTATAATTCAATTGAAAATAGCTAAGAGTATTCAAAGTTTAACAGTTCAGATATACTATAGCAGAATGGGAAGATATAGAAAAGGTAACCACTGAGAAAGGAGTGGATAGATAAATAATTGGAATCTGTTTGTAGCACTCGTTGAGGTATCTTTAGGTGGATGAATACACTAGGGATTCTAATATAATGAGACTTTTTGAGCTCTATATCATCTAAACAAAATGTAAATGAACCCAGACCAATTTCAAAGAATCAGGTTTTAGCAAAAATTACTTGGGCTTAGTTAATATCCAATTAGTATCTAGAGGAATTTACAAGAAGAAAATTGGCACTTATGAATTAGTACATTGCAGTTTCCCATTCTACTATTTTAAGACAATGAGAAGTTGAAATGATAACAAAGAGAGAAGAGCCAGAGCAGGAGAAGAGGGAAGAGTTGCCTAACGGTATCAGCAGACTGACCATATGACCACCAATTTCTAACATCTTCACACAGTTGAAAGAAAAAGAACTGCTTCAATATGTTCTCAATGTTAAGGTAAAAAACAAACAAGGGGAAATTAAATTGAATTATTACTCTTGTTTTCCATGTAGATCATCCTATAAACTAATTGTACAAGGCAAATCCTATATATGCTACATGGTTTCTGAAGTCTGAGAAATGTATGGATGGTACAGGAAGTTAGAGCTTTAATGTTGCCCTGGTCATTAGCTTGAAGTGACCTTAAGAAAGCCACGCTTTCTGCTATGTCTGAATTTCCTATTGATTGAAGATGACAGCTTAATTTTCTCTCAGGAGAGGTAAGAGGAAGAAAGCACTCAAAATATCCTGATGTCATTGCCTATAAAATCAAAGGCATTGAGAGTTGTGTGTTATTAGGGCATGCACAATTTTTATTGAAAACAAGGGAAAAGCAGTGGTGCTAACAATTAATGTAATTAAAGCTGTTACACCAACAATAATCAAGCCTACTACATACCCTCTTTCTTCTGCTTAAAGCCTAATTCACTTCTTCTGGTACTTGCAAGCTTTTTTCAGAAAACCAAGATTCTGTAATACTCAGGGCAATAAAACAAAGGCTGGTTGATAGAGCCCCGTAACAGACATGCCAGGTTTCAACACACGAACACAATTAAAAAGTGTACAATCAATGCAACTTACAATAAATACTATAGAAGAAACAAAAATAATTTTAATGTGACAATTAAAAGAACCTTAACACATGCACTAACACTTCTTTGAAATCCAGATCCTGTCCCAACTTTATCTCTTGCTAACAAACATCATAGAGAACTGCAGCTAACTTCTAAATATGTCTCTGAAAATATCCAGATCCATTCTTCCAAATGAAAACTGTTATTCCCAATATTGGATTGATTTCTAGACTAGTACATGATTGAGTTTGAATAACTGGTTACATTTAAGAAAAATACAGGAGTCCTTATAACTTCTCTTTTTGATTCTCTGTCCCACAAGGTCTAAAAACTTGAGGCAAGGCAGCTTGTCCCATCTGGGATATTGGAAAGCAAAGGTGGGTCAGGAACATATGTCCAATACAGCTTCCCAGTCACCCTTGTCAGGGCACTCAGCAAGCTTACAGGTCAGCATTATTCTTTGTCCCAGCACCATCATGTCTCTCCAATCTTTCTGGCAGCCACCATGCTCCTTCAGCATCCTGCAGATAAAAAAACACAAACATGCCTTCTTCCCCATATTAGATACCTGATTGGGATTATGCCATATTTCAGTAAGTGGATCCTTCCTTTTAACCTAGGCATAGGTATGCCTAGTTGTAGGGTGTCATTGACACTCAGTAGAAAGTTCCTTGGCATCCAACTTTTTTTATTGGATATTTTATTTATTTACATTTCAGATGTTATATCTCCTTTCCCCATCCCTGCCAGAAACCCTCCATCGATAATCCCTCCTGCTGCTTCTATGAGGGTGTAACCCACGCCTCTACTCCCTATCCCTGCTCCCAAATTCCTCCATTCTGGGGCATCCAGCCTTCCTGGGACCGATTACCTCCTCTCCCACCAATGCCTGAAAAGGCCATCCTCCACTACATATACAACTAGAGCATGGGTCCCTCCATGCATGCTCCCAGGCTGGTAGTTTAGACCCTGGGAGATGTGGTTGGATGGTATTGTCACTCTTCCCATGGGGCAGCAAGTCCCTTCTACACCTTCAGTCTTCTCTCTACCTCCTCCATTGGGGACCCTATTATCAGTTCAACGGTTAGCTGTGAGCATCCACCTCTGTATATGTCAGATTCTGGCAGAGTCTCTCAGGAGACTGGTATATGAGGCTCCTGTCAGCGTGTACTTCCTGGAATCCACAACAGTGTCTGTGTGTGGGGACTGCACATGGGATGGATCTCTAATTACATTAATTGCTAGCACTACTGCTTCTTCAATTGCTTTGACACGAGAACTTAAGACAGCTACTTTTGTTAATCATTTAGCAAAAAAAAAGAATGTTACTAATGTGTTGTGTATACAAGAGGATTTAGATAGGCATTTGGAACATAGGATTGATGCTCTTTATCCTATTCAAATTATTGGAAGGAGGTTCAGAGTTTAAGAGTAAGGAGGCATCTCAAGTGTCATGCCAAATACCAATGGAGTTAGTTGTGTTACTTATTAAATTTACAATGATAGTCATTACAATTAGGAAAAAGATTAAAGACACTTGCAGGGTATTTGGCATAATTCTAACACCTCTCTGGATATTTTAACTTTGCATAGTGAGCTTATGAATTTAAAGAATGCTGCTCCGCTGAGATTTGATGCTGTAGATACTTCTGATAAAATTATCCATTGTTTGAGATCAGTATTTCCATTTTGGTTAAGCTTCAAGAATGGCATATATAGCTTGATCATGCTAGCCCTTTTTGTCCTGTAAATACAATTATTCTTGCCCATCATGTGAAAGCTTGTCTTTAACAACATCAACATATTCGTAGCCAAAGTACATGACTTGAACCTGAAAATGGACCCCCAGACAAAGTTATTAAATTAACAGGCTGGCAAGACAAGGACAGGTAAGTTTCTACACAGAGCCTTACCAGTGTAAGACAGAAGTGCATTGTGTTTGATAATATATATTACATGATGGGTAAGGAAGGCATTCCTGTCAGAATGACCTAATACAGGCTCAGTCTTGTTTATAAATTAAAAAAAAAAGGGAGACATGAGAGAGCTTTTGGGACATTTGGCAGGATTCTAACATTAGTCAAGGACAAGGAAATACACTGCTTTACAGGAATCTGACATTGGCCAAGGACAAGGAAGTAATTCCAGGCAGAATCTAAATCTTAGGCTACAACAAAGAAATAGGCTTCAGGCATGAAAATGACTTTGGAGTAGGACAGGGAAGTAGGCTCAGATATTTTGATCATCATGATAAGCCCTTAGAAACAATGATCATGGGAGTGATCAAGGGACTTTGTTTTCTGCCTTGCTTCTTCCTTGACTATTTGTGTTTATTGTCTTGCTTGTTCCTTGACTATTTGCATCTATTGTATTGGAAGTTCCTCATCCTAGAACTGACCTTAATACTTGCATGTCATTAAAATGGTATAAAAGCAAAAAGAAGGAGGGGAATGGGATAGGAGTTTTGGGGGAATGGGGAAACGGGATGACATCTGAAATGTAAATAAATAAAATATCCAATACAAAAGAAAATAAGAGATATTGCTCAAAGATGAAGTATAGTATCCTACTGTCAAGGACTTTGGAATACTTTGGCATTTACTTGGTACCACATACAGCCATCTGACTTTGTTTGGATGAAACACATAGAAAAACACATGAATGTGATTGGGGGCCCCAGTGTCAGACTGGAGATCTCTGGTACTATCAGATTACAGATATAACACTCAAAATGTACCATTCAGCACAATTTAATATGGGTCACCTGTAAATATGTAGTCATGTTTTGAGGACACTGAAGAACAACTCAGTACTTGGGGAAATTTTGGAGAGGAAGCACAGATAGTTAAAAAGCAGATAGAGTAACTACCAGAGAAGTTTACCAAAGTGAAAAATTCTGGTTTCTTTGAAGACTCAGTTATATCATGTGATGTTTTTCTGGAAAGTGTCTTATGAGAGAGGAGCTGAAGCAGACATAAGAGAGGATATTTTGCTAAAACAGACATGTGAGAGGATATGTGATGCTTGGAAAGAGTATTAAGTAGTATGAAGGGAATGATGCTTTTGTAAGCTTGCAACAGTTCACTTATGATGTTCTTGCATTTGTTCTCCTTACAGCACTTCACTAGCCTTTGCTGACAAAACTCATGCATTGGTATACTTTCCAATGCTTTGAGAGTCTTTGCTGATCTTCACTTGTCATTACTTTGTAGAGAGAAATGTGTCACAGAACTTCTCATAGTATTCTAGATTTTGGCTAGATTCTTCTAGTGCTAATTCAGTGGAGTTTGTGTTTTCTTCTAGATCTAACTGCTGGTTCTAATTCATGTTTGGTGTTTGCCAATTGGACTGGACTACCACTACTGATTCTTATTTGGTGGTAGACTGGACTGCTGACAATGAAGACTGAAATAGTCCCAAAGGACTACTTCTAAACAGGTCCACAGTCCCCATTTTCTATTAACATTTCTTTTCTCTTAACTGTCATGGATGGATTAGAAGAGAGGTTGGAGTGTTAAGGAACCTTAATTAAAGTAGATTTTCAAAAATCTTATCATATGGATTTCTTGTTTCATTTCTCTTGCTATGATGAAACATCAGCACAGAAAACAGCTTAGAGAAAAAAAAAGTTTATTTTAGCTCACAATTTCAGTTTACAGACCATCATAGGAGGGACATCAGGTCAGCAGAAACTTAAAACAGCTGACCACTTTGCACCTTTAGTTTTTGGAACAAAAAGAAATGAATGAAAGCATGCTGTCTTGATTGCTTATGGTCAGGTTGACTCCTCTTATACAATTCATGAACCTATACATAGGCAATAGTGTCACCTACACTGGTCTGTATCTTTCCATATCCATTCACTTAATTAAGATAACCTTCCACAGACCAAGCAAATGTAGGCAATCTTTCTTTGGGTTGCTTGTTACATGTGATTACAGCTGTTTCTAGTTGACGTCAATCATAGGGGGCACCCAAGAGAGACTGTGATGAAGGCTAGGGTCAAAGGCCAGCCTGAAGTGACCCTATAATGAGGAAATAGGACAAGCAAATCCTGAGCTTCTTTCTTCTCATTTATTTCATAGCCACTGATTTCTATTGCCCAAGTTAGGGAGATGCTAGAGGTCACAGGTAGAAGGCCTTGTGATACCACCTAGGTAAGCCAGCTTCCAAGATCAAGATATTTATGGGCAGGGAGGAGGTCTTCAGTCCACACAGGCTTTCAGCATGTCATTGTGTGATTACAAGATAAACTCTGCAGGTGATTTCTAGAAACTAAGTCTATCTTGACAAAGGAGAACTGTGAACTATGAAAGCTATCCTAGTTTGCTTTCTGTTGTTCTCATAAAACACTGACAAAAAACAAATAAACAAACAAAATCCCCCAAAACAAATACAAACAAACAAAAAAAACACCTTGGAGAAAGAAAGGGTTTATTTTGGTTGCACTTTTATTTCATGGTGCTTCATTGAGGGAACTTAAGGCATAAATTCAAGAAAAAAAAAAAACTGGAGGTACAAAGTTAAAACCAGGCTAGGGAAGTACTCTGCTCGCTACCTTTCTCCTCATTGCTGCTTTTAAAATACTACTTAGGACCACCTACACAAGGGTATTCCCAGTCCCAGTAGTGTGGGACTCCAATATCAATCATTAATCAGAAACATACACCAAAGACATGACCACCGGCTGTTTTCAAAGTGTTTTCCTTTGAGTCATGAGTAACCTATAGTTACCAGGAAAGCTCAGTACAAGTTGATATTTCTCAAATGAAGCTCCCTCTTCCCCAGTGACCCCAATTTGTGTCAAAATGATTAAAACTAACCATTGCACAAGCTTTTCTGCAAATTTTCTATATTATTTGTAGTGTTAGTTGCATTTCTCACCAGTGACCAAATATCTGACAAAAAGCAGCCTGATGGAGGAAGCACATGTCAGACAGTGGCACCAACCAGAATTAGCAGTGTCAGTGTAAATTTGCTTTTCCTTTCTCACATTTTTTTAGTCAGAGAAACCAGTCTATAGGATGAGGCTGCCTTCACTCAGCATGCATCTTCCCTTCCTCAGTTAAACTTCTCTGGAGGCACCTTCATAGTTACTCATAGTGTTTCTTAATCTAATTAAGTGGCAACTGAAAGAAACCACTATATTACTAGTGTACAGTGAACCTAAATATCTCATAATTGGTACCCAAGAAACTAGGCACAGTATCTATAGCTGCAGGCTTGGGCATTAACCCTCTCTTAAAAGGGTACCCACACACACACATCGAAGCCTACTATACAAATGGAGAAAAAGATTAGTAATATCTGCTAGGAAGACAGATGATTTTTTTATTATCAATGTGTCCCTATTCATAGTTAACTTTTAGCAAATCGACACAGAATCTTCAAACAAAATTCTGCATGTGGAATATACATGCATGTAATAGCAATAAACAATACAATGTGTAGTGACTTAAGTATTCAAGTCATACTGCATTAAGATCTTCACTAACCCACACTTGGAACCCATCTATTAATTTTGATGGAACATGTATTTCTGTTGAAGAAAAAAAGATTTCTTGGAGGCTTGAAAAATCCCAGACTTCTCTCTCTCTCTCTCTCTCTCTCTCTCTCTCTCTCTCTCTCTCTCTTTTGAGCCACCAATAACCTAAGAAAATAAAATGGCACCATTGTGTGCTATAAGGAGCAAGATACCAGTGGGCTGATTGGCCGTGCACTGATAGGCAATGGCCGGCCTGTTCTCATCTCGCGGAGACTCTCTGACTAAGGGCTCCAAAATCTCTTCACCTAGCTCACTAAGTTCCCTCTGGGGCGGGTGGCTACCATGCCAGCCCCATGTTTCAAAACTCCAGTGACCTTTTATGGTACACATCTAGCATACCCACACTTTGCTACCATACCTTTCTCCCTGGAACCCAGTTCAGCCACTGCATGAAGGAAAACAGCACACAAACTTAGTTCAGAATCAATGGTAACTCAATCACTGGAGACAACAACAAAAATACTAATCTTGTAAGCCATATTAAATCTAAATCCTCTGGTGGCAGATACTGATGGATTCACCATTGAAACCGGGAGACACTAGTTGTTACATCTTGTCCTCTCACTACCCCAGTACAAAAGCTCCTATCTTTCTCCTGTCTAATCTCTTCCCCTATCCAACCCAGAAGTCCTGCCTATTCACCTAGTGTTTGGTTCCTTTATTCACTAGGGAATGGTTCACAAGAAGTCTCTTAAATACTTGGTGAATCATTCCTCATTCCAGACAGCCACTTCTGGGAAAGTGGAATTAACATCAAAATACAATCAACACCAGGGCCATCCAAAACATAGAATTACCAGGAAAGCTAAGCACAAGTTAATATTTCTCATATGGGTGAGGCTCATATGAGAAGGAATGAGGAAAATCACCAGTGAGGTATCCTAGATATAGGGAGGAGACATGAGTTTCCGAGCATCAGTATAGAAG
Source organism: Grammomys surdaster (assembly GCF_004785775.1). Taxonomy (NCBI): domain Eukaryota; kingdom Metazoa; phylum Chordata; class Mammalia; order Rodentia; family Muridae; genus Grammomys; species Grammomys surdaster. Next base: position 728,417 of record NW_021604617.1, on the reverse strand, counting down.
TGAAGTCCCATCTTATTTTCTTATTGGAACTTTACTTTATTTAGGTCCTGCCTTAATCAACATTGCAGATGCTTAATAGTTGGTCTTTATGGCCTATGGCTCAGTTGAGCCCACTTTCTATTTAGTTCTCTGCTGTTCAAAGAAGTACAAGTTCTATTTTGAATTCTCAAACTCATCTCACACCTGCATCAGCATTTAAAAAATATCAATGGGTGAACAAGTGGATATCAATGTTGTGACACTGTGTGTCACATCAGAGTTTATGATGTGGAAGAATAACAGCTGTGATTCAAGTCCTCCTTGTTTGAAGAAGGGAAAGGTACATATATGACCTTCTTAAGAATTTTCATATATGAGCTAGTTACACAAGGACACATTTTTTTGCTGGTTTAAATATGTTGCATAAAAATCATGTATTAGAAATTATATTCTCAATGCAAAAATTTAGGGGATGACTAGACCATGAAGCAGAGGAAAGAGATTAATGGCAACATGTGTGTATGTCTGTGTGTGTGTGTGTGTGTGTGTGTGGGGTCATTCATTCATTTCTAGATGAGGAGATTGACCTTGATTTGTACTTTCTGATCCTTCTCCCTATTTTGTTCTTCTACTTTTCACCTTAGATAGTGCAGTAAAAAGTCCTTTGCAGCATAGCTCTTGTCTCTAAGTACCCTGTGCCTGATTCCCCGAAATGTGGATTATAGTAAAGAGGTAAACAAATAAAGGCCATCCAATATACTTGAGTGTGTAAAACATAGTAGGTGTGAACTCTTAATAAGTTCAGGTAGACTTTACAAAGGAAAGTAAATGCCAGCTGCATGTGCCACCATTTTGAGGTAGTAACTTGATAAAATGCAATGATTCACTGTTCTTATAGTTGTACTGCAAAATCAAAGGCTTCCTATTCTCTTCACAAATTGGGATATAGGTTAGTAAATACAGAGAATCACAACCTAACCCAGGACTGCTGACTTCAGTGTGTCACAATGGGCCCATGATGATTACTGCTCTTCCCTGAGTCTCTTCTGAAAGTCAGGACATAGTCTCTATAGGAAAAAAAGATTTGTAAAGGGAGATTTTTCTGGTATTTTTTGTTTTGTTTTTTTAATCTACTTATAGGCAGTGAATAATAGAAATTTCTGGAGTTGTCTGGAGGTAAGTCTGCAATGACTCATGCAAGATTAGATTATGACAAGTGGTACATGAGCCAAGCAAAATGGACTAAAATGATTGGTTTAGAGTCCAAAGTTAATATGCAGATTTGTTTCATAAACTCTTCCTTTTAATGATTTTACCTTGTCAGATAATGTATCTCATCAACCAGCTTATTCAACTCTCTTATTAAATGATCTACTGCCTGAGGTATGTGATCTGATAAAAGAAGAAGCCACTAGACTTTTGGACTAACATGAAAATTGGATTCCTAGCAAAATTTCTGTAAGGTGCAAGAAGTTGATGTTATGAAAGAGAAGGAAACCTAAAGCAATCAGTAATTGTGTTTAGAATTCTTTTTTCTATTATTTGTTTATGTTAGTATGTTTTTAGGAAAACACATGGGCAAAATTCAGAGTACAACTTGGAAGTAAGTTCTCCTCTTCTACTATGTGGATTCCTGGGATTGAACTAAGGTTATCACATTTGGCTAAAATTCATGCTCTATTCGTGGAAAAATCTTCAAGCAGCTTCCTGGGATTCTTAGGGTTACTATTACTGTGACAAAGTACAATGATCAAAAAACAAGTTATGGAGGAAAGGTTTATTTGCTTCTTTTTTTTTTCTTTTAAAGATTTACTTATTTTATTTATATGAGTACACTGTAGCTGTCTTCAGACACACCAGAAAAGGGCATCCAATCTCATTACAGATGGTTGTGAGCCACCATGTGGTTGCTGGGATTTGAACTCAGGACCTCTGGAAGAGCAGTCAGTGCTCTTAACCACTGAGCCATCTCTCCAGCCCCCGGAAAGGTTTATTTGACTTACACTTCCACATCACTGTTTAACATCTGAAGATGTCCAGACAGGAAGCCAAACAGAGCAGGAACCTGGAGATAGGAGCACATGCAGCGGTACTCGTGGAGGGGTGCTGCTTGATGGGTTGCTCACTATGGTTTGCTCAGCCTGCTTTCCTATAGAACTCAGGATCAACAGCCCATGGATAGCACAACCCACATTGTGTTGGGACCTCTTTCATTACTCATTAATTAAGAAAATGCCCTACAGCTTGATTTTAAGGAGAGATTTTCTCTGTTGAGGTCCCCTCTTTTCAGATCACACTAGTTTGTGTGGCAACTTGACATAAGAGTAGCCAGCACACTGTGTGGAGGACTTTTTCCCTCACTGTATCTCAATGATTTCTCTGCATACATCAATCCAATCTTCATACACAGACAATATCAAAAGGCATGAAGAAATATGATTGTTTGACACACCTAACGAAACAAAGTATGTCCTTTGCAAGGTCTAGATGATGCTACAATATATTTTCCTTCCTTCCCTTCTTCCTTCCTTCCTTCCTTCCTTCCTTCCTTCCTTCCTTTCTTCCTTCTTTCCTTCCTTCCCTCTTTCTTTCTTTCTTTCTTTCTTTCTTTCTTTCTTTCTTTCTTTCTTTCTTTCTTTCTTTCTTTCTTTCTAAAGATTCATTATATACAGATTCATATATACAGCATCCTACCTGCATGTATGCCTATAGGCCTGAAGAGGGCACCAGATCTCATTATAGATGTTCGTGAGCCACCATGTAGTTTCTGGGAATTAAACTCGGGACCTCAGGAAGAGCAGCTGGTGCTCTTAACATCTGAGCCATCTTTCCATCCCACAATAAATTTTCAGCAAGTATCTCCTCTGACTTTCATTTATGAGGCTAGAGTTGTACAATAACTTAGATTGAAAGAATGAGACCTGAGCAAATGAAATTACCTTCATAGTCAAAAACAGTAAGAACAGAATGATAGTTTCCAAGCTATATTATAGGACTAAAAGCAAAATGGGCTTCTGAGTTGTGTTCTCACTAATCATCAACCCCCTCATCCCTCAAGAAAGTTTGTTAAAGCAATTTATAACCTTAAAAAGCCTTAATAAAGACACACAATCCAGGCATTTTATGTAGAAGCCATAAGCTTAGATTGGGAAGATATAGAGCTATACCCACTTACACTCCAGCTATCATGTCCCTTATTACTTGCTGTTTCTTCTGGTCATGTAGTCTTGGTCAATGGAGGCTTTATCCATCTTTCTTATCCTCTATCTGCAACTCTTTCACTTGAACCTTTAGTCCCATATTTCTCCCTCTACTGCCCAATCACATGCTCTAGCATTTTATTGACCAGCTAAATTGGAGAGAAGATTCACATGGAACCACTTTTAGTATATGAGGATCTGCTCATTCTGCAACTACATCTTGAAAAACTAGTATTTAGCATTAGAATACAAGCATATTAGACCAAATCAGTATAAAAGCTTGGTGATTTCACAGTTCAGATGGATTTTGGTGGTTTTTCTGGTCTTTGGAGCCCTGAATTAGGAGCCCCTTCCAGAACCAGGGCCACACATAACCTATTTCCAGCAAAGACATCTGAGAGCAAATGGGCAGCTAGACTCTAATCTGTAGAAGCTCCACAAGATCTGAGCTGGAAGGCTGCAACCCACTTCTAAGAGTCCTTTTTCTATAGAGAGTATTACTCTCCTGTGGCCTAAAGCTTTATTTCCAAAGAAGCAAGAGCCTAGACATCTATTGAGCTACAAGCTGTGTGTGCCCTTCCCTGAAGGTCAACCTACCAACAATTTACCTTTTGTCCCTACATACTAGATGGAGAAACTCTGACCTTGAATGTCATAAAGTGAAGTTTCATTTTCTTTATACAATATGGCAGCCTGTGGGGTTGTAGTGTGAGCATGAATTGTGGATCCTGTGTCTTCTCTCCCAAAGAGCTGGGGCCACTCCACAGAGGGACAGAGGCACAGGAATTTGACTGTGTTCAGTTCATGCTGGTACTGAGAAAATTTCTGGCTATGTAAAGCTGTGGGACTCCCCTCCGGGTGTGAGGGAACACAGTCTGAGGTCCTGCAGGGAGCCACAGCGCTTGGGTTGTGGGTCTCCAGGCCAAAAGGTGGCAGGAACCTGTTGGTTCTCAGGGCCCTGGGCTCTCAGGCACCTCTGAGAGGCCACAGAAGGGTAGAAACCAAAGTGGAACATACAGGCTAGATTGGCCAGCAGCTGAAGGGGGAGGGGAAGAAGCTCTGGTTGTGTCCCATGGGGATGAAAGTTCTGATCAGGGCGACTTGCTTGACTAGGTCATGGCTGGCTCAGCTTATTTGCTGGAATTGCTGTCCTTTGTGGCTAGAAACATAGTGAGGTTGTCTGGCAGAGATGAGGCAGCAGTTCAGGGCTCAGTAATTGTAAACCACCTTTTCCACAGTTCTCCACAGTGGATCCCAAAGAAGAGAAATAGGCTATTGTCTTAACATATTTATTTTCATGGCAGAAAATGGATGTAAACTCTGTCCTGGTATTCTCAGGTGAACCTGGGGTTAAATGCCTTTTGTAAGGAGGAGGATCTGGAAAGGAATGCTTAATTAGCTATGATCTCTGGTCTTTAGGTATTTCATTAATATGGGGATCTCTCTTGAGACTCTGTGGCCTATAGTCATGCCCTCTACCTGTGGAGGTACATGCCTGAAAGGTGTGGATTGATAGAGGTCTTCAGTATCATGTCAGGGACCTGGAGTCTGGGAGCTTGGCAAAACGCATGCTAGCTCTTGCAAGGAAACCTGCAGGGTCTCCAGCCATCTCCAGCCAGTGCTCAACCAGAAATCATGTTGTCCTCTTATGGTCCTACAGCAACCCTCCAAACGTTTTCCTTCAAGTTACCAGCTAATATAATAAACTCATCACTTCCTAGCCTCCTTGGACCAATTGAAAGCTAAGCCTGCCCTGTAACTCATTTAAATTTCATCAATATAAGTGGAGACGATGTCAAGAATGTGTTTTCTATTCCCACAAAAAAATATACACTATTTTAAACATATTAAGAACTGAATCACTCCAAATTGAATAGGCACATTCCTTTATATTTTGAGATTCATAGGGTTATTTAAAAGTTCCCTGTTATTGTTTCATTTCTCTTTCTCTTTCTTTTTGTTGGAAAATGCATCATTTTTTTCTGAATGTACAGACTTAGAGTTGTACTGAATATATTATAGAAACAAATCTTATCTTCATATCAGTTTAATTATTTTCTTTCTCTCTAATAGTGTCAAGTCCTTGATAATAAATGTATTTCCAAAAGATATATGAAAATATCAGGAAATTATCATTTAGATTTTCTTATATTCCTCAGTATTTTCCTTTTTCTTATATTCTCTACTCTCACTGTGACTTATTTTTCCATTGAAACAGCCTATAGTCAGTCTATTCTGCAATGAAATAGTCACAATTATTTTGTGTTAAGCCTGTATTATGGTTACCCTTGGTGTCTTTTAGGGTTTGTACAAGGACTTTCTAGGAATCTAAAGAAAGAAGACGCTCAAATCACTAGCAGACAATGGCATAGAATTTGCATAAAATCAGATGCATCCTCTCATATGCTTAAAATTAACTCTAGTTGACTTATAGTACCCTATACAATGTAAATGCCAGGTAAATTTTTATAATGTGTTATTTAAAATATTGAGACGGGAAAAACATCTGTACATTTTCTCTAAAGATACATATTTTTCTTTTTGCTGTATGTAGAACTTTTCTGTCTGCAGTTAATTTAATACTTAGATAAGAAACAAAGAAATATATATAGCAGCCGCTCTATGGTGATCTCAGTTCCCTAGAGGAAGTGTCTGTTTCCTGTACGTAACCTTTGCCTATGACCTTTGGTGGCCACTTAGGCAAACCTTAGGCTCAACATAATTTCCTTGTGTTCATAACCACACATTCAAGAGTTTGGCATATCCATGTATATCGTCTTCCTTACTAACAAAACTGAAAAACACTATCAAAATGGATAAGAGATAGAATAATCATTTTATTTAAAGAGACACTTATAATTGCCCTTCTGCATGAATGGCAAAAAACATATATCAAAGTGAGGCACTTTTCTCACAGGACTGGTCTTCTTATGCCCTTCACAGTATTCTTTTTAGTTTTTAATTATTTTATTTTTGACATTTCCATGTATTTATACAGTGATTTTCGGTGTTTTCTCACACATTCTTTTTATTTTTGCTCTTTAACCCTGTGAACTTTTTGTCTTCTAGTCAAACTTTTACCCATTGGTGTTTTATGCTCCCCCCACTGTGGCTAATTATGGTTTCTTGCTTGAGCATGAATGAGGAGTGGTTTACCAGAACATAGGTAATTTATAAGTGGCTACTCTATTGAAGGAAAATGGTATCCTCTCCTTCATTGAACTCCCATACTTCCTAAGTGAGAAGGAGCCTTATGAGCTCCTCCCCAAATATATGATAAAATGTGAAGAGTCTAGTCCTGTCCAGATTTTTTTTGCAATTAGCTACAGCTTCTGTAAGTTCATGAACAAAATGGCCATGTCATGTCCAAAAGACAAGTTTCATTACATTCCTATCAAGCCTAAAATTCTCAGATTCTTTCTGACATCTCATTCAAGA
>NW_021604617.1:688058-721400 GCF_004785775.1 Grammomys surdaster | reverse complement strand
TCCTTTAGAGCCACATGGACTTTTCCATAATTTAATAAATTGTAAATGCGGCCCATTGCATGAAGGAGTTTCTCTGACATAAGATGAGAGCAGCACCACTATATAGTTATGTGTATTTAGAAGAAAGTTTGACACCATATCTATTTAGCACAGGAATAGGAGTAGGTTCATTTTGCGCTAAAGCTTAGAACTTCTACAGCCATAGGCTATTGATCAGGTTTAAAGTACTAGATATGAGGGATTTTTTGTTTGTTTGTTTGTTTGTTTGTTTTGTGTTTTTGTTTTATGTGTTGTTCTTGTCATTGTTTTGTTTTCCATAGAAGGGGACTTAAAATAGTATTAGACAGTAATTGGGTACCATTTTAATAGTCATGCCACTCTGGCATCAGTAAACTTATCTTGTCAATCATACAAATTACAATTTATGGGGTCCGTAGCTGAGTAGGACCATTAATTACTCTGAAGTAGGACAAGAGAAAACTCAGTTATATTTCTCTCTTTTCAATTGATGACAAAATCTCTAAATTTGCAGTCTTTTATTTCTTAGTGTTCTTACTGATCTTTTTAATGAAGCCTCCTATATTAGTTTTATTTCTGTCTCCCTTTTCAGTTATTCAGCCTATAAGCTATGGGACAAAGTTTGCCCTCAGTATCATGAGAACATATTTCTAATGTTGAAGTCATCAAAACCTCAAATGACTGCTTTCTATGGAAAGTGGGCAAATGTATTCTCATAGATATTTTATAAGGGACTCCTGGAGGGAGACCCTCTCTCATGCCAAGAATTGCACACACCCAAGGAAACACGAGAGACCGACTTGCTGCAAATAGCAAAAGGCAGTTTACTAGCGAGGGGCCCTCGGGTCGAAACTCATCCCACGCAGGGGAAAGAATCGACTACGACCCGAGAAAGCTTGGGGCTTTTATAGGGAGAGGCACAAGGGGGGAAGGGAAAAGTGGGAAATTCTGGCGTGGTTACATATAATTGGATGTTTCAAATATCAGCAATTTGTGTAAGCAATCATTTAGGCGGGCTGGATGACTCACTATTTTTGACCATGAAACCTCGGACCTCCCAAGGAAGGGAGGAAAACACCAGGTGGCCCATTACTCACTTGGGCATGTTTGGATTTGTCAAAGCGTGTCCTTGGTTGTCTCTACAATTTTTGGTCACTCTGCCCCTGGATATTTTTATTATGGCTATTTTCAGCAAGTTCAGCAAGTTGTTTGGTGGTCTTTGCTAAGTTGTTTTTAATTTTGATTCCTACAATTTCTAATCACCAAACTTGTAAATATATCACTTTACATGGCAAAATGGACTTTGCAAGATATCTAACTCAATGATTTGAAATAAGATTTCTGTGGTTATTTATGAACTCCAACATAATTACAAAGATAGTGGAAAGAGTGGTAAGAAACAGTAAAAAACATAGGACAGAAACTGAATGAGCAAAAGTGATGTAACCATGAACCAAGATGTGATTGTTAGTCTTGCTTGTCAAGTTGACTGCATCTAGAATCAACTCAAGTCTAAGCATCTGGGCACACTTGTAAGGTATTTTCTTTAATGGATCATTTAAGATTATGTAACCACCCTAAATCTAGATCTCATGAGAAAACCCACCCTAAATTTGGGTCAAACCTTCTAGTTGCAGTCTACATAAAACAAAATGGAAGAAAAGTTTTGTTCTTTGTTTGGTTTTCCTCACTCTCACTAGCAAATTCACTTGTTATGATGGTAAGGCTTTCACTACTGCTAGAACCTACTTGTACAAGATTCCATCATAGACTGAAGATGAGCTGAGACATCCAACCTCATGGACTAAATAACTAGTTGATTCTTGGCCTTTTTATCTAGAGAAAACCAATGTTGGACTAGCTGGACCACAGCCTGGAAGCCAGTCTAATAAATTCTCCTTTAATATATTATATTCATTATATTAGTTCTGTTTCAAAAAACCAAAACCAAACCAAAACAAAACAAAACACCAGCTAATACACATGGTGTGTGGTCATTCCTTACAGTTAGAGACAGCTATGCTAAAAATAGCACTCTGTGTGTTCCACAATACTACATAAAGGAATGCTTTAAAAGAAGGAAGAAACATCTTGAAAGGATCCAGAAAATATAGACAGTATGTAAAGACCAAACCTAAGAATCATAGGAACAGAAGAAGACTCCAAACTCAGTGGTCCAGAGAATATCTTATAAAATCATAGGAGAAAATATCCCTAGCCTAATGAATATAAACAAATAAGAAAGAGATGGTTATAAGCATACAAAAAGCTTACAGAACACCACAGAGACTGAACCAAAAATGGAAATTTTCCCACCAAGTAATAATCAAAACAATAAATGTACTGAACAAAGTAATAATATTAAAAACCACAAGGGATAATGGTCAAATAACAAAAAATAGAAATTTTATAAGCCAGAAGGTCCTGGTAGATAACTTAGAGTCTCTAAGAGTTCAGAGACGCCAATGCAGAGTATTATACCCACTAAAACTTTCAATCACCATTGTTGATGAAAAAACAAGATATCCCATGACAAAATCAAATTTAAACAACAGCTTTCCACTAATCTAGCCTTACAGAGGATGCTAGAAGAAAAACTTCAACACACTGGGGGTAACTACACCCAAAGAAACACAAGAAATAAATAATTTCTCATCTAAGAAGACTTTCAACCAAAAGTAACAAAAAGATAAGGGAAATGATACTTCATACTTACAAAAGGAGAAATTCACCAAAATAATATCATAATTCTGAATATCTATTCCACAAATGCAAGAACACCCACATTACTGAAAGGAACATTACTAAAGCTTACACAACACATTGAACTTGCACATTAATGGAATACTATCACCAACAAACAGGTCTTTGAAACTAGACAGAGAAATTATGAAACTAACAGAAGTTATTACTCAAATTAAGATAATAAATATCTACTAAACATTTTACGCAAACACAGAAGATTTTACCTTATTCTCAGCACCTCATAGAACCTTATCTAAACTTGATCATATACTGTGTAACAAAGTTAGTATCCACAGATAAAAGAAAACTAAAATCTCTCCTTGTATCCTGTCAGACTAAGTAAGACTTCAACAACATAAACAATAGAAAGCCTACATACTCATGGAAACTGAAAAACTTTATGTAATGATCTGTTGGTCTTTCTGTGGAGTTCCTCTGCTCTCTGGTTCTCTCAGTTCTTCCTCTAACTCTTCCAAAAGAATTCCTGAGCTAGGCCTAATGTTTGACTATGAGTCTCTCCATCTGTTGCTATTATCTCATTTGTAGGACCTCTTAGAGGACAGTTATGCTAGGATCCTGTCTGCATGCATAACACAGTATCTCTAATAGTGTCTGGAATTTGATTTGAAATGAGTCTCCATTTGGGCCAGTCATTGCTTGGACATTCCTTCCATTTCTGTTCCATCTTTGTTTCTGTACATTTTATAGTTAGGACCCAGTTTTGGGTCAAGTGTTTGTAGATATTTTGCTCTCCTTATACCTATACTGGAAGTCCTGCATGGTTACAGGAGTTAGCCACATCAGGCTGCATATTCTTCACTTCTAGGCATCTCAGATAGAGTCATTCCCATAAACTCTCTTGAACCTCCCCCATCCCAGGCCCAACTGGTTGTTCCTAGCAGCAGTAGCTCTCCAGGGTTTCAGGCAGATTTGTGTCCTGGAAAATGGAGTGCAGAGGGGACAGAGTGGATCCTGCCACTACTGATTTTGCCCAAAGGGGCCGAAAGGTGAGGAATTGTGGTAGGATTCTCACCTCTTATAGCGCTTTTGAAGATGTTACTTGCTTCCATGTTGTGACTTGTCTCTTCATTCTTTTGAGACATACTCTTATTTTAACAAGAGTTAAAAATTATTAGTTTAAAACTAATTAAACTAATTAAACTATTTAGTTTAAAACTAAAATAGTAGTAAATTAAAATGATAGCTATATGTGATATACTAAATCTATGTGGGTTAACGTTGATGCCTTCCGATCTCCAAAATTCTCTCTAACTATGTTCCGTACAGAACTCAGAAAATTGTTCCAATATTTGTATCCATCTTTTATATTCTTGTAATTTTTGTAATTTCTGAATGTTCTTTCCTTAAATGTATTGATTTTGCATCATCCTTCAGTACATAAGAGAAATGACATTGTCCTGAAATAACTTTTGCTGTTCCCAGGACCCTTGCCAACTCTAGATAGCTATAGAAGTAGTAGAGTCCAGAATGCTGAGATAGGCACCGGTGGCCATCTCTACTATTTTCACTGGGAATAAGGCCAAGTGGTATGACCTAGACAAGTAACTTCTCTCTGTACATATGCTCAGTCAGCTGCTTTTTGAGCATCTAAGGTCACAGTTTATGTGGAATACCTTCCAGAACTCATATTCTATAGTAACTTAAGTAGTAAAGTAGAATAGTAAGAGCCACTTTTGGTCCTGCAGCCTTAGCAGCATGATGGAGATGAACATTGCTGACCCTTAAGCTTGCTGCACTCCTCTTAGTAATTTTAAGTAAGCTTTTCTCCGTTCATGCTGCCTCCTTGTGTTTATTTCTCATCTCTTAGCAATTTACTGCACTCTCTTAGCATGACAAAGCTGTGGTCCACAAAAATGTTCACTCATTTCTTTTTTTTTATAAATTCATCCTTATGCATGATGGGTATATACACAAATATTTGCAACCTCTGATGTTCACTATATCTTTATATATATAATCACAAAATTAAAAATGTAAATATGAATCATAGCTAAGTAAATAATGATCCTTCATCCACATAATAGAATAAAGGTCAGTTAAGTTTGCATGTTTTTAATTTATATAAGAAGATTTTCATTACTCCAACCAGATGTCTGTTAGTGTAGGCAAGCAAGATATTACTTGGATAATGAAAAGTCTCTAAAACTAATTTAGGATATCAGTTCCAAGAAATGGTCAATCTAGAAAAAAATCATCTCTGTGTTAAACTCCTAAAATGTGTGAATTATATAATCCACAAAATATGCTTAAATAGAGTTATAAAATAATTTTTAATTCCTGGGAACCCGAAACATCACTGGCAGCCATTGGTCAGGTAAGTGTGTGGAGACTAGTGAGCTAATGAATGCTGTTCTGAGTTCTCTTTATAGTTTTTGAAATGTTGTTGACAGCCCCTCAGATGACTCTTCTTAATCATCATTCTAAAATTTTACTTTTCCTGAAAAAAAGTGCATTAACATAACACTCTTTAGGACTTAGACTAATTCATGCATTGCTACCAACTAAGTTGAAGAGGAGAACTGAGATGCTTATGAACATGTTCTGGTCTTGAAAGTATGCTAACCTGCTAAGCAGGAAGCAGCAGGCATCCTAAGTGATTAAGAAAGCACACTATTCTAGAGAGTTGGGAATAAATGATGTGAATGCACAGGTTACCACTCCAACAAAGCTTTGGAGTCTGATATTGTTGAGTTTGTTAAAGTTCCCCTTACAACATAGAGAGAAACCTGGCACTACAAAGAAGACCCATGAAAAGAAATTACTGTATAAACTAGACAAGAGTACTTGTTTTCATAGTAGAAGAAATATATGGGACTAAAATTGTGAAAGATGGGCTGGAGAAATAGTCCTATATGAAGTTAGGAATAAAAATGTGTGGGGGGGTCACAAATATGTTCCAAATAAAGACAAATATAACGTGAGTGAGAACTAGAAAAGTAGAAGTAGTCTTTTTTAATCCAAGGGCCTCAGGATGCTTCTTCAGCTGTACTAGAGAATTAGGAGATTTTTGAAGTGGCTAAGGCAAAGTTAGCTCAGATCATGTTTTAAAGTGAAGTGAGTGCAGTGAGTGGAAGCCAGATGGCAGAAAGCTCTGTATTATGTCCAGAGTTCAGATTTGTCCTAAAAGAGGTGAGCAATGATGTGGAGGATGGTGATGGCACAGAACTACAGAATGACTTGAATAACAGGCATTTATCCCCTCACATTTCTGGAGGGAACAGTCAGGAGGTCAGAGGGTAGATATCCTTTGAGGCTACCCTCCTTGACTTATAAATGGTCATCTCCCTGTGGCCTCACCTGGTGTTCCTTTTGTTCCTATCTCCTGTCTCTCTCTATTATTATTATTCTCTCATACATTACATCTCAGCAATATTTCATTCCCCTCCAGACTCACAGCTCTCTGCCTTCCCTTCTACTCTCCTCTCCAACAGATCCATTTATCTTCAAAAAGAGAACGGGCCTCCCAAGCATAGAAGCCAAACATTGCATAAAAAGTTACAATAATACAAGGCACAGACCTTCATATCCAGGAAAGATGAAGCAACCCATCAGGAGGAAAAGGGTCCTAAGCATAGCCAATGAAGTCAGAGTTGTCCCCTTTCCCACTCTTAGAAATCCTGCAATAATACCAAACTAAACAACCATAAAATATAAAGAGGACATAGCACAGAATCAAGCAGAGTATATGATTATTTCTTCAGTCTCTGTGAGTTCCTTATGAGCCCTGCTTAGTTGATTCTGGGGGCCATGTCCTCATGGTGTCCTTGACCCATCTAGTTCCTACATCCCTTCCTCTCCCTCTTCTGTGGCATTGCCCTGCCCCTGTCTCTTATTTTGTTGTGGGTTTTCAGATCTGCTCCCATCAGTTGCTGGATAAAATATCTCTGATGACAATTGGCCTTGGTACCAATCTATGAAAATAACAGAATATTATTAGAAATCATTTTATTGACTCTATGTCTGACACTGACTATATGGCAGGAACCAGAGCCAGGATACTCCAGAGACTCAGTATAGAACCAAACATGATGTGGAAAAAATGTCCTTATATTATTTTACAAGGAATCTATCACAATGGATTAAGACCCATTTTAAAGACTTTATTTATATGCTTGATTACCACTTTAAAAAATTCTTCTCTAAGGCCAGAGAGATGGCTCTGTGGCTAAGGACATGTGAAGGTTAGTTTTTTTCTATTTGTTTCATTTTTATACAAACCTAGTCATATTTAATAAGAGGGATCCTAAATTGAGGAATCCCTCTCTCATAATGACCTGTATCCATGTCTACAGGACATTTTATTGTTAATGATTTCTATGAGGGTTCCCAGGTCAATGTATGTGGTGCCAACTCTGGGAACATAATTCGGAGTTGTATAAGTAAATCCAACTGAGTAAATCCCAAGGGTAAAAACATGAAGAAGCATTCTTTTATGTTCTCTGCTTCAGTTCACACCTCAGGATTCCAGATATGAGTTCCCGCACTGAATTATCTCAGTCAATTATGGACTTTAAGCTATAGAATGAAGTAAGCCAAAGGGCCAATAAACATCTTCAACATCATAGTAAAAAAAACCTTCCCTATCCTAAAGAAAAAGATGCCCATAAATGTACCAGTATGCCATCAGCCCATAAAATTTTTATGATATTTTTATTTCAATATAGCAATATAATGTCTTTCAAGAACAAATTTCAGTGACTACTCACTTACAATCCTGTATGTGGGATTCATCACTCCTATAGAATTCACCACCCTTTGAAGTGTTTTGGTATGCCTATCTATATAATATCCTGCATTAAAATGTTAGCTATTACTCCAGTTGTTATTACAGAAAATATATGTATTTCTAAACTATTAACTATGTATTTTATTAAAGAACTATGAATGTTAAACACAGAAGTAAGGGGTGCAGAGTTAAAGACATTCTACTTCAATAACAAGAATCAAACTATTAGGGCAAGTAAGAATTAAGCTGCAGATCATGCCATAATAATCCTGAAAGTGAATATTTGATTTCACTTACACTTTAAAAATAAGTTACATCTATTTCAAATTAGTGTCTCCAATGTTAAAACAACAGCAAAACCTTAGAATCAAATTTAGCCAAGGAGATGAAAGACTTGTATTCTCAACGTATCTAAACAAATTAACGAAAACTCCAATAAAGAAAAACACCCATGTTTGGGGGTTATAAGGTTTAAAATTAAGACATTAAAATTCTTCAGTTATCTACATGCTCCATTTAGCATTTATTATAATCTTAACTTTCTTACAGGAATAAAAATGTCAATCTTAAATGTGTGCTGAATTGTAAGGGAATCAGAATTTCAAGAAATCTAAAGCCAAAACAATAAAGACCTGCCTAAAAGACATGGTTTCTTCTTTCAAAACACAATATGAAGTCAGAGATTATAAAGAAAATACTTTGCATCATTGGTGGGAAAAGCAAAATCAAGCTGTAATGAGGTACTATTTCACATAATGTAAGATTGTGTTGTTAATGAAGAAGAGTGAAAAAATGGAGAATTACTAATGGGAAATTCTAACCAGACACTTAGCTGGAAGGAACATAAAATTTTGCAGCTATTGTGGAAAACAGATGCTGAGTTTCCAAAAATGATAATCATAGAATTACCACACATCATAGAAATTTTTATCTTATACCATAAAGAAATGAAAATAAATATTCAAGCACTATTCATAATAGCCAAAATCTGGAAACAATTCAATAGTCATCTAAGTTAGAGAAACTATAGATGGAGAGACTACTTATACTTATGTGTCTAAAGAATTCATCTCGTGGAAATGGACATTGTACTAAAAGAACTTTGCATATTCAGTGCAAATATAGTCAAAATCTCAATACCACTTTTTATAAGCATAGAAATTATAAACAATAAAATGTTATGTGGACACATGCAGACAAAGGATAGTCAACGCAATCTTGAACTAAGAAATAGTATAAGAATTTACCTGATTTCACATTATATTACAGAACTATAGTAATAAAAACAACATGGAGCTAGGTAGTTGTGACACATATCTTTAATTCCAGCACTTGAGAGGCAGAGGCCGGAAAACTGTAAGTTTGAGGCAGGTCTGTTCCACAGAATGAGTTCCAGGACAGTCAGGGTTATGCAGAGAAACCTTGAAACCTTGAAAAAAATTAAAAAAAAAAAACCAAAGAAAAGAAACAAAACGAACAAACCCAACATGATACTGGCACAAAAAACAGACATCAATTGAATAGAGATTCCAAATACAAATCCACAGATAACTATGTTTTGACAAAGATGCCAAAAATACACATTGGGAAAAAGATAGCAACTTCAGCAGATAGTATTGCAAACCTGGATTTTAACATGCAGGAAAATGAAACTAGGTCTTATCTGTCACCTTACACAAAACTCATCTTCAAATGAGTCAATGACTTCGACATAAGACTTGATACCCTGAAGCTTATAGAGGAAACCTAAATAGTACACTTCAATGTACAGGAACAGACCTGGGTTGCTCTCAGCCTTGGTCAGATAACTTTAATTTAGATGTCCATCAATGAATGAATGGATAATGAAAATATAGTACATATACACAAGATGATTTTAAGATTTACTTTAGTTTTAAATTGTGTGTATGTATGTGTGTGTATGTGTGTGTGTATTTGTGTGTGTGTGTGTGTGTGTAGGTTTGTGCACATTAGTGAAGATGCTCATGAAGTTCAGAATAGGACATAAAGTACATTAGAGCTAGTCCTGTAGGTAGTCATGAGCCATATGGTATATATGCTGAGAAATGAATTCAAGTTCTCTGAAAAATATAGTATGAGCCCTTAACTACTAAATACTCCCTATGGCTTTCTAAACATGAAATTTTGTTCAGTTGTAAAGAAAACTAAAATTCACAATTAAATGGATAGAGCTAGAAACAATCATTTTAGTGAAAAAACCCAGATCCGGAAAGGGAAATGTCACATCTTCATCTTATATGTGAACGCTAGCTTAGAATCTTTATGTGTGTTTACATTTGAATACCTGTAGATGTCAGGATATAGAAAAGGGCCCATGAAGGAATATATTTCAACGAAATGGGGATTATAGAACACAATAATTTGAAGAAGGAAAAAGAGGCAGGAAGAGGAAAGTGGAGTAGGGAATGACAAGGCAGGATAAGGAAGCCATTGGGGACAGGTTACTAACAGTAAAGACTTTTGAAAACATTTAGAAAACTATTAAAGAAGCATTTTACAGTACAAAAATACATACATAAAAGGAGTTTGAATGGAGCTGCCCTATAACAGGAACACATGTCACTCCCAAATGCCATAGGCTACCAAATGAAAAAAGCCAGTTATAGTTATTGCCTTTTTTGGAATTGTTTGTCAGTATGATTTAACAGATCTCCAACAATTACAGACTATTACCATTTCTCTTGATTACTCTCTCTTGGAACTTGAGGATCAAACATTGTTGGTGAAGACACCATATATATGAGTCACAGAACATACAGAAAACAAGTTAGCTTCATTTCTAGAGTCTGGAATTTGCAGTGGTAGAAGATGCTATTCACAGTTCTATGGAAGAAAAATTATCAACAGTCTTACTCAGCTGTGAACTCTTTGAGCCACAATGATGAACATTCTACCAGGACATGCCGATTTGTGCAATAATTGCATGAATGTCATAAGGCTACCAGCCATTTTATCATTGGATTTAAGTCTCACTGTATAAAATTGAATCATTACAATTATTAACTGGGGTGGAGTGTGGCAACTCATGGCTATTTGGGTCATAGAGATGAGAAGAGAACAGACTATTTTCTGCTAAGTAGATATAGCTCTCATTAAATTTTTATCTTTGTTCCCACAGTAGTACATTTTTCAAGCCTCATCAGAGAAGCTTTTTTAATAGCTGATGGTGATAAACAGAGACTCACAGCTATGCAACATTTAGAGAACATAAGATTGTGAAGTGATCATCCATAAATAAAACATTTATATCATACTCCCCCTCCCAAGGTTCAGGAATTATCACAGAGAACTGGATAGGAAGACCATAAGAACCAGAGGTAGTAGAAGACTGCTGTAAGAAATAGTATTTTATGCAATTACAGGGATATTGCCCACATTAGTGTGTAGTAATAGTTAATCTACTTTGTGTTCCTGGCAGGTTGCACAACCAGATACCCACCAGACCCCTCTGGATTCATGGATGAAAGACACATGCACACATAAATGCATGCACACACAGATGCACACATACACAATTAAATACTTGCCAGTTAATTTTAATGTATCTTGACTAGCTCAAAGGCTGGGCAGTTCTTATCCTTTCCACTGGCAAACACTCCCCTCTGATACTTCTGAGATAATATCTTTTCAAATTAACATTTTATCTCTGCTACCCCAAACACAATTGGGGAAGAGGCCCATGTGGCAATATTCCTTGATTCTCACATGTTGGTGGACTTTAGGTCTGGTCTTTCTTCGTCCTGATCATAGAGATCTCCCTCCTTCCTCTCTTCTAGTTCCTAGCCTGTGCAAATCCAAAGGTTCTGCCTCAGTCTACCTGCCCAGCCATTGACTTTTGGCTCTTTATTGATCAATCAGAAAACAATTGGGGAAAAGAATCTTCAGCATTTGGACACTCAAATTCCTGATTTAGGAGTCTGGATTAACTCAAAGTATTAGAGTCAATCCCCAACATCTTCTCTTTTCTGTTCAAATAAAAAAAAGCTTTTCTCTTAATTGAGCATAACCATAACAGTTATGTAAAATACAAAGTATGATATAAAATTAACATCCAGTCCATCATATTTGTCAATTAAAGGACTCTAACATGCTATCCTAATTAAAGAGTTTATAATTCTATACCTGAATTATGTTCTGATTTTAGCCTGTATCACCATCTGAAAACCATCTTTTTAACTTTATATCATCTCTCTCAATGCTATGCATCTTGAGTTTAATTATGAAACTATAATTAGTCTTCAACCCCATCAGAAATCCAAGAATGAATTAAATATTACATGAATATTTAGAAAGCACAAAAATATAGATTCTAAAACTTAAATTGTAGAGATAGCTGACTATCTGAGCAGTCCCCTATTCCTCAAAATGTTGGAGCATCTGTCTTCAGCCTTCTGGCACAGAGCCATCTGGCAGACCTTGAAATGAAGCAGGTATATAAAGGACTAACTTGCTCAGTCTTGGCAGACTTAGCAGTTAATTATCCCGTATTTGTCCTCTTTGGATAGCATTTTGTCTGCAGATGACTAGGACAAATTTTGTCCAGTGGATATTTTGCCATTGCTGGAACAACTTTATATGGAGGCTGTGATGCTCAATTTCTTCTTTGAAGGAGAATGAGGAAGCTGTCAGGAGCAGACATGTCTCATTGCCAACTGATCCTTAATAATGTAATAACAATACATGTCACATTTTGTAGATTTCTTGTTTTTGAAGACTATGTGTCTATGTAAATTATATCTGTACTGTTAAACCTTAACTACTCTTAGCCATTTCTATTTGAGTAAATTAAAAACACTTTATTATATAAATCAGAATCTAACAAACCATGGGTCTACTATCTGGCCTTTAACTTGTGTTACTTAATCATCCTACACAGTTTGTAACAGTAGCTATTAGAAGGACTGGGTCAAAGCTTTGTATTCTTAAGTAAGTTGCATACGCACAATGCCTATATAAGAGTAACAATATTAATTTCAAATTTTGTATCAATACACAGATTTATACCAATGAAATCCTTAATTCTTTATGAATATATAAATTTTGTAGCCATGTAAGGCATGTATAAGTTCAATTTTGCATCAATTCCAAAGATTTCTCTCAATGTAGAATTATTGCTATACAATGCTTTAATCAAGAATAAAATTAATAATCCATCATATTTCTTCCCTGTTCAAAATTATGATCATTACCAGATTATCTTGAGCAACTTGAGTTTAATTATGAGACTATAATTAGTCTTCAAGTTCCAGGTTGTCTTTTAAAATGACAATGTATATATAATTTGTAAAATAAAAATAACCAGACACCCAGTCCCAAGGAATTGGGCTCATGACTCTCCATGGCTTCTTCCTGATGAATAAGAGTGATAATGAATTCCTTAAAGGGGTGGGGAGAGGTAGGAAAATTAGTAAAATTGGTTATACCTAAGAAGGATAGATTTAGCATCTGTTATTCAGTCTCTGTATTCTTGGAAAGATCAGGGTTTTACTGAAGTTTTGACTGGATCCATCTGAACGGTTGGATGATGTAAGATCATCTGGAAACAGTACCAATAGCTGAAGCTGCTCTAGAAGCAATTCTTTGGACACCATTAGGAAGCAGTGGACTGGAACAGCAAATCAGATCAGCATGTTCAAGGATAAATCTTGCCAAGTTGTACATTCTGTAATATATAAATTTCATAACCAAAATTTATACACAGCTGTGAAGTTCTTAAGAAAATGGTATACTATATCCCTCCTCCCAAGATTCAGGGGAGGGTTGCTGTGAAAAAATGAATTTTATGCTCATTACAAGGATTTTGGCCACATGAGTGGCTGTGACCACATGCACAAGGCCTGCCAACGAAAACTCTAGCAAAGGTTTTCACAACTTCTAGGGGAGGGAGTGTCATTTTCCTTGAATGTGGCTCCTGATAAGCTCTTCTTGTTCCAGTGAATGATTATATGGCCATATACAAACTGACAATATTAAATGGACTCTGTGGATTTAAAAACGGCACATAATATTGGGATTATAAATTGTAGGAGTTATAGTAGGAGGTATTGTTGAGTATGGATTTGATTAAAATACACTATATGTATGGAATTCTCAAAAATAAATTTAAAATGAAAAATAAATAAATTTTCCTCGTAAATAGTAAATTTTATTTTTATGAATTTTAGCTCAATTTTTTAATGCATTTGTACCAATTAAAGGATATCTTTCAGTCATTTAATGCTCAGTGACTTCACCTTAGATGCATTTTGATATGTTGAATAGACTGATATATAAAAGTTTAAGGTCCAGTATTTGAGAGATCTCAGGCAGGTCCAGGTTAATTGAGACTGCTGGTTCTTCTACAGGGTCATCTTCCTCCTCAGCTTCTTCCAGACTTTCCCTAATTCAACCACAGGTGTCAGCAGCTTCTGTCCATAAGTTGGTTGCAAATATCTGCATCTGACTGTTTCAGCTGCTTGTTGGGTCTGCTGGAGTGCCTTCATGATAGGTCCCATTTTGTGAGCAGTCCATAGCCTCAGTTATAGTGTCAGGCCTTGAGCCCTCCCCTTGAGCTGGATCTCACTTTGGGCCTGTTGTATACACCAGCTGATATGAGGTCTCCAACACATATATACAGCAGATGACTGCTGGATCTGGGTTCAGTCAGAGAAGATGCACCTAAGCCTCAAGAGACTAGAGGGCCCAGGAAATTAAGAAGTCTGTTTGGATGGCTGGTGGGTGGTAGGGACATCTTTGTGGAGGTGGGTATAAGGAGGAGGTATGGGATGTGGAACAGTTGAAGGCTAGACCTGGGGAGAGAATAAAATCTGGAGTGCAAATAAATAAATAAATGACAAAAAAATGTTTAGGGTCTCTGAAGGAAGTCTAACGTGTCTTTTCTGTGGTAAACAGTGATACAACCTTTCACCACAACTGTAAGATCTTGCAGATATCAGGCAGGTACAATACTGTAGACATTTATAACAGATGATGATACTTTTTTTTCTATGAGATAAAGTTAAGCCTCTACTGAATTTGTTTTAATATTTGGGAAATGCCTTCATAAAAAAGTAATAGTAAAATTCTGCCCTATTAAATACAATCTCTATATGCCCATAACAAACCATTAGCATGTCATTATATATTCTTGGAAAACTTCTCCTCCTTTGCACTTTAGTGATTTTCTCCTTAACTATTACATTTCTTGTCAAACACCTGTAATATTTCTGTATACAAAGTGCAAACACTCAAAGTCAGCCATCTTTTAACATTAACTCAGCCTTCAAATCTGAATAAAGTTCCTGTCCCTCATTGTTTAGCTCCATCTTAAATTCTTCTTTCACTGGTCCAGGGAAATAAAGGGATAATAAAATCAGAGTGTGCATTGAAGCATTTGACCCTTCTGGACAATTAAGGGGAGGGCTGTCCTATAATGTTACTGGATTATTCTGTATAAACACTTTCGCACCTGAAGGCTAATGTATTCAGGATGATGGTACATTACAGTAAAACTATAATGTGTGTGAAGAATTCATAGGCATCTGTCACACACGATTTAACTAAACAATTTTCCAGGCCTGTCTTTTAGAGTGAGATTTTTTATCACCTTTATAAAGCAGCAAAATGAAAGAAAGAATA
The DNA here is from genome assembly GCF_004785775.1 of Grammomys surdaster. Taxonomy (NCBI): domain Eukaryota; kingdom Metazoa; phylum Chordata; class Mammalia; order Rodentia; family Muridae; genus Grammomys; species Grammomys surdaster. The sequence goes on along the minus strand of NW_021604617.1, from coordinate 706,252 downwards.
ATCTAAAGTCTCTTCAAATAAAAAAAAAGAAAAAGAAACAGTCATCATCCTTCAACAAACCACAATAGGAGACCTGGCTAGCCTGAATTAATATGAGGCAGAGCTATGGAGTTATCCCTGGAGTCTTTAAGACAATTAGGTGAATAAATGACAGAAAATCAGTAAGATTTCTTAGCAAGAAGGAAATAAAAATTACTCACTTCATAAAAGTTTGCTTATTCACAAGCAGTCATTTGTTTTCATTCTTTTCTCTACCTTTACTTTTTCCTTCAAATCTGAGTGCCCTATAGGTAAGGAACAGTTTTTTAATATCAGATGATCTAGATTAGGCCTTTAATGCCCACCAATAGGATAAATAGCAAAGGAAGATTATTACAAACAAAGTTACAAAGGCTATTGCAAACTGTTCCTCATGAATTCTAATTACCACAGACAAGTGTCTGCAAGTCCCTAGGGGAATTCAGAAAAACAGCATAAAAGGAAGAGTTGATGAAGTGAAACAAACAAACACAAACAAACAAGCAAACAAACAAAAACAACAGCAAAAGAACAAAATACCCACAAAACAAACACTAAGCAAAACAAAAAAAAATTACAATTATTTTTATGTATTATAATAACTTTAAGAGAGAAAATTTGGCACAAGGGCCACAGGAACTCCCACCCCCACACCACCCTCCTCGGAACATAATCCTTTCTGTTTCCATCTGTGCCTAAAAGCAGACCCTGTGCTCCTGCCCTCTCCACCAAAGTCACACCCAGAGACAGCTTGACACCAGGAGTTCTGACACAACAAGGTTCACAGGCTCACAGGAAGCACAAGCTCCAGTCAGAGACAGCAAGAACAGCTAATACCAGATGTAATCACATGGCAAGGGGCACATGCAAGAACATAGGCAACAGAAACCAAGGGTACTTTGAATCATCAGAACCTAGTTCTCCCACCATAGCAAGCCCTGGGTACCCCAATAAACACAAAAAGCAAGATTTTGATTGAAAATTCACGTCACATGGTGATGATAGAGGACATTAAGAAGGTCATAACTCCCTTAAAGAAATACAGGAAAACTCAACCAAACAGGTGAAGGAATTGAACAGAACCATCACTATCTATAAATGGATTTAGAAACAATAAAGAAATCACAAAGGGAAACAACCCTGGAGATAGAAAATGTAGGAAAAAGACCAGGAGTCATAGATGCAAGTATCACCAACAGAATACAAGAGATAGAAGAGAAAATCTCAAGTATAGAAGATAAAATAGAAAGCATTGACATAAGAGTCAAAGAAAATGCAAAATGTAAAAAAATCCCTATCCTAAAACATCAAGAAACTCCAGGATACAATGAAAATACTAAACTAAATAAGGATAATAGGCATAGAAGAGAGCACGTATTACAAACTCAAAGGACCAGTAAACATCTTTAACAAAATTATAGAAGAAAACTTCAGTAACCTAAAGAAAGAGATGCTCATAAACTTAACAAAACCTACAGAACCCAAAATAGATTGGACCACAGATTGACAGTGCTTATCCCACACTGCCAGACGTGTGGGTTCTGGGTTGTTTGGAAGGGCCAAGACACTGCTCCTGGGGTGGGAAAGTGTAGTCTGAAATGTGAGGAAGTTGAAGTTGTTTCAGGGTCCCTGGACCTGCAATGAGGCTGGGGTGCTTAGAGTTCTTTGACTCTTGGACATCTAGGCACCCCTGGGAATTGCAGAAGAGCTGAGAACATATTTGAGGGACCTGCAGAATACAGACAGTATCTAGCCCTGGGCTGGGAGAAAGAAGAGCTCTGGATTGTCCAAGCAGTGATTTTCCTTAGCTTGTCAGAGGCAGGCCTGGTGTTGGCTGTGGCTGGGAACACAGAGAGGCATTCTACAGGAAAGTAAACTTGAAGCTCTGTAGTCGAATGCCTTATCCATGGCTTTCCATAGCATTTCTTGATGAAAGAGACAGTTCATGCTTCTAAACAGTTTATTAGTTGTTCATGATGAGAAATGGATGCATTACATGCCATACCCACTTCTCAGGGTAGACCTGAGATTAAATACATTTTGCAGAGTGGAATGTCTGGGAAAGGAAGTTTATTGGATAAGGCCTCTAGGCCACTAGACACATCATTAGTATGGAGAAATCTGTTTTGGGATTATGTGACCACAGGACACATTTCTTTTATGTCAGGAACATGGCATGTGTTCCAGGCTAGGAGTCTTGCAGGGAGTCACCTAATGTCTCAGGTGTGTGCCTTCCAAGCTTCTGAGTGTTAACCTGTTCTACCTTACCAAACTTCCTGGGATGGCTTTACCATTCAACATTTTATCACAGTTCTAGAAGTTGAAATGGGGCATCTGGATTCTCATTTTGTTTACAACTCTATATCACAAGAGATCCAGACTCAGTATTCAATGTAAGTTCCAGGCACTCTGTCCAAAAACTTGTCTGCAATACAACCACAGGGGACTAGGGCTCAAGTGGATGAATTTGGGAGTAAAATATTTCTCTTGGTGGCATATTGTACATTAGTTATTCAGTTCTCCTCACTAGGTAGTATTTGGAACAGGAACACATGTAAAAGAAAGCATCAATATTCCTCTCATGTACAGCTTCTTCTGAAAAATATCTGTCTCTGAATTTCTCAATCACCTTCTTAATCTCTCAATAGAAATGGAGCATGTCCCACTCCTGTCCATTAATCCCAGATGAGGTTCTGGATCCCCAACACCCTTCAATGTTAATCAGAACACTATAAATTAACTATGAATCCCAATGAAGTTATATAAATGCTTCTTCTTATAGAGCATGAATAAGCAAAGCTCTCACTGGAACATGTTTGGCATGCATTTTGAGGTTAGCTGACTATAGCACAGATCCAGCTGTGGTTCCACTTTCTCTGTTTCCTCCTTCTCAGAGTGTCCAGAAACAGCTGCACACTAAGCTGGAGGATGAACCAGCATACAGATTGGGTAGAGCTCGGCAGGATCCCTGTCTGGCTGGGAGTGAATGCCTGGGCAAGAGGGTAGAGTGTGGGAGAGAAGGTCTTTTCTGAGGATCTTAGTGTTACAGTTCTTTTAGGTGAAGATTTTCACTCATGATCTTTAATAAAACAGCTCTCTGATATGATCTTAGCTTGCATGCACATCTTTGTTTAGAGTGAGTTTATGTGCATATATTTTTTGGGGGGTGAATCAAGAATTATATATTAAGGATATATATCAAGGATTATATTATTGAGAGAAGGGGTAGAAATATCCAGAATGGGCAATGGTCATTGGCTGAAGGATAAGGTACAGAGATGTCTCATTAGCATTAAGAGGCATTCCAGGAATCTCAGGTCTTTGCTGGACAGGTTCTTGTAGGGAGAAAGGAAGCTGAACCTGTAATCTCACAAAGATTACATGACATTCAGCATATAGACAGTATAGGGGTTTGGGATCCCCAGACAACGTCAGAGAAAGAGAAGCCCCACTGGTAATGGGGGTTCCCTACTTGGCATTGAGTTCAGAAAGATATATGGTAGAGTTGAACATTAATTAGCAGGACTCAACAAACAACACTTTACTTACATAAAGAAAAGAATGGTTGGAATCATCTTCAGTACTGTGCCTCAGTTTCCTCTGCCTAGTATATCTGTCATGACAGCCTATGCAAAGAAGTGAGTGCATACACCTTTCTTATGGCATACAGACTTCATCTTCTTTCACTAGAAGACAGATTTGCAGTTGGAAGGGGAACTGTTGAGGATTTTATGGTAAGAATTGTAGGAGGACAATGAGAGATGGTAGATATGATCATATTTCATTATTTAAATTTATCAAATTATCAAGGATAAAGAGAAATCAGAAATTTGAGAGGATCTCAGCCAGTGTTGGCAATATGGTTTCAGAGCCTGTGAAAACAGAGGACATGGCAGGGAGTACACAAAAATCTTCACCTCATGAGGGCTATGAAGCAAACATGGAAGAGGATAGCATTTCAGTATTTCATTTATGAATCTCCTGTCATGGACTTAACTTCCTTCTACTAGGCTTTACCTCATGAAAGTTATACCACCTTCCAATATCTCCTAAGCTGGGCACCAATCCTCATGGCATTGTCCTTAGAAGCACATTCAAGACATAAAGTATAATAATCATAAAGTTGTCAATTGTCACACAAAACTGACAAAATATTACTCTGAAAATGGAAAGCAGAATGACTGAATGAAGATAATTTCAATGACATCGGATAGAGAAAAGATACATAGGCAAAAGATTGAAAGCTCATGTCCAGCTGTGTGTGTCCAAGATAGACAGGTCCTAAAATGCACTTGCCTTGTTTTGTATGACAATACAGCACTATTATTCCTAACATGTTCATTTAGAATAACAGCTTATATCATGTAACCGCCGTTTCTTTTGTAACGGCCGTCAGGTTCTGTTACTTTGTAAAGGCCGGCCGGTTCTGCTGCTCCAGTCCAGGTCAGGGTCTAGCAAGAGAGAGAGTGGGGACGGAGGAAGGGGGAAAAAGGGACGAGAGACGCAAAAGATAGATACAAAACAGAGTCCGGTGGAGTCTCTTCAAGTCTCTTCTTTATTCTCCTCTCTTCTTCTATATTCTCCTACTTTCTTCTGTCTCCTGACACCTCCCACCTTCTACCTTCTACCTCTTACCTTCTACCTCCCACCTTCTATAGAAGGGAAATCCTGGGTATTTATACCCTTTACCACGTGACTTGCCCTCATGGACAAGCTCAACTACGTCACGTGCCTTGTAGCCATGGATACCAGGAGCACCTTGCAGCTGGGGGCACTAAACAGTGTAACAAGATGTTTATCAGAGTGCGCTCAGCTATTGCAGGCTGTTGAAACAAGTCTCTTGTCAAGGTATATGACTCGAGATGGTTGTAAAGATGATAGCCACTTTCGGCTAAGAGTCGGCTCCCAACAGGTCCCCCTTTTTAAATTTGTTTTCAAAAGGGAAGGCTGGGAAAACTTATGGAAACCGTGCCTGCCTTTGGTTGGAACAAAGGACCCCAGCCTCCCTTTCCTTCTCTGGATACTCAACAGCCATTGGTTGAGCTCCTGTCTTAGGATGGTGAGGCCTCCCAGTTAGGGGCAAGGGTCTTGAGGTGTTCTCTTACCCGTCATTGACTATCCAGCTTAGCGCGTAAGTTAAGGGTTAATCCTTGTCAGTCTTGATGACAGAGGTTTTAGTCCCCCACTTCCAGCCTGTAATAATGGACCTGTATGGGTTTCATTTGAATAACATCTATCTGTTGTCGTACAAAAGCCATCAGTTTGTTGAGTAGCATGAACCCGAGAGACAAGAGACTTAGCAATGCCTGAATGGTTAGTGCAAAAGCAACACTCTTTTTAAGGGTAGCACATAACTTCCTCTGTTGGAGGAGTAAAAAGTATAAGCCTTTTCTATTCTGTAACACTATTTTCTAAATCTAATCTATATAAGTACAGAACTGATCAAAGCTTTGATCTTAACAAAATAAGTAAGAAAATCCCTATTCCTACCCCAATCAATCTCAAACCTAAAACACAACTATAGTAACTATGATAATGGATTCTCTCTTGGGTTTAAACAATGTACCACTATATCATAAATCAGGGAACCAAGAGTCTAATAGAGCCACCCTGGAGGCACGGGTGGTGATGTCTTCTTCTGCATTGAGAAGTGTCACCCTGGAGGTTCGGGTAGTGATGTCTTCTTCCGCACTGAGAACTTCCCAAGTCAGGTATACTGGTTGATCTGCTCCAGTGAAGCATCTTCATGTTTCCTGAAAAGAAAAAATACACTTCTCAGGGGGTTTCTCCTCCCTGGATTTGTTATTATTGTCTATTTGTTTGATCAGTCTCTCTGGCAGCCATGGTGCGGCATCTGCCGTTTGGGAATATATACAGACAGAACCTCTTCCCCAGATAAGCACTGGATCTGGCTCATTCCAGGTTCCAGTTAATGGGTCTTTCCAGAGGACTGCTGCAAAATTCTTTTTAGTATTAGGATGCCAGAATCTATCTGCAGCAGATTTTCCTTCAGAATCTAAAGATTTATGATTAGTAGGGATCAATGGAAGTAACAATAGTTGAGCTATCCTCCTTCCTGTAGGAAAAGTGACTATATTCTGTATTGCCTTGGCCATTACCTTAATCTCACCTTGATAATCATTGTCTATAACTCCAGGAAAAATTTGTAGTCCTTGCATAGTAGCACTGCTTCTTCCCACTATCAGGCCAAACACATTTGGATAGAGTGGTCCAAACACTCCAGTGGTAAGGCCTGAGGTCCCATTTCTGGGGTTAATACTGTGTGGGTGGCAGAACTGAGGTCCAGTCCTGCACTTCCTGGTGTTGCTCGACTAAGTTCTGAAAGGGGTTGTTGTTTGTTGGTATGAAACTGACTGTCCCATAAGCCTGTTTTGGCTTGTATTGGTTCGGGGCCTGGGGCTGGCCCCTGTTCCCGTTTCCCTGATTATAGGAAAGGGTGTTTCCTTGTGCATCTGTCTTGGACCTACATTCACTAGCCCAATGCCTTCCACGTTTGCAACGTGGGCATAGCCCAGGCTGTTTTCTGGGCTGTCTCTGGGTTAACTCATTTTCTGCTTTGCAATATTTTGCAAAGTGTCCAGGCTTGCCACATTTAAAACAGGCCTTTTTGTCTCTACTTGCCAAAAAGTCTCTTACTGATTGTCCTTGCATGGTGGCTGCCATAGCTAAGCCCTGTTGGTAGGAGGGCCCTATATCAGAACAGAGTCTGATATACCCAGTAAGATCTGTCTTTTTTTTATAGGGTCTAATGGCTGCTTGGCAGGCAGAATTGGCATTTTCATATGCAAGTTGTTTCACATAATCTGCACCTGCCTCTGCATTACCAAAAATCCTCCCTGCTGTTGTCATTAATCGATGAACAAAATCCGAAAATCGTTCATCAGGCCCTTATCTGACTGAGGTCAAAGATGCACCAGGGTCTCCCTTTACCGGGAGTTTGCGCCAAGCCTTCATGGCCGCATTTTGAATTTGAGCAAATAAGCCTGGGTCATATCGCATCTGGTTATCACTAGAAGCAAATTGCCCTTCTCCTACTAAGGCATCAAAGGACCAACCATTACCTGCCTGAATGTTTCTCCTAGCTGTCTCTTTACAATTCTCATGATACTCTGATTTCCAAATAAGATGGTCACCACCACTAAGAACTGCTCTCACTAGAGTATCCCAATCACCAGGAGTCAGCCACTCCTCTGCAACAGATTCTAAGATTGCAAGAGTAAAGGGAGCAGTGGCACCATATTGTGACACTGAATTTTTTAATTCTTTAATAATTTGAAAGTTAAACCCTGTGTGATGTCTCCACACAACTCCTTGAGCATCTCTAGTCTCTGATACAGGGAAAACCTTAACCTCTCCCTCCTCTGGTTGATCTGTGGCTGAACTAAAACCAGATGACAGGGGCTGCCTTTGGACTCCAGGTTGAGGAACTCCAGGACCTGAGGAATTTTCCTTGCCCTCTCGAGACCTCTTCCCTGTCTTTAATTTTTGTATCTGATTAATTAAGTCCTGATACTCTTCCTCTAACTCTATTTGTTGTTTAAGGAGAGAAATTTGTTGTTTAAGAAAAGAAATTTTGTCCTGCAACTCCTTTCTGTGATCTTCAACCACCATCTCCATAGCAGGAGCCTCTGGAGGTGGAGGAGTACAGGGAAGGGGCCTTCGGGAAGAAGGCCATTGAGGACCAAAATATTTGGCTGCCTCTTCCACTAGGTCAGCACAATCTGGCTCTGACAAATTGATTACTTCAACCTTTGGTCCTATTTTGGATTCTATGTGTTTCTTTTTCTTTTGGACATGAAAGGCAACATTTAAACAGCGAAACAAAAGCAGACAATTGATACACGTAAACAGCAAGCAACAGAACAAAACCAGAGAGTTGAGTTCAGGCTGACTTATTTCTTGCCCCATTATTACTATGACTTACTGGTCTCCACCGGCAGTTTCCTGCGGCAATCACCTCTGTTTCACCTCTGAATTTTCAGTCAATCCTCCTTCCAGTAACGTCCCTCACTGGGTCTCTGGTTCTTGCTGCCACACGTCTGGGCGCCACGTTGTAACGGCCGTCAGGTTCTGTTACTTTGTAAAGGCCGGCCGGTTCTGCTGCTCCGGTCCAGGCCAAGGTCTAGCAAGAGAGAGAGTGGGGACGGAGGAAGGGGGAAAAAGGGACGAGAGACGCAAAAGATAGATACAAAACAGAGTCCGGTGGAGTCTCTTCAAGTCTCTTCTTTATTCTCCTCTCTTCTTCTGTATTCTCCTACTTTCTTCTGTCTCCTGACACCTCCCACCTTCTACCTTCTACCTCTTACCTTCTACCTCCCACCTTCTATAGAAGGGAAATCCTGGGTATTTATACCCTTTACCACGTGACTTGCCCTCGTGGACAAGCTCAACTGAAGCCACTACGACACGTGCCTTGTAGCCATGGATACCAGGAGCACCTTGCAGCTGGGGGCACTAAACAGTGTAACAAGATGTTTATCAGAGTGTGCTCAGCTATTGCAGGCTGTTGAAACAAGTCTCTTGTCAGGGTATATGACTCGAGATGGCTGTAAAGATGATAGCCACTTTCGGCTAAGAGTCGGCTCCCAACAATATCATGTTCAAGTAATTATATCACATTAGTGGTACATAATGCTTAATTTGTGACATTTAAAAAAAGATTATATGAATTTTCTAAAACAACCTTATAGGGTTCATCCTTACAGATACACTGATAAAGATAAAAGAGGTAGAAGATGCTCCCTTTCATTATAGAGCACAGAATAAATACTCAAAACCTAGATGTTCATTATTTTCCTTCAGCATCTCACAGCCAGATTCTGACTCTATGAAGAGGTGTTCTTAAGCTATAAGTTCAGAAGCCCACCCTGCTTTGTAGCTGTTACTATTCTGGGTTGTGGTATTATTAGAATCACCTCTGGCCTCTACCTACCAGATTCCAATACCAGCCTCCCTTCTTCCACATCTGTGACCATCATTTCTCAAGGTCCACTGGGTTGTTAAATGAGGAAGACAGGTACAAGGTTGTGAAGAACATTGGTAGAACATCTGCTCTAGCACATTCTAGGTGGTCAATAACCTTTCTAGGAAGAGTTTCCAGGAGCTCATTAGTCTCCATCTCCTTATCATGTGATAGTCTCAGGCCAGTGAGATTATCTCATGAAAGTCGTATCTTCCCATATGATAAGCTGTGACTTTAATATGTCCCTATATTCCAATTATACTGCAGCTAGGTTTCATTATTTTCATTATAAACTTTGGGGAGAAGCATGACACTATCTGTCTGAGATATTCTTGGCAAAAGAGAAATACCATAGAGAGCACTGCTTTCTAGGGTGCTTGAAAGAATAAAAGATTCATTAAGACTGAGGATTCACCAATGAATACAATTTATTTGCCTTAAAATGTTTTATCTGAAGCTTAAAAACTTCAGGAAAATGAAATTAACAGCAAATTTAGATAGTAATCTCCTAAGAATTTTGAACCTTAAAGTGAGGAGAGTCATAAGAGTGTTGCTGACAGCATAATTACCTTTAAGAACCTTGTTTCAAGGTTGGAGATTTTTTGATTCCTTAGATTTGCTCTTGAGGAAGAGCGTACATGAGGGAGAGATACATGTGAAGTAAAATGTAAACACTTTACTGTAAATTGGTTTTGCCAGTCTTTAGAGTAAAAGAGAATAATGGCATTACAGTTTACATGGCAAACAATATATTTGATTTAAAAGTGTTCATGTGTTATGTCTTCAAAATCTTAAAATGGTTGTTGTACTGTTAGTATGTCAAAGGCATGAACAACAGGATGTGGACTTTAAAGATAAATTTCTATCAAGAGAAACATGAGATTTTAATCTCCTCTACATTTTTGTATGATATCCATGATCTCTAGATATCTGCTATATAGTCTGCAAATAAAAAAACATTGACACTATCTAGAGCCAAATACATATAGAAGCAATGAAACTGGACCTTCATTGTTGTTCTGAAGGAAACCCACTCTCTATATCTTTGTCTACAGTGCTCTTTCTCTCAGCTAGCACCTTCACCTTAGAAGGTAAAATTCTGATGAGTTTCATTGTTTGCTGTTATCTCCCAGCTCCATTAGCATCTTTCTTCCCTAAAAGGACATTATTGTGATGTTCCTAAATGAATCTTTCTTTTTAAGAAGATCTTTCCCTGTTTGCTATAAAACAGATTCACAGCCATCTATCTATTGGTATTCATGAAGGATTGTTTTCATGCCCTCTCTCCATCCTCTGGATAAGAAAAGCTATATATTTTCAAGAATAAAGTAACTTGATATTTCACATAACCCAATACACAGCCTCCCAATACTTTACCTCTCAAGTACTTAAAATTTAATATAAATGCTATGTAAATATTTTTATAATGCATTAATTAAGCAATAATAAGAAATAATATCTGAGAATTTTATTTTATGAATTACTTATAACATACAAATTAAGAATGAATGGAGCTTAGAACTCTGTCCTGCATAAAACAATAAAGATTTTTGTCAAATTTTAACGATTCTCAAGGAGGATTCTAAATTCTCTCTAATTAAAAATTCAATGTTTGTTTACTACAGAGTAGATTTAAATCTTACCTAATCGTTTTCTTAGATACTGGAATTGTTACTTTAAAGAACAACAAAATCTAATTTCTCTTTATTTAAGAATTTAGAGCCAGGCAGTGGTGACGTACACCTTTAATCCCAGCACTTGGGAGGCAGAGGCAGGCGGATTTCTGAGTTAGAGGCCAGCCTGGTCTACAGAGTGAGTTCCAGGACAGCCAGGACTACACAGAGAAACCCTATCTCGAAAAACAAACAAACAAACAAACAAACAAACAAAAAAGAATTTAGGTTTTACCATGTTCCTATTTAAATAATAAGCAAAGCCTAAGCAATAAGACTCCAAAACACTCAAAATAATACACACACACACACACAAACACACACACACTGTCCTTAAATTCAGTGTGTACCCCAAGTTAGCTTCAAAATTTCAATATTACTGCTTCAATTTTCAGAAAGCTGGGATTACGTGCATATCATACCACCCCTTACAGAATAAACATATAGTATATGCTCTATTAACAACACAACAATCATAGTCCATCCCATGTTGTTACAACATAATGATATAAACTAATAATATATTACATAAATTTACTATTAATTTCTCTAGACATGGGATATAGTCCAAGATGGAGACCAAAAATGGAAGGGCTGGCCTCTGACAGAAGACATTCCTTGGCAAAGGGCAAGAGAGGAAAAGAAGTGCTAAATTTGTACTTTCCAAGAAGCCAATACCTGAAATATTAAATTTACCTGCACATGAAATGATATTAATCAGTTTATAAAGGTGATATGAAGGGCACATATGCACAGACACATGTATACATGTATACACATAATTAATTAATTTATTGGGGTAGTTATTCACTCTCCAACACTGCTGCATTACAGATTATATTTTCAACACACTTTATTGGAACAATTTTAAATCATACCAAAAAGGAATACTTCTGTGCTTTCTTTCTGTCTTAGTCTTGATTTTATTACTGTGAGGAAACACCATAACCAAAAAGCAAGTTGAGGAGAAAGGGTTTATTTGGCAGACACTTCCATATTACTTTTCATCATCACAGTAAGTTAAGGCTGGACAAAAATAGGGTAGGAACCTGGAGGCAGGAGCTAATGCAGAGGTCATAGAGATATGCTGCTTTCTGCCTTGAACATAATGATTTACTCAACCATCTTTCTCATAGAACCTAAGACCACCAGCCCAGGGATGGCACCACCCACAGTGGGCTAATCCCTCCCTCATCAATAACCAATTAAGAAAATACTTTGCAAGTCTGCCTACAACTCAATCTTATGAAAGCATTTTCATTATTGAGGTTGCTGCTTCTCAGATGACTTTAGCTTGTGTTGAATTGACATAAAACAATCCAGCACAGCCTCCAATAAATCTTACGGACATCTGTCTGAGTTAGGATTTTATTGATTTGAAAAAGACACCATGCCCACCACTACTCTTATAAAGAAAAACATTTCATTTGGGTTGGCTTATAGTTTCAGAGGTATATAGTTCATTAAATAATACCTCACCTATTATTATCATTTAAAAGGTAAATGATTTTTAAAAACACAACATTGTCACCTAGTGCTCTGCCTTAGTATTCTGAAATAACTAAAGTGAAAGGTATTTGCCTAAATCTTGTTCAAACTGAGCAAAACATATATGCAGAACAAAATGGATACCTATATGTGTGATTATAATTTTTTCAAATCTTATTTTTAATGATGGTTCTTAAATGCTTTAACCTCCATTGTAGCTCAGTCTCCACCAGAGGTTGTGGAAAAGAAAGAATATGGGAGAACTGGACCTGTTTAGAAAGGTTCTTTGGAGCAACTCTGGTCTGTGTTGTCTGGAAACTGGCAGTTCAGTTCACGGGTTGGCAGCACAACTTGATTCACTCACAAACACTTTAATCATACACCAGCAGTCCAGTTTGGTAGAGTCTGGTTAGCAACAAATATGACATGACCAGCAGAGATAGCTGTGCCTCAGCCTCAGCTAAAGTCAGCAGAAGGAACCAGCAGGATCACCAGGAGAAGTTCTTGGCTGTGCTCCTCTCAGGGAAGTAAAGATCAGTGTAGGTGTGAGATCCACAAGCATTGCCTTACTAGCTGTACTAGAAAGTCAAGCTATGTATCCATCACTCAGTTGAGTCCTATTTATACCCTCCAAACATCATGTGTTCTCCATATTCCTTGGCTCAACATGGGTCTTGCCTCAGTATGTGCATCTGATCAGCAAGAACCCGTGGAATCACAAAAAAATGGAGCTCAATTATGCAATGTAAGGTGGACCAATACATGTGTGTTGTTAACAAAGAATCCTTCATATGTCCTTTAACATGCTTGGTTTAGCAGATCATCATTTCACCTATGTCTGCTTCAGTTAAACATTCCTTCATGAGTCTACCTTAGCCTTTCCCTGTGTCCAGTTTTGCTGAATGTTCCTTCACCTGTTTGCCACTGAAAAACACAATCCAATTTGCTTTCCAAAGAACTCTTAAGTTTATACTTCACATACACATTAAAAAAAAAAAAAGAAGGGCTTTCACCATGCAGTAGAGTCCCCTGGAGTGGACTTCATATCCCAGTATGTTTCAAGTTTTTATGGTTACACAAGTACCACAGGAAGTTTGTAAAGGCTGAAAAATGTTAAATGTACTTAATTGGTTCCAACTAAAATTCTTCTTCATACTCCCTCTACAAATTAGTTATCCTTTCTATACCTCTGGCAAGGATAGAATAGAAAAAATGTCAAATCAGAATTAACAGACATTCTTATACCTCCTGATTTTTTCATAGTCAAAAGTACACCTGCAACTAAAGGCAGAATTGGGGGCCCAAACTCCATCAAAGGAATACCATCCAATAACCTCTGTATGTGTCCATTTTAATAATAGTTTACCAATATCTACTACTGAGTTGTCTGAATTCTCTCATTGGTTTACTCTACCCACATTTCTGTCCTTGATACCATAGTTTAAAAATAATAAGCTGCTGAATGCAAGCAGGAGTGTGTAAGGCAGAGGTCCTCAAATAATAGACAGAAGGAAGTGTAGAAACTGTACTAATGGACAAGGCCTGCCTGAACTACTCACTAAAGTATTCCCCATTTACTTCCAAGCCCTTTACAACAGAAAATAAGATGGTACACATGGCCACTCAAAATAACTAGCTGTTGCCATTGAAAAGTACAGCTCTGGGAGGACTTGCTGATTACAAATAATCAGTCTACACTGTGAGGCCCACTGCCCCAGATGGTTTTATTATTCTCATGTCAACCAATAGTAGACTCTTTTAAGGAGTATGTCCAGAGTTAGATAGAGGTTCCCATTGGGTAAAATAGTACTGGACTCTGCTTGGTTAAAAAACATGCATTTATCAGTTGGATATCTCCTCAGAGGCCTTCAAGAGTCAGACATATTCAGAGGCAGATGCTCACAACTAGCCATTGAACTGATCATGGGGTTCTCAATACAGGAGTTAGAGTGAAGACTGAAGGAGCTGAAAGGGTTTGTGGCACCATGAGGAGAGCAACAATACCAACCAACCACAGCTCCCAGGGTCTAAACCACCAGCCTGGGAGCACTTAGGGGGGGATCCAGGGCTTCAGCTGAATATGTAAAAGTGGAGGGCACTGCCGGGCATAGGTGGAAGAAGAGAACCTTGACCTCATGAAGGCTGGATGCCCCAGGGGGTGGGAATTTTGAGGGTGGGGAGGTGGGAGTGGAGGGGTGTAGATAGAGGTTACATCCACAGAGAAGAAGGAGGAGGGGCGAGGGGATTGGGGGTTCTGAGGGGGTGGTGGGTGATGGGGTAAGGGGACAACATAGGAAATGTAAATAAATCATCCAATAAAAAAAAATAACTTAAAAAAAACATGCATTTACAATATGTATAATGTCTAAAATATTGTGGGTACAGAATATTTTTTACTTCAAAGATATGCTTTACATTCAGAAAATTCTGCCCTTAGAATAACATTACTTTATCCCCAAGAGCTTTTGCCCATAGGTTGCTAGATGTCAGCTATCAAATCAGAGAATCCTGCATTGTAACATCATGCTAACTTTGAATGAACCAAATGAATGAAGCAACCAAAGCGGATTTTGACTGAGACTAGAAAAAAAAATAGCTCACCAGTTTCATCAAACTTACAGAATAGACTGAGAGTGCACTATTAGCCCTGTGTTTTCTTGTTAAATGTTTATTCAGTTACTGAAAATTTGTGCAGCTTATGTTTTCTAAGACATGCTATTGCTAATAATACTTTGGCAAGCATTAGAAATTCTTAGGTAGAATCTATTACTTCTCCGTTATTGATGTGGAAGGAGACATGGAGGCCTGAAGGCAGGCATGGTGCTGGAGAAGGAGTTGAGATTTTTATGCCTTAAACCACAGTGACAAGGAGACTGAGAGCCACATCCGGCTTAGTTTGAGTGTATATGACATGGAAACCCACCCGCACAGTGATATACTTCCTCCTACAAAGCCTTACCTACTGCAACAAGGTTATTACTCTTAATAGTGATACTCCCTGTGGGCCTATTGGGGTTATTTAATCCAAACTTCTCTGAATTAAATTTCCTTGCCAATTTGTAATTGAGCAGATCCAAGGCCCTACTCAACACATATCTGATGAGACCAAGTCTCTCTGTCAATGTTATGGAACAATGTTGCAGGAAAAGAAAAAAATTAAATGAATTCCGCGGTACTGTTTTAAGTTGTGTGGGATTTTTTTCTTTGCCTTCACTTTTTATTGGATATTTTACTTATTTACATTTCAAATGTTATTCCTTTTTGCTATTTCCCCTCCAGAAATCCCCTATCCCACCATCACTTCCCCTGCTTCTATGAGAATGCTCCCCCACCCAACCACCCACTCCAGCCTCCCAGCTTTGACATTCTCCTACACTGGGGCATCTAACCTTCACAGGACCAAGGGCCTCTCCTCTCTTCCCATAGGTGTCCAACAAGGCCATCCTCAGCTACATATGCACCTGATGCCATAGGTCCCTCATGTGTACTCTGTGGTTGGTGGGTTAGTCCCTGGGAGCTCTGGAGGGGTCTGGTTGGTTGATATTGTTGTTCTTCCTATGGGATTGAAAAATCCTTCAGCTCCTTCAGTCCTTTTCCTAACTTCTCCATTGGGGAACCCATGCTCAGTTCAATTGTTGGTTGCAAATATCCACCTCTGTATTGGTCAGGCTCTGGTAGAGCCTCTGAGGAGATAGCTATATCAGGCTCTTGTGAGCAAGCACTTCTTGGCATCCACCATAGTGTCTGGCCTTAGTATCTTTATGTGGGATGCATCTCCAGGTGTGGCAGTCTCTGGATGGCCTTTCCTTCAGTCTCTACTCCACACTTTGTTTCTATATTTTCTCCTTGAGCATTTTGTTTCCCCTTCTAAGAAGGACTGAAACACCCACACTTTAGTCTTCATTCATCTTAAGCTTCATGTGGTCTGTGAGTTGTATCTTGGATATTGCGAGGTTTTGGACTAATATCCACTTATCAGTGAGTGCATACTATGTGTGTTCTTTTGTGACTGGGTTATGTCACTCAGGATGATATTTTCTAATTCCATCTGTTTGCCTAAGAATTTCATGAAGTCATTGTTTTTAATAGGTGAGTAGTACTCCACTGTACCACATTTTCTATATCCATTCCTCTTATCTTGAAGGACATCTGGGTTCTTTCCAGCTCCTGGGTATTATAAATAAGACTGCTATGAACATAGTGGAGCATGTGTTCTTGTTTTATGTTGGAGCATTTTGGGGGTATATGCCCAGAAGTGGTATAGGTGGCTCCTCGGGTATTACTATATCCAATTTTCCCATGAAACACAAGAATGATTTCCAGAGTGGTTGTACCATCTTTCAATCCCACCAACAATGATGGAGTGTTCTTCTCCTCCGAATCCTCGCCAGCATCTGCTCTTACCTAAATTTTTTTATTTTTGCCATTCTGAGTCAAGTGTGGTGGCATGTTCATGTATTGGTAGGATTAATATAGTAAAAATTGTCATCTTGCTGAAAGCAATCTAGATTCAATGCAATTTCCCTCAAAAATCCAACTCATTTCTTCACAGACTTAGACTTAGACAGTAGGCTGGTGGATAGCCATAGCTTGTTGAAGAGCTTAAAAGGTGCCAAAAATTTGACAGAAGTGATATTAACTGTTTTTTCCCATTGCTATTGGCTAACACCACTCTCATATCAAAGAAAAATTTCTTAACTACATTATTTTTCATGAGATGAATATATGTCCACTCCTCATTATGCCTAGATAATCTCTTCGTGAGCTTATAGTTGTCTATGAATCAACAAGGTGTGTGAGTCTGTGTGTGTGTGCGTGTGTGTGTGTCTGTGTGTGCATTTGTGTCTGTGGGTAGAATCCATAAAGTTCAAAGAATTTCACAAAACCCAACTAGGTCATAAAAGCACAGCCTGCTTCTAAAGGGAGAGTGTTGGTGAAATCTTGTTTGAGAGAGGAGGAACAAACTTTTTTTTCTCAGAGTTAAAATGCTGCCAAGACTCTGGAAAGGAATAAGCCTGCCCTCCCCTTCTTCCCACTAAATGTCTTCACTCTTGAAGGAGAAAGTTTACTAAGGAACCATTTAAGCAATGCATGCTAGAGTTAGTTTCTCTAAATTGTATATGTGTGTCATATAACGATTTAGGATAGTTCAAATTTATGTGCTATAACAGCAATAAGGACATGATAAAAGCACACTTAGAATTATGAATTTTTTCCTGGCTTGTGATATCTAGTGCAGAATTATTGTGGAGAGATGTGGGCAACTAAGAGAGGGTATGTAACAGATTCTTGCTTTAGAAATTATTTAATCCCAACTAGGAGTTTCTAATCTGCCTTTGACCACTTAGTTTCTGGAAAAAACACACAGACAAACAGACACAGACACAGACAGACAGACACACACACACACACCCACACACACACCATTTATCTTAACCATAATCATTAAACAGCACAAGAACTGAGGAGATACCTACCCTCTATGTTGCTAGAATCTACTTTCCTATCAATAACCCTGAGTTATTACTTACTATGTTTCATATGAGCTGCTCTTAACTCCAATTTACTATTCTTAGGGGCCATGTTATTATGGCTCACCTAATCCATGGCAGCTACTCTTCCTCCTCTATTTACCTTCTTCCTCTCCTTGTGGTATTGTTCCACTCCAAGCCTTAGAAATCTAAACTACAACTATGTCTCTTATGCCCAGCTATTGACTGTTGGTATTTTTATTTACCAATCAGAAATAACTTGGGGAATGGATCACAAGTATAATGTGCAGACACCAGGTCTTGGGAGGCAAACATAACATTACAATATTCAGCAAGACAAAACCTCAATAGATTATGTTGTTTCACATAGTTTGGACTTCAGTATTTTCTGTTTGTGATCAGTTGGCCAAGCTATAAATCCATCATAAATTAAGTAGCATTTCGATTATGGCAGGCATAGTAGCATAGAAATTTAATCCCAGCACTCAAGAGAAGAGGCAGAGGCAGAGGCAGAGGCAGAGGCAGAGGCAGAGGCAGAGG
>NW_021604617.1:684108-688048 GCF_004785775.1 Grammomys surdaster | reverse complement strand
CAGAGGCAGAGGCAGAGGCAGAGGCAGAGGCAGAGGCAGAGGCAGAGAGGCAGAGGCAGAGAGGCAGAGGCAGAGGCAGACAGGTCTCTGTGAGTTTGAGGCCAGCCTGGGCTATGTAACAAGTTCCATACAAACCAGGGCTACATAATAAGATCTGTTATCAAAAACAAAACCAAGCAAAACAAAAGAAAGAAAGAAAGAAAGAAAGAAAGAAAGAAAGAAAGAAAGAAAGAAAGGAAGGAAGGAAGGAAGGAAGGAAGGAAGGAAGGAAGGAAGAAACAATGTATTTGGCATTTATCTACATAGTTACCAAAGCTACTGTGTATGTACCTAAAAGAGTTGTGAATAGACAATTTTATTCTGTTTTACTTCCTTCTTTATTCTTTCATACTCCATATTGGTAAAATGATGCTTATCAACTCATATTGCTGCCCTCCAGCCCAGGCCAAAGTGTACATCTTATACATATAATTTGTGCACTGCTGGAACTCATTGTAATGACTTTCAATTAGAAATCACACATACAAGCAGATGTGAAGGAGAATAACTCCATTTTCTCTGGAATTTGAAAGTATAATGTTCTTAATTGTCTTCTTAATTATCTTTGTTTGTTCCTCACCTCAAGTTTGAGCCAATTCCTTTATTCACAATAAAGATGTAGGTAGATTCTGGGATTACTAATAAAGATATCTGTTTGAATGTATGTTTACTCTAGAGATAGTAATCTGGTTATCTAATTTTTATTTGAAAAATAAAATTTATTTTTATTTATTTATATTTTATATTATTATATTTTTTATTTTATTTATTTATTTATATATATATTTGGTTAGAGCAATAAGTGTCCTTTCTCCTTGGTGTATTGATATGCAAACTCTCAAACTGTTAAAGTTGGGAGAGTTGCAGTGCTGTGTGATTTCAACTATGAAGTCAGTAAATAGAGAATTCTGCTTGTGGAATTATAAACTGCACTTAGGTGGCACTTAACAAAGAAGAAAAGGGAAGAGGCTCCACTTCACTGTCAGGAATTAAAGTAGGTAGCATCTTATTTATAGTGTGGAATACAGCAATCATAGTGGGTCAAGAGTGCAGATGGTGAAACTTTAAACTGTTGTTCTTTATTTTTGAGACTTACACAGAAAATTTCAAGATGAATTCAAAGTCATGAAAACTTTAAATCAAAAATAGGCATCCCTCATATCCTAAAAAAGATAATACTTTTATTATTTTAAAGATTAGTTTAATCATTACATATTAATTTTTAAATTATATATATGTATGTGTGTCTCTGTGTGTATGAGCATGGAAGTCCAAACAAATCCTCCTTATTTTTGCCAGGTATATTATAAAGTATATTCTCAAACCACAACAGAATTAAACTAGACAGTAATAAAAGTAATCACCTGAGTGCAGGTAGTCGTGTCCCTCTAGTTCTTACCTCTGTGACACACGTGGCCTATTGGAATGGGATACTCTATGTCCATAGCACTTCTTTGGTAGATCTTCATTCTTGTATCTCCACTACAATTCAAGTGTGCCTTCACATCTTCACAAAATGGATGCTTCTTTTCATTCACAAATGAAATCCAACAAAACCAGCATAGCGTGAAAATGCTTAAGCGAAATTTAAAATATGTTTAATTAAGTGAAACTAAAAATACAACATGCTGAAGTGTGTGGGATTTGATAAAAGCAGCAATGTAGAGGGAAAATTATTATAGATGAAGATGTGCATTATATAAGAGATATCTAAAATTATCATTATGTTTTTATGTCAGGAAACTGATAACATATAACAAAATCTAGCAAGAAAAACAACACATTCTGTAACTCCATGCCCACCATCTTGGGATCATTATACAATCACCTGAGTGCAGGTAGTCGTGTCCCTCTAGTTCTTACCTCTGTGACACACATGGCCTCCCTATTGGAATGGGATACTCTATGTCCATAGCACTTCTTTGGTAGATCTTCATTCTTGCATCTCCACTACAATTCAAGTGTGCCTTCACATCTTCACAAAATGGATGCTTCTTTTCATTCACAAATTCTATCAGTCTCTAGCCTTAGTGCTCTCTGAAAATGTGGAGTGAAGGTCCATGGCACACACAAGCTAGCATCTTGCCTGCCTTCACATGGATGCCTACCAACTCAAGGTACATTTTGGCTTCTGTGGATCACCCTTGCAGCAGGCTGTGCATGCAGGTGATGGAGAAGCACCTTGTGGGTGGTTGCTTCCATGAGCAGGAAACTTCTGCAGCATCCTGAACTTAGGCTCCATCTTAAAGAATAAATTTTCATTTTTACATGTTGGAGCCCTTTTAGGTAAGATTTCACCTTCATGACATAGTTCTTGTACCAGAGCAGAGCAGATTTCATTTTAATGATGTCAATCTCTTTAACAATTTCACATACTCTGTCATCTGTGGTATCCCTATTAATATTCCTAAGCCTTTTCACACACTCCTCTTTGCCAAACTTCATTGTGTATTTTTTTAACTTTTTATTGTTTGTGAGTGTCTCATTATGTATCCCATTCCTGGTCATCTTCCCATCCTCTCATATCCAACATTCACCCTTACAACATCCCCCATGAAAACACACAAACAAATTAACAACAACAAAACAAATCATAAAAAGAATCTCACAGTGGAAGCTGTAGTCACAGTGTGTCTCACAATATACCTCTCAGTCCACACGTCCCCACTTGTAACTCTTCCCTGCATTGAGTCATTAGTCGAGTTCTATATCTCTGGTTTCTATGACATCATCAATATCTGATCCTTGTTAGAACTCCTTCTGGTTATCCTATTGTTGCCCTGTGTCATGGAGATCCTGCAGCTTTGGATCAAGAGGATTGGCCTTTTCATGTGTCCTAAATGTTTGCAGATGATATATATTTTAGGGTGGATGACACATAGAAATGGATCTGTGCTTGGGTAGTAGCTGCTCTCCCTTATTGACACCACCATGGTAAACTTTCTAACAGTGCTCCAGCTAGGACACCGAGTGCTGCCATCAGCAACAGGCATTGTCAGCTCTCTTATTTTTTATCTTTGCACTCAAGCATCCAGTGCTAGCTTCAGTGATGCCCAGTCAAAGTGCGGGGCCCACTTTCCCAAGTACTACAGCCTCCAAGAGGCTAGAATTCTTGTGCCTTCACCATCACGGTTAATTCCACTGTGTTGCCTAGGTGGGTGGATAGTACTAGTCTTTAAATTTCTGTCTTGAGAATAATCTTTTTTTATTACTAATGCACATAACTTTTTTTCATGACATAAATGGAATACAATATACTTAAGACCCTTCTCTGACCTTTTTCATGCTCTCTTTAACCATCTTGTCTATGTCTTATCTTGTCTATGTAAAAGTAACATTCTTCTTTAAGGGCCATACACAGTCAAGAGCTGTACACAGTCTTTTCTATTGTAAAAGAGTAAATCAAATAATACACTTATAAAGAGTTTGTTCTATCTCACAGTGTCAGTATATGGCCAGCTCACTTGTTGCTTATGGGCATATAATAAAACAGTATTTTCTGTGGGGAATACATGGCAAAGTTAATTTATTCTCCTTATGAATGGAAATAAGCTGAATTCCCGGAGTCCCTATCACAGGCACATCCATATTATAAAGATAGTGCTTCTTAAATGGTCTGCCCGTTTCATGCGATACAGACTGAGCCTGCAACACATGGAAATTTAGAGAGACATTAGAATGTAAACTAGGGTATGGGGTGTGGCTCAGTAGTAAAATTGATCTGTGCCAGTGGGGGCAGGAGACATAAAACCAAAACTATAGGAAATGAATGTTACAAAGATTATATGTACAATCAGGCATAAGAAAATTTTATAGAAGCATGGATGAATAGTTTGGTCAGTAAAATAAGGGAAATATATATATATATATATATATATATATATATATATATATATATATA
>NW_021604617.1:542724-684098 GCF_004785775.1 Grammomys surdaster | reverse complement strand
CATTTTTCCTTATATGTATAAACTAAAAGGTTGCCTTGAATATAGAATAATAATAACTAGAGACCAAGATGTAGATAAAAAGGGCTAGATAATAGGTACCAAAACACAGTTAAATAAAAGGAATGAGTTCAAGTATTCTCCAGTATAGTGAGTAAACTATTGTTTACAATAAGCTACTGCTACCACATGAATAACAGAAGACATGAGCTCAAAGGTTTAATGAATAAAGTAATGATAGAGACATGGAAGTGCTAATTATCGAGATTTGACCAGGAGGCATCATATACATGTCTTAAATAGCATATCATACCTTAAAAATACATATAATTATTTCACATTAAAAAATTTAATGTTTATTTTCTATATTCTTGACTCTTAAAGAATATTTAATTCTTTGTGACTAGGAAGGACCACTCTTTTAAGATTAGTTGATTCAGGTTTCATAATTTTAATTTGTTAATTATAATCTTAAAACTTTGGGAACACAAAATGTTTCATTTTTCACACGTGATACAGTGGGCCCCTTTCTCTTAGGTGCTGAAAAAAGCCTTTCCAGGACCATTAAGGACCTAACTTACTGAACTCAATAGTTATGAAGAACAATAAACAATAATTTTATGTATGTTCAGCAAATTTTAAGAAATAAAATTGCATATATTTATAGTATACTGTGATGTTTATTCATGAATATACAAAAATAGATTAGTTAACATAGCCTATCACCTTATATAGCTTTGTATGTGAGATAAGAGCTTGTTGGAATTTTTCTCTCAACAACTTGCTAGTATTTGCCACATTATTAACTATAGCTACCTTGCTACAAATCAACCTCTATAACATCTTCATTTTCCTGTTGTGATGGCTTGAATAGAAAAGGCTCCCATATACTCATATGTTTTTAAAACTTGGTACACAGTTCATGGAGCTCTTTAGGAAGGGTTAGGAAGTATAGCCTTGTTGGTGTAAGTGTATCACTGGTAATAAGTTTCAAGGTTTCAAAAGATTAGCACCAGTATGTTCTCTGCCTCCTGCTTATGAATCCAGATGTAAGGTCTCAGCTGTTGCCACTGCTATGTCTTTGCTTTGCCATCGTGGATTCTACCTTTCTGAAACTGTAAGTCAAATTAAATAATGTATTTTATAAATTTCCATGGTTATGGTGCTTTCTCACAGCAATAGAAAAGTAACTAATACATCTGTATTAGACTGTGACCAGGATGTTCAAATATCTGTCCTTCACCATTAGTTTCTGCTTCCACAGTTCAGCATTGTATGTATGCCAGTGTCGCTACCCACTCCGACCCGCAGAATGAGATGGTGACACACGGAGCTCTTCTCGAAGCCGTTTACTCAGGAACTCTTTTTACAGGAAGCCCCCGATCAAGCCCAAACCTCCCCAGATATAGATATGCCATGTCCTATCAGCTTCTTGCTTTATACTGCTTCATATACTTTTCACATATCAAAAGGTGTATGCACATGCATGACTTACATGAATGAATTTACCCATATTGGTATTTAAATCTGAATCTGTATCTTTCTCCATCTTACTGTTCTTATTCTTCTTTCCATGACTCTACACCTCTTCATTCTTCTTTTCTTCTGCATTCCATACCCCTTTTTCCCACAGACAGAACTCCAAATATTATTTTTGTTCTTACATGTACATACATTGGCTGAACTTGGATGTCCTCAGTGAATATCTGCAGTGCAATACTTTCCTGCTTAGTCCAATTATGCAGAAGAAACCAATGTCAATACATGTCTGCTAAATTAACATAAATAAGTTATATATTCAAATCAAAGTATATTTTTCTGACTTCTGAGAAATCAATTTATACTTTTTATGTCTACCCAGTAGTCAGATATTTGTCCTGGATTTCTTCATCTAGTAGCTTCTGAACTTAGGTCCAAACATTAGCTCTTACAAAAATGGTCATGAAATTTTCTATGGGTCACAACAAGAGTTTGGACCTGCAGGCAGCACTATGCTTGGTCATCACTAGGTCCACACAGTCACTCATCCAAAGACTGCTCAGTGGGTGATATGTTTTATGTTAAATTTTTTTCTTATACCTAGAATGACAATCAAGCAACTCTGTTTGCTTTTATTTTAGGTGGAATTGCCAAATGCAAGAACCAGTTCTCCCTCCTCTACAGTAGAAGAGGACTCATACAACTTGATCATCCAGGAACAGCCCATGCTACTGTAGATGGGACTGAACAAAACTGTGCTGAGTGAGACCTATATCAGGTCCAAATTAAATATAACTTTTTGACTATCACAAAATGTCATAGATTTTCCTGTACTTTACATCATGTGAGTATTTAATATTACTTTACTAAGTATTAAGACTCTACATGCATTAGTCTAGAAAATTGGTTTTTCATCAGTTCTCCTCATTATTTTGGAGAAGATCTGAGAGTTTCTTCTTTTATAAAACTAAATCAGGAACATTATATAAAACCAAAAGGCAGATGTTCCATCCCATGGTACTGCTGAGTGGCAGCTACAAGATAGGAAACATTTCAAATATCCCAATAACAATATTTTGTGTATCTATCTAATAATTGAAACAATTAATCTGTCCTAGATCCAGTTTGTAGTTGAGGCAACTCTCAGAATGCTTAGTATGCTAAAGGAATAGTCTGGATTGTAGCCCAGGTCCCCGTATTTCTAACAGCAGATCAGAATAATTAGACTCTATGGCTTTCTTTGTCTCTATTACCTTACCAGTGCTGTCATCTCTTCTACTGGTTTTGATTTTTATTATGTTGGGGAAAAAGGACAAATTTCATGAGTTTGTAATCATTAAAACTACATTTTACCTTCATGTCCACATAACATACTACAGCTAGACTAGAGTAGTGAATTGTTGTCATCAGGCTTTATAGTAGTATTATACATGTGATGGAAACCTTAAGATGTCAGGAATGATTTTTAACCTTCAACTTTTGTATAAAATTTCTATCTGGTCTTAACACAATAATATAGCACTTGGGGATAAAGATGCAACCTAGAATCCCTGCACTCGAGGCCAAGATAGAAAAGACCTCCACAGCCACCATGACCTTCCCTTTGGTGCTGTGGTAGACAGGGAGGAAAGTGACCCAAACACTGCAAAACACAAGCATGCTGAATGTTAGGAACTTGGCTTCATTGAATGTGTCAGGGAGATTTCTGCCCAAGAAAGCCACAACAAAGCTTGCTAGTGCCAGACAGCCCAGGTATCCCATCATACAGTAGAAGGCTATGATTGAGCCCTTGTTGCACATAATGGTGATGTGGTCATGCTCAGAGTTAGCATCTATCTCTACAAAGGGAGGAGATAGTCCCAACCAAAATCCACAGAGCATTAGTTGAAAAAGGGAACAGATTAGAATGATGAATTTGGGTGTCCCAAATAACAGCAGCCATTTCACTTTTCTTCCTGGAACAGTAATTTTAAAAGCCAGAAGAACAGTAATTGTTTTGGCCAAGACTGTAGACACAACCACAGTGAACAGAATCCCAAAAATGACCTGCTGCAGGAGACATCTGGCTGTGCTAGGTTGTCCAATGAAGAGCAATGGGCAAAGAAAACAAAGTGTGAGGGAAACAAGAAGGATGTAGCTGAGAATGCGATTATTAGCTTTAACAATGGGAGTGGATTGGTTTTTCACAAAGATCCCTAGAACAAAAGCTGACAATGTGGATAAACATAAGGCCACACAGGCCAATATAATCCCTAGTAGGTCTCCATAAGCCAGAAATGTCACAGCCTTTGGGAAGCAGTGATTTCTCTCTGTGTTGGCATATTGACCATCTGGACACTTCACACATCGTCCTAGATCTGCGGTAGAAAAAATTTTTCATTATTACTTCTTTTATTTCTGTTATTCATGAAATCCTTAAATAATTTTTTCAGACGGTACCAAAAGTTGCCTTTTTGTTGCTGCACAGCAAATCAATTGTACTGATGAACACCATGTGTTGAAACCATTTCCTATTATACATACAGTGATGGGAGAGTCATTAAGTACTCACCAGTAATGGATGAGTGTTCTCCTTGTTCTATATCCTCTCCAACATGAGCTGATATATTCATTACTGATCTTAGTCATTCCAACAGATGAAAAATGGAAGCTCAAAGTAGTTTTCATTTATATTTACTTGATGGCAAAGAGTATTGAGGATTACTTTGTTTTTCAGCCATTAGAAATTCCTCAAACTAGAATTCACTGTTTATTTCTGAACTTTATTTTCAAACTTAGTTTATTTATGTATTTAAAACATGTAATCTGTTTTCAATATTTATTTATTCATTCATTTATTTAAGAACTGTAGTCTCATCTTCCAGTTCACATATGCACCAAGGAACAGATCCTGTACTCCAGCTCCTACCCTACACCCAGAGACAGCTTCACTTTCAGGATTTCTGACATCCTCAGGCTCACAGGTGAGTCCCCCACCACTGCCACAATACCTGGCATAATTGGAACACCCCAGGGAACAGAGGATGCAGGACCTTCCACCCTGCCAGAGACACATCTTCCTTAAAGTTTGCCCCTGTACCTCGGGGGTGGATTCTGTCCTCTAACCCTCCACCCCAATTCACACCTAGAATCAGTTTGAACCCCAGAAGTTTTAACAGCCCCAGACCCACAGGTGACTCCCCTACCCCAACTCAAGTACCTAGCCTAACTGGGAAACACTCAGGGTCCCAGGTCAGGATCTCACATACCAAACCACCTCACATACCCAGAGACAGCCTAACCCAAGGAGGCCCAACATAACCTGGCTCACAAGAGCGGCAGCTTCCAGTCAGAGACAGCAAGGGCAGTTAACACCAGAGATAACTAGATGGCAAGAGGCAACCACAAGAACATAAACAACAGAAACTAATGCTAGCTGGCAATATTAGAACACAGTTCTCCCACTGTAGCAAGCCCTGGATACCCCAATACAACTGAAAAGCAAGAGTCTGATCTAAAATCCTATCAAATGAAGAATAGGGAGGACCTTAAGGAGGACAAAAATAACTCCCTTAAAGAAATACAGGAGAACACAGGTAGAAAGGTAGAAGCCCTTGAAAAAGAAACATATGTCATTTAAGGAAATACAGGAAAACACAATCAAACAGGTGAAAGAATTGAACAAAACCATCAAGGATCTAAAAATGGAAATAGAAACATTAAAGAAAACACAAAGGGAGAAAACCATGGAGATGGAAAATCTAGGAAAGAGAGCAAGAGCCACAGATGCAAGAATCAGCAATAGACTACAAAGTATAGAAGAGAATCTCAGGAGAAGAAGATAACATAGAAGACACTGACATAACAGTGAAAGAAAATACAAGAAGCAAAAAGCTCCTAACACAAAACATCCAAGAAATCCAGGACACATTGAAAAGATCAAACCTAAGAATAACAGGTATAGAAGAGAGTGAATTTTCCCAATTCAAAGGGCCAGTAAAAACTTCAATAAAATTATAAAAGAAAATTTCCCTAACCTAAAGAAATAGATGCCCCTAAACATACAAGAAACCTATAGAACACCAAACAGATTAGACTGGAAAAGAGAGTCCTCCCATCACATGATAGTCAAAACACCAAATAAAGAAAGAAATTACAGATTTTTTTTTTAGAATTTAAGGAAAATGAAGGCACAACATACCCAAAACTTATGCAATACAATAAAAGCAGTGCTAATTTTGAGTGTTTCTGTAAAGAAATTGGAGATATGCTACACTAGCAGTACAACAGCACATATGAAATCTATTGAACAAAAAGAAGCAAATGCACAAAAAAATAGCCAACATCAGGAAATAATCAAACTTAGGGCAGAAATCAACCAAGTAGAAACAAATAGAACTTAGCAAACAATCAACAAAACTAGGAGATATTTCTTTGAGAAAAATCAAAAAGATAAAGAAACCTGTTGCCAACCTAACTAGAGGGCACAGAGAGAGTATCCAAATTAATAAAATCAGAAATTAAAAAGGAGACACAACAACAAAAACTGAGGAAATTTAAAATAAGTCATGAGATCCTACTACAAAAGCCTATACTCAAGAAAACTGGAAAATATAGATGAAATGGATGATTTTTATAGACAGATACCTGGTATAAAAGTTAAATCAGGATCACATAAACCATCTAAACTGTCCCATAACACCCGAGGAAGCAGAAGTAGTCTATAAAATCTCCCAACCCTCCCCCTCCAAAAAAGCCATAGCTAGTTGGTTTAAGTGCAGAGTTTTTACCACACTTTCAAAGAAGACCTAATACTAATATTTCTCAAACTACTCCACAAAATAGAAACAGAAGGAACACTACTTAATTCATTTTATCAAGTCACAGTTTTACTGATACCTAAACCACACAAAAATCCAACAAGAAAGAGAACTTCAGACCAATTACCCTTATGAATATTGATGCAAAAAATACTCAATAAAATTCTCACAAACCAAATCCAAGAATATATCAAAATAATCATTCACCATGGTCAAATGGGCTTCATCCCAAGAATGCATGGATGGTTCAATATGTGGAAATTCATCAATATAATCCACCATATAAATAAACTCAAAGGGAAAAAAAACATGATTATCCCATTGGATGCTGAAAAAGCATTTGAAGAAATAGAACACCCCTTCATGTTAAATTTCTTGGAAAGATCAGGAATTGAAGGCACATAATAAACATAATAAAAAGCAATATATAGCAAACAAGTAACCAACATCAAGTTGAATGGAGAGAATCTTGAAGCAATCTCACTAAAATCATAAACAAGACAAGGCTGCCCACACTCTCTCTATTTATTCAAAATAGAACACAAATCTTAGCCAGAGCAATTAGACATCAAATGGAAGTCAAAGGGATACAAATTAGAAAGGAAGAATTCAAGATATCAATATTTTCAGAAGATATGACAGAATACATAAGTGATCCTAAAAATTCCACCAGAGAATTCCTACAACTGATAAAATACTTTAGCAAAGTGACTGGATATAAAATTAACTCACTCAGTGGACTTCCTCTACTCAAAGTATAAACAGGCTGATCAAGAAATTAGGGAAACAACACCCTTCACAATAGTCACAAATAATATAAAATATCTTGGTGTGACTCTAACCAAGCAAGTGAAAGATCTGTGTGACAAGAACTTCAAATCTATGAAGAAAAAATTCAAAGAAGACCTCAAAAGATGGAAAGATCTCCCATGCTCATGGATTGGCAGGAGTAACAGAGTAAAAACTGCTATCTTATTAAAAGCAATTTAAAGATTCAATGCAATTACCATCAAAGTTCTAATTCAATTCTTCACAGAGATAGGAAAGTGCAATCATCAAATTCATCTGGAATAGCAAACAAAACAAAACAAAAACAAAAAACAAAAAAAACAGCATAGCAATAAGAACTTCTGGGGGAATCACCATCTCTGAACTCAAGCTGTACTACAAAGCAGTAGTAAAATAAAACACATGGTATTGCTACAGAGACAGACATGTAGATTAATGGAATAGAGATTAAAACCACAAACCTATGTTTACTTGATCTTTGACAAAGAAGCCTAAACCATCCATTGGAAAAAAGACAATATCTTTAACAAATGGTGCTGTCTCAACTGGTGATTGGCATGTAGGAGAATACAAATTGATCCATTCTCATATCCTTGTACAAAGATCAAATTCAAATGAATCATGGATCTCCATATAAAATCAGATAAACTCAATCTAAGAGAAAAGAAAGAGGCAAAAAGTGTCAAACATATCTGCACAGGAACATTTCCTGAGCAGTACACCAATGGCTCAGGCTCTAAGATGAATAATTGACAAATAGGATCTAATAAAATAGAAATACTTCTGTAAGGCAAAGAACACTGTCAAAACACAAAAGGACAACCTAAAGACTGGGAAAAGTTCTTCACCAACCCTACATCTGACAGAATGCTAATATCTATAGTATACAAAGATCTCAAGAAGTTAAACTCCATAGAACCAAATAACTCTATTAAAAATGGGGTACATACCAAGGCTTCACAGAGAAACCCTGTCTTGAAAAACAAAAAAAATGGAGTACATAGCTAAACAAAGAATACTCAATCGAAGAATCTTGAATGGCTCAGAAGTACCTAATCAAATGTTTAACATACTTTGTCATCAGAGAAATTCAAAACAAAATGACCCTGAGATTCCACCACACACCAATCAGAATGGTTAAGATCATGGTTTGAAAATGCTTAACGCAGGGAGTGGCATTATTTAATGATGTGTCCTTGTCAGAATAGATATGTCACTGTGGGAATGTGCTTTAACACCTTTGTTATAGCTGAATGGAAGTTAGTCTTCTAATAGCAGCCTTCAGATGAATATGTAGAACTCTCATTCTGCCTGCACTATACCTGTCTAGATGCTACCATGCTCTTGCTTTGACAATAATGGACTGAACTTGTGAACCTGTAAGCCAGCCCTAATTAAATGTTGTCCTTATAAGAGTTGTTGGTCATGGTGTCTGTTCTCAGAAGTAAAACCCTAACTAAGACAGAAGTTGGTACCAGGGACTAGGTTAATGCTGTGATAAGTCTGACTATATTTTTCTATGGAAAAATTTGGTTTTGAAGACTTTGGTTTTGTAAAGCTATGGAATGTTTTAAGTAGAGCATAATGAGCCATACTAGTAGGAATATGGAAGACTTTGTTGCTTTGAGTAATTTGAATTGTGCAGTCCTGGACCAAGAGGGTTCAGTGGAGTAGAAATTTGTTATGTAGTCTAGAGATTTTTTTTGTAGTATTTTGGTAAATATCATGGCTGGGTTTTGCCCTCCTGAAGAATCTGCCTGAGGCTAAGTTGAAGACTCTCAGATAATTTGCATTGAAAAAATCAAATCTCAGAAATGCCCATAATAGACTTTGTTCTCTGGCTAAGTTTCATAAAGAGCATTTTGAATAAGCATAGCAAGCTTAGAAAGGAAAAATGTAAAATGTATATTTTGAGTACTAAAAGGACAACAGGAAGTGAAATGGAGGTGACTCTTGTGTTGATGATATTAAACTGAAGTAAGGAAGTGGTGACTTTTGGACAAGATCCTGCCCAGCTATATTCAGATCCAACTATGGTAGTACACACCTTAAATCCCAGGAGATAGACATGGAGATCTCTGAGTTCAAGGCCCATCTACAAAGCAAATTCCAGGACAACCAAACTTAGGCAGTGAAGCAGTGGAAAAACAGAAAGCTAGTGATAATGTAATAGAACAAGGGAGCACATTCCAGCTTCCTGCAAGCAGCAAAACTTGGTAGTTTTGGCCATGTGTCTCTGGCTTTATAGTCCAGAAGAGGATACTAATGGGACAACTGATGCTGGTTAGCTGGAGCTAAGAAATTAGTGGTGATTAAGAAGAGACCAGCATCACTGAGGCGAAATTATCTTGGAACTGTTTTCTGAGAACACAAAAAAAGCTGTGTTCCAGAGATAGCCAAGGTTGTACCTTGTGTGGCAACTGTACTTGGTAATGTATCAGAGTCACCCAGGTGGTACTGGTTTCAAAGGCATGAAGGAGACATGAAGAGCAGCTGAGGCTTGGTATTGTGAGAGGCCATGGAAGGCCATTGGTGAAGGTATAGCCTCAGTTGCAGTTGACAGTTCATGAATGAAGGGGTCATGCAAATGATTTGAGGCTTGGTACTATGAAGAGAGCCTATGAGAGACTATTGGTGAAGTCCACTTGCAGCAAATACTCCAGCATATTGGAGATGCAAGTATCATGGGATGACCAACAAGAACAGGAGCTGCAGTAGAGTGGATATATCTGAGCTTAGAGTGATACAGAGGCCAGAGCTGGAGAAGTGACACCAGCCCTTTGCAGGAGTCAAAAAGATCATGTGTGGATCTAAGACATTTAAACAAAGCTGTAACATCAATACTGTCTTGGAGACCCCAACTCTTTGACATGCCAGAGCCATAAGATATATCCTGATGAATGCTGCTAACAGTGAGTAAAACAAGCCCAGGAAAAGAAGTTTGTTGCAGTCAACAAAGATGGAAAAGGACTTGGAGATCTGAAAACTGTTTCGACATCAGACCTGGAGATACAGAGTTTGGAGTTTGCCCAATTGGTTTCTTGACTTGCTTTGGGTATTACAGTTAAGTGATTGGATGGAACTCAGAAGAGACTTTGAACATCAGACTTTTCACAATGTTGATACTGCTATAGAATATGGAGACTTTGGAAGTTGGACTAAATGTAATTTTTTACTATGCTATGCCTAGTTATGGTTCCCATAGACTCATGTGTTTGAATGAGCCTATGGGGGCTGGGAGTAGAATGCCATTGTTTGAATATGCTCAGCCCAGGGAGTGGGACTATTTGGAGATGTACCCTTGTTGGAGTTGTGTCACTGTGGCATTGCACTTTAAGACCCTCATCCTAGCTGCCTGGAAGTGAGTCTTCCACTAGCAGCCTTCACATGAAGATGTACAACACTCATTCTGCCTTCACCATGCCTGCCTAGATGCTACCATGCCTTAACCTGTGAATCTGTAAGTCACCTGCAATTAAATGTTGTCCTTATAAGAGTCGTCTTGGTCATGGTGTCTGTTCACAGCAGTAAAACCCTAAGACAGCTGATGAAGATGTGGAGAAAAAGGAACTCTCCTCCTTTGCTGGTAGATTGCAGGCTGGTACAACCACTCTGGAAATCAGTCTGCCAGTTCATCAGAAAATTGGAAATATTTCTATATGAAGACACAACTATAACAATACTGGGAAAAAGATGCTCCAACACAAAACAAGGACACATACATAATCCACTATATTTATAGAAGCCTTATTTGTAACAGCCAGAAGTTTAAAACAATGCAGATGTCCCTCAATGAAAGAATGGATACAGAAAATCTGGTACATTTATCCAATGAAGTACTACTCAGCTATTACAAACAACGACTACATGAAATTTGCGGGCAAATCAAGAACCTAGAAAATATCCTCAGAGAGGTAACCCAGATACAAAAGGATACACAAAATATGTACTCACTGATAAGTGGATACTAACCCAAAAGCTCATAATGCCAAGGATATAACTCACAGGCCATATGAAGCTTAAGAAGAAGAAAGACCAAAGTATAGATCCTTTAGTCCTACTTAAAAGGGGAACAAAATAATCATGGTAAGTAGAGGGAGGGAGAGAACTCGGAGGGAGAGAAAAGTGGAAAGGGAAAATAGGGGGGCAGAATCATGTATGGAAACAGATAGGAGAGAAGTCCAGAGCATCAGGAAAATAAATAGAAATATGTAGCAATGGGTACTAGGGAACTGGGGAGAGTCTCTAGAAAGTCCCAGACACCAGGGAAGTGAGAGGATCCCAGGACCCAACAGTGATGGCATAGGCTGAAATACCCAACAAAGGAGAGTTAGAACTTGTAGAGATCACCACCAGTAGATAGCCACGGGTCCACTTGAGGGATGGGACCACCCACCCATCTCTACATTTTTAGCCCGGAACTGTTCCAGTCTAAAGTAAACAGTAGGGCAAAAAAAAAAAATGGAGCAGAAACTGAAGAAAAGGCCATCCAGAGACTGCCCCTCCTAGGGATCCATTCCATTAGCAGACCAACTCCAAACTCCCACATTGTAGTTGACGCCAAGATGTGCATGCTGACGGGAACCTGGTATTTATAGCTGTAACTGGAGAGGCTCTGGAAGCAAGTGGCTAGTACAGATACAGATACTCATAGGCGAACATCTGACAGAGCCCGTGGACCCCAATGGAAGAATTATGGGAAGGAACAAAGGAGCTGACGGTGATTGCAACCCCACAGGAAAAAAAAAAAACAACAATATCATGTAACAGGACTCACCAGAGCTCCTAGGGACTAAATCACAAACCCAAGTGTATACATGTAGGGATCCTGGCTCCAGTTACATATGTAGCAGAGAATTGCCTTAACTGGCATCAATGGGAGGGGAAGCCCTTGGCTCTATGGAGGCTTGATGTTCCAGCATAGGGGGATGCTAGAGCAGGGAGGCAGGAGTGGGTGAGTTGGTGGAGGACCACCCTCATAGAGGCAAATGGGAGGCAAGATGTGATGGGGAGTTGGAGGAGAGGAGAGCAGGAAGGGGGAAACATTTTAAATGTAGATGAATAAAAGAACCCAAAGAAGAACTGTAATCTATTTTTCAATATTTTGTTTACCTATTTGTTTATATATCCATATATATACATATGTGTATATATATGGATATTAATATTCATTTTGGTTATCTTTTTAAAAACGAGATTTATTTACTTTTATTTTATGTGAATACATGCATTGAAGTTTTGGCTGCGTCCATGGCTAAAGGTGCCAGATCCCCTAGAATCTGAGCTCCGGACAGTTGTGAGCTGCCATATGGGTGCTTGGAATTGAACCCAGGCCTTTTGGAAGAGAAGCTAGTGCTCTTAACTGCTGAACTGCTGAATCATCTCCCCAGACCCTCTACTTTGTTTTTGCAAGACATAATTTCTTTGAGGGGTTATGGCTCTTCTGAATCTCATTCTGTATACAAGACTAGTCTTATAGTCTGATATCTGCCTTTAGTTTTCTTCTTATAGCTGGTATTAAGGTCACATACCACAGTCACCAGGATGTTTATTTGTTTTTCTTTTAAATATTTATTTTCTGTAGTTCTTTATATAATTTAGATATTAGCCTTCTATCAAGCATGAAATTAATAAAAATGTTTTTCATCCTATTCCATAGATGCCTCATTATCTGACTTATGATGCACTGTCCCATACAGAACTGATTATTTTTTTATAATTCCATATACAAATTGTTGGTCATAGTGCTTATGCTATTTGTGTGTTGTTCAGAATGTTGTCTACTGTGTCAATATGTTCATTGATGCTACTCACTTTCTCTTGTGTCAGGTTCAGTTTGTCTGCTTTTTTGTTGAGGTCTTTGATCCTCTTGGACTTGAATTTTGTCCATGGTGATATATGTGGATCTATTTGTACTCTTCTATATGTAGACATACAATTTCATAAGCAACATTTGTTGATAGATGACATCATTTTTCTGTTGTGTATTTTTGTCTTCTTATCAGGTGCTCATACAGGTGTAAATTTATATCTGGGTATTCAATTCGATTTTATCTATCAACATGTCTATCTTTATGCTAATACCATGCAGTTCTTATTATTGTAACTATTTAGTGCAGCTTCAAATATGTGATGGTGATACCTCTAGACTTTCTTTGATTGTTTGGGATTGTTTTCAGTTATTATGGTTTTTAAATTTTTTCCCTAATAAAGTGGGAATTGTCCTTTCAATGTCTTCAAATAACTTGATTGGAATTTTGAGAGGGATTGCATTGAATTGTAGGTTGCTTTTGGTAGGATGGCCATTATAATTAAGAATTTTCCATCTTCTGATATTTTCCTCAATTTCTTTCTTAAAAAACTTGAAGTTTTTTATCACTCAAGTATTTCACTTGTTTGATACAGGTTACCTCAAAGTATTTTACGCTATTATAAAGTATGCTTCACTGATATTTTATTAATTTCCTCAGTCACTTTACATCACAATCACAACCTCCCTCTGTCCTCTTCTCTCAATCTTATCCTTACAAAACTGTCCACCAATCAACCCCTTGCCTTAACCTCAGAAAAGCAGAAGATCCTCTTGCGATGACCCTGCTTTGGGATATCCAGTCCAAGAAGGACTAAGCACACCCTTTCCCATGGAAGCCCAATCAGGCAATCTAGTTAGGGGAAGGGAATCCAATGGCAGGCAACAAAATATGAGACAGTCCCAGCTCTAATTGTTAGCTCTAAATGTTAGGGAACCCTCATGAAGAGAAAGCTGCACATCTGCTACAAATGTGTAGGGGGGCTAGTTTGAGCCTCTGCATGCTCTTTGATTGGTGGTTCAGCTCAATAAGCCACCATAGGCCTAGGTTAGTTGATTCTGTAGGCCTTCTAGTGTCTTGACAACTCTAGATTACTCAATCCTATCGCCCACTCTTCCACAAGACTCTGTGTGATATGATAGATATTTGGCTCTGGGTCTCTACATCTGCCTGTATCAACTGCAGGATGGAGGCTATCAGTAGACAGTTATGCTTGGTTCCTGTCTGCAAGCATAGCATATTATCACTAATAGTGGCAAGGTTTGGCTCTCTCTCAAAGGATAGGTCTTAAATTGGACCACTCATTGGTTGGCTGTTTCCTAAATTTCTGCTCCATCTTTATCCCTTGCATGTTTGTAGTCAGGAACGTTTTTGAGTTGAATGTTTTATGAGTGGGTTGATGTCTCTCTCACTCCACTGAAAGTCTTGCCTGGTTACAAGAAGCTACTGTGAAGGGTATTTCCATTATTTCTTTCTCAGTCTAATTGTTATTTGTAAATAGAAAGGCCCCTGATATTTTTTACTCAATCTTGTATCTAGCCAGTTTGGTGAAAGTGTTTATTAGATGTATGGTTTTCTAGTGAAACTTTTAAGGTTAGTTAACTTTAATATCATGACATCTGCCAATAATGATACTTTGACTTCTTCTATTACAATTTGAAGGTGATGCACTTGATCTCCTTCAGTTGTCTTATATCTTTAACTAAATGTTCAATTGATGCATTGAATAGATATGAAAAGAGTGCCAAAGCTTGTCTTGTTTCTGGTTTTCATGGAATTACTTTGAATTTCTGTGCATTTAATTGGATTTTGGATATAGGCTTGCATTAAATTACATTATTATGTTTATATATATTAGTCATGTTCTAAATTTCTATAGTGATTTTAACCTGAAGGAACCTCAAAGGGCTTTTGGTATCAAATAAAATGATCATACAATTTTTTTCTTTCATTTTATTTATATGGTGGTTTGTATTTACTGATTTTGCCACCACTGCACTTCTAAGACAAAGCCTGCTTTGGAATATCTTTTTGACGAGTTCTTGGATTCAATTTGAATGTATTCTGCTGAATATTTATGCATCTATTTTCAAAAGTGAAATTTGGCTGTAATTCTCTTTCTTTGTTGAATCTTATATTGATTGGTAACCAAGACAACTCTGAACATGTAAAATGAATTAATGCAGTGCATTTTGTTTCTACTTTATGGAATAATTTGGGGTTATTGGCATTAATGCTTCTTTGAAATTTAGTAGAAACTTTCTTTAAAACTGACAAACATTTGGCTTCTTAATTTGGATGGGAGAGAGATTTTACTGATGACCTCTATTTTACTAGAGATCATAGATCTACTTAATACTATCTGACCTTTGATTTAACACTGATAACTGGTAGCTATTGAGAAATTATCCTGTGTGTGTGTATCTTACAGTTTGTTGGAGTACAGGTTTTTAACATACGGCTTTATTATTCATTAGATCTCCCTGGTGTCTTTTCTTATATCCCTGTTTTCATATTTTATTTGGCTAACGTAGATATTCTCCCTTCATTTTTTAGTAGATTTGATGAGCATTTGTTTATATTTATGATTTTCTTAAAGAATCAACTCTAGGTTTTATTAATCGATTGCAATGTTCTCTTTGTTTTTAATTTCATTGTTTTGAGATCTTACTTTTATATGTCTTTCATTAAACTCCTGTGTATGTTTGACTCTTTATTGTTATAGAGTTTTCAGGTATGCTGTTAAGTTGATAGTATGAGAGCTTTCTATTATTTTCATATTTAGGCACTTAGTGTTATTTACTTTCCTCTTATCATTGTTTTTATTGTGTGCCATAGATTTGAGTATATTGTGTATTCATTTTCATTAATCTTCTAGAAAGTCTTTATTTTTCATTTATGTCTTAAACCCCTTTTTTCATTCAGTAGTGATCCATTCAATTTCAACGAGTTTGAAATCTTTCTGTTGTTTTTGATACCTAGCTTTAAGCCATGGTGGTCTGATAGAAAGGATTTTGTTACTTATATTTGTTTTTAGGTGTTAAAACTAGCTCTTTATCATACTTGTGTGATTAATTTTGGAGAAAGATTTATGCAGTGCTAAGAAGGTATATTATTTTTGTGTTTGGGTATAATGTTCTATCAATATGTTTGGTTCATTAGGGTTTATAATATCAATTGCCTCCGGCATTTCTCTATTTACATTTTGTCTGTATATCTGTACCTTGGTGGGAGTGGAGCATTTAAGTTTTTCATAATCAGTGTGTGAGGGTCAATGTATAATTTAAGCTGTAGTGCTGTTTCTTTACAAAAGTAGGTCCCTTTTTGTTTGCTGCATAACTGTTAAGAACTGAAATGTGATCTTGGTGGATTTTTCTTTTAATGGATATTCAGCATTCTTTCCCATATATACTGATTAATT
The DNA here is from genome assembly GCF_004785775.1 of Grammomys surdaster. NCBI lineage: Eukaryota > Metazoa > Chordata > Mammalia > Rodentia > Muridae > Grammomys > Grammomys surdaster. The sequence goes on along the minus strand of NW_021604617.1, from coordinate 667,803 downwards.
TTGGTTTGATGTCATTTTTTATATATTAAATTGGTTCCACTGGTTTGCTTTCTAGGTCTACTTGCTTAGAATATTTTTCCCAACTCTTTACAATACATTAATGTATATCCTTGACTTTAATGCTTCTTTTTTCTATGAAGCAGTAGAATGAATTATGGTTGTGTATCCATTATGAAACTCTGAGTATTTTACTGGAAAATTGGGACCATAGATATTGCAAAATTCCACAAATAATTGTCAATTCATGTTATAATTTGTTACTATTTTTGGTGAGGGTGATGTTTCATTTGTTAATGAGTGTGTGTGTGTGTCTGTGTGTGTTTGTGTGTCTTTCTATTATTTTTCATCTTAGTGATGTAAGACAATGTATTTATTGTGTCGTCATGTAAATGCCTAACCTCCTCAGTTTGTCTTTTCCCTTCTATAACCTTCTGTGGGACTGAATTTTTGATAGTTTTTGTTGAGTTTTGACTTTAGCATGAAATATCCCATCTTCTCAATTTATAGTGTTTTAAAACTTTAAAATTTAAATTTATGTTTGATCTTCTCATCTATGCTGTCTTAGACACTGCAGCACATCTGTCCAAACCATTTTGGCATTTAGAATTTTGAGTAACTCAGGTGTAATTTTTATAGGTCTAACTTTATATATTACTTGTTATTTTGCTTTTGTAGCCTTTAATAATTTTAATAGTTTTGTTTGTATTTTTACTGTTTTGATTAATATGTAGTTGGAGGACATTCTTTTCAAACCCAATTTATTTGTTGTTCTTTACATGTCTTGTACATTTATAGACATCTCCTCACTAAAGCAATGATACAATTCTTCTTTATTTATTTATTGAATATTTTATTTATTTACATTTCAGATGCCTTCCACTTCCTCCATTTCCCCTCTCTAGAACCCCCATCACATCCCCCCCTCCATTTTACTTTTATAACATTTTAATTACATGCAAGTATTAAAGGTCAGTCCTAGGTTAAGGAACTATCAATACAATAGATGCAAATAGTCAAGGAACAAGCATGACATTAGTACAAATAGTTGAAGATCAAGCAAGGCAATAAAAAAAATTCTGTGAACAATACCATGATAACTGTTTCTAAGGGCTTATCAAGTTGACCAAAATATTTGAGCCAACTTCCCTTTCCTAGCTCAAAGTCCTTTTCATGTCTGAAGCTGACTTCTTTGTTCTAGCCTAAAATTTAGATTCCTGTCTGAGAGTACTTCTTTGTTCTAGCCTACTGTTTACATTCCTGCCTGAATTTACTACTTTGTTCTAGCCTAAGATTTAGATTCCTGCCTGAAATTACTTCTTTGTTCTAGACTAATGTCAGATTCCTTTCTGAAGCCCACTTCCTTGTCCTTGGCAAAATGTCATATTCCTGACAATCACCCCATTTCCTTGTCCTTGGCCCATTTCAGATTCTTGCCAAGCAGCCCCAAAAGCTCTCTGTCTCTCCCCCTTTTTTTTACTTCATAAACAAGACTGAGCCTGTCTTAAGTCTTTCTGACAAGAATATGCGTTATCAAAAGCAATGCACTTCTGTCTTAGGTTGCTAAGGCTTTGTACAGAATCTTACTTGTCCTTGACTTGCCAGCCTGTTAATTTAATAACTCTGTCTGGGGGTCCATTTTCAGGTTCAAGCCTTGTACTTTGGCTTCCAACATGTTGATGTTGTTAAAGACGAGATTTAACACAATAGGCAGGAATAAAAGTATTCCCAGGACAAAAAAGGGTAACCTGATCAAGCTATATATGCCATTCTTGAAGCTTGACCAAAATAGAAATACTGACCTCATGCCATGGGTAATTTTATCAGCAGTATCTGCCATATCAAAGCTCAGCAGAGCAACATTCTTTAAATTCATAAGCTCAGTATGCAAAGTTAAAATATCCTGAGAGGTGTTAGAATTATGCCAAATATACTGCAAGTGTCTTTAAACTTTTTCCTAATTATAATGACTGTCACTGTAAATTTTAGAACTAACATGAATCCAGTGGTATTTGGCATGACACTGGAGATAGATCCTTACTCTTACTCTGAACCTCCTTCCAGTAATTTGAATAAGATAAAGAGCATCAATCCATTGTTCCAAAAGCCTAGCTAAATCCTCTTGTATATTCAACATATTAGTAACAATTTTTGCTAAATGATTAGCAAAGGTAACTGTCTAACTTCTTGTGTCACAGCAATTGTAGAAGCAGTGATGCTAGCAATTAGTGTAATTAAAGCTGTTATACCAGCAATACTCAAGCTCACTACCCTCTTGCTTCTACTTAAAACCTGACTCACTTCTTTCAGTACTTACAAGCTTTTTTCACAATACCAGAGTTCTGTGATATGCAGGGCAATAAAACAATAGCTGGTTGATAGAGAGCCTTAGTCCCTTGAGGGCTGGATGGCCCAGTGAGGGGGGAATTCAGTGGAGGGGAGGTGTGAGTGTGTGGATAGGTGGGGGCACACCCTCATGAAAATAGGAGGAGGGATGATGGGTTTCTGGGGGAGGAATGGGGAAGGTGATAATATCTCAAATGTAGATGAATAAAGTATCCAATAATAAAAAATCAAAACAAAAATGAAAAACAAACAAACAAACAAAAAAACAGATAATGGTCGAGCATTTGAGACAATTTTGCAGCAATTTAATATTACCCATATTACTGTGGTTCCTTATAATTGTCAAGGACAAGAGACTGTGGAAGGAGCCCATGGAACTTTAAAACAATATCTTCATAAAATAAAAAAGGGGGAGGTATAGCCCCATATACCACACATTTATTTAAATCATGTTCTTTTTATTTTAATTTTTTTTAAATTGGGTGCCAAGGAATTTACTGCTGAGTGTCTATGACACTCTAAAACTAGGCATACTTATGTATAGGTGAAAGGGAAGGATCCACTTACTGGCATATGGCATGATCCCAATCAGGTGTTTAATATGGGGAAGAAGGCATGTTTGTGTATTTTTCTTCAGGATGTTGAAGGAGTATGGTGGCAGCCAGAGTGACAGGTGAGACAATTAATGGTGCTGGCCTGTAAGCTTGCTGAGTGCCCTGACAATGGTGACTGGGAAGCTGTATTGGGCATATGTTCCTGACCCACTTATGTTTACCTATACCCCTGATGGAATAAGCTACCTTGGCTCAAGTTTTAGACCTTGTGGAACAGAGAATCAAAAAGAGAAGTTATAATGACTCTTATTTTTTCTTTAATGTGACCAGTTATTCAGATTCAATCATGTACTGGTCTAGAAATCAAGCCAGTATTTGAAATAACAGTCTTCATTTGGAAGTCTGGTTCTAGACATTTTCAGAGCTATATTTGAAAGTTAGCTGCAGTTGTCTATGATGTTATGTTAACAAGAGATAAAGTTGGAGTAGTATCTGGATTTCAAACAAGTGTTAATACATGTGTTAAGGATTTTTTAATTGTCAAGTTAAAATTAGTTTTGTTTCTTCTACAGTATTTAATGTAAGTTGCATTGGTTGTACAGTTTCTAATAGTGTTAGTGTGTTGAAATTTGGCATGTCAGTTATGGAGGTCTATTAACCTGCTTTTGTTTTATTTCTTCTTTATTTTTAAATATTTTCTGAGCCTTTGAACTGGAATATTTCTTTTTCCTCTTCACCTATAATTCTTATGTTTGGTCTCTTCATAGCGTCCCACATTTCCTGGATGTTTTTTGTCAGGAATTTTCATAGATTTAGCATTTTATTTGACTGATGTAACCATTTCTTCTGTCATATGCCTCTTCCATGTGTTGAGCGTTTTTTGTTTTGTTTTTGTTTTTGTTTCTGTTTTATTCTTGTCTTTACTGTTCATTGTAATGATAATTGCTTGCTTCCATGATTCAGAGTCTGCACATAGCCCAAGGGACCCTATACCAGGTTAATTATGATTGACAAATAAATATGCCTGCAGCCAACAACTGGAAGGGGAGACATAGGCCAGGTTTAGGTTTCCAAGACTAGTGATGAAGAGAAAGAAGGAGGGAAAAAAGAAGCTTCTATGGAAGAGAAAGAAATGCAGGAGAGAAGAAGAATGGTTAATATTGGATGGGGACAAGAGAACATGGCCCAATGGGCTGCCAAATTAGGGTTAAGAGTAGCCCAGATGAGACACAGTAAGTAGTAACTTGGGTTATGGATAGGTGGTAGATTCTAATAGCATGGCAGGTAGGAAGCTGCTCAGCTATTGTGCTGTATAAGTCATATTAAAATATAAAGGTGTATGTGTTCATTTATTCAAGAACATGAATGCTCAAAGGCGTGTCACAACCCCACACTGGGTTGTATTAAATATTCTTTAACTACATCCATCTATTCTATTCCATTGGTAAGAGACTGTACAATTCCTGTTAAAATTCCCAATTTTTTTGGCCGAGAATTTCTTCAGTTTGTCTTGTTATCATTGCTTCTATTTCCATTTTTATGGTTTGAAATCTTTTGTTTCCTTCAACCTAGATGAGTTTTTTTTTTAAATCAGTTTCCTTTAATTAGTTGTTAGTGTTTTCCTGGCTTTCTTTGAGTAATTTATTCAACTCCCTTTAAGTACAGCTACCATCTACATACAGTTGTTTACAAGGTCATATTCTTGTTCTTCAGATATACTTAAATAATCAGGTCTTGTTGTGTTTAGATAACTGGGCTCTGATAGAGAAGTATTACCCTAGTTATTATCATGTTTTTACACTGCCATCTAGGCATCTGGGTTTGGTATGATCATATGTCTAGGCACTGATTTTTGGGTTTGTTTTGGTTGGATGCCTGTTTTGTTTCTTGGATTCTGTTTCCTCTAAATTTTTCAAAGAATGTGCTACCTTCTTTTCTGGTTTGCTTGGCTGGTTATGTTTACGGGGAATGATTGCTTGTGGTGGAGGCTGGGGTAGGGGAGGCCAGGAAAAAGTGGTTTGATGGATCCAAAGAATGTTTGGACAGTGGAGAGGTAAGCATTTTGTTGCAACACTAAGGGTATCCATGAGATTTGAGTCTCAGTTATTAGAATCCATGCTCAACTTATTTGGTCTCCTGTCAGGCATGGGCTGTGGTTAAGCAGTGTTCTTTATTGAATTTTTGTTGTCTTTAGATGTTTTTGAGCAATTATAATTCTTTGTCTCCATTGAGTCCTTCCATTACTCATATCTTCTCTTTATAAAGTGTTTCATATCCTGTTCCTCCTCCTCCTCCTCCTCCTCCTCCTCCTCCTTCTCCTCCTCCTCCTCCTTCTCCTCCTCCTCCTCCTTCTCCTCTTTCTTTTCCTCCTCCTCCTTTTCCTCCTTCTTCTTCTCCTTCTTCTTTTTCTTCTTCAGTATTTTTCTCTAAGTATATGAGCATGTGAAATTACAGGTTTAAAGTGTAATATATATTCTAGTTTTGATGTTGTATACTCGGCATTTCATTTTATTTATCATATAATTCTCAAATAAAAGTGAATTATATACTTACAATCCTCCACTAAATATCATAACTAATTTGCTAGTTTGGATTATGTATTTATGTGATATTTAAAGGTAATAATTATAATTTTGTAGCATTCTTCCAACATATAACTACGTTTAACTATATTTGTTAGCAATAATGACTGTACTCAGGCCATAAAACCTTTCATATTGATAGGCTCCTTTTTTTTTTTCTTTTTTTTTTTTTTTTTTGGTTTTTCGAGACAGGGTTTCTCTGTGTAGTCCTGGCTGCCCTGGAACTCACTCTGTAGACCAGGCTGGCCTCGAACTCAGAAATCCGCCTGCCTTTGCCTCCCAAGTGCTGGGATTAAAGGCGTGCGCCACCACAGCCCAGCGATAGGCTCCTTTTCTACATCATATTTAATCTACCTACATCTTTCTTAACCCCATATTGAAAATGTTGTGGAAACTTCTACAGATATGAAGTACAACAAACACATAAAGTCATGATGTCAGGTTCAAATCCCCATGCCTCAGAGTACTTCAGATAAAAGAAAAGATTTACCCAGTTTGCCATTTTTCACATATTAGTTGCAGCCTACTAAGACTATATTATGTACACATTTCTATATAAAATCCTTCCTAAAGCACCTGTGGACTAGTGTTCAATAGAAAATACAACCTGTTCTTTGATAGTATGCTGTGATGGGATATAGTTGGAAGTACAATGTGCATGTTTCTTAAGTTGAAAGTAGCATCTCTGAGAATGTTCTGCCCATAAGTATTCTTGGAAGAAATTAAGACATAGGAGAGATTCAACAACCAATCTCAACTGCATGCATCATGCAAAGAGAATATTAAACATAGATATTCATGCTAGGATGAGTAAAATTCCCCAAGGAATACAACACATTAAGGCATATCTCTTCAAATAGAGAATAGTCCATGCAGTACCTTTATGATGACTGAAAATACTTGGTTTAGAGAATAGGGGAGGGCCAGTAAGGCAGCTTAGTTAAGAAATTGTTTATAATAAAAGCTTGAAGACAATAGTTCCCACTACCAGTATTCCAATAGAAAACAAGCAGTCATAGCATATATCTTTACTCTCAATAGTGGTATAGCAGAAAGTGTCAAATTCATCTGCCTTGAACACCATTTGTATCCAGTCATTTTTTTGGTTGCAACAACTGAGATTGCTGCTCCCTTTCTTAGAAGACATCAGAATTCATATTGTGTGGTCTTGCCATATGAAATAAGTGGTACTCTTTCACTTAGAATGCCCTTGCCCTCCTAGTCACCCAAGTTCTTGAACCAAGTAATTATATATCCTCTGCCTCCTGAGTATGAGACCAACCATTATTGGACTACCCAAATCTTAGCAAATAATAGCGTAAAAATTCCCTTCTACATTTTACTCTTTCCAATAGTTCTGTTCCTTTTGGGGATTCTGAAAACACAGAAATAAGTAAGAAAGACAGGGAGTGTCAAATATTACTCCCATACTCGTGAACATATACACAGTTGCACATTCAATCGCAACAACACACATTCATCCCAAGACATATGTATTCCACATACATGAAGGACACCACACAATATACTTGTAAAATAGTACTGATTATATAAAATAATATATTATTTTGAGAAGCATAGGCATTTTATCTCTACATTTACCTTCCAGTTTCTTTCAAGGTCTTGTGGAGGGAGTGAAGGAGAGAGACAAAGATTCTGTAGACTTTTCCCCTACAGTTTGCAATTACCTGTGGCATTTGAAATCTCGTTTTCAGGGCAAGGAGAACAATCAAAACAGCAGGATGGTTTTTCTTCTGGGTAAGATTTCTTAAATCCAGGAGCACAGTTCACACTGCATACAGAAGGGGGTATCTGTGGAGCAAGATATGCATTGTTATCAGATAGTACCTACTAGCTTTTTAACCATACTATTTAGCACATATTGTATAACTGGCAGAATATTTTGAAACAAATTTGATGGGCAAATTGAATGTAGTGAAAGGACTTATCATATACATACAATTCTATAGAAAGAAGACAACAAAATGTCATTCTTTCAAAATATTCAAAAATTCAAAAGAGAATCTTATAATCACTTTGAGAAAGAAACAGTGTGTCACAATATTTCGGTGGTTTGTGTCTACTTGTAAAAAATTAAGTTAGGCTAAACTCACCTGGCTATATCCTGAGACCCATTGTATCATGTCCTCATATAAGTACAATTTTTGATCATGTAGTAAATATGAATAAAACTGTCCTATTTTCACCTTCATTTCAAGCCCTTGTGGAAAATTCCAAATCATATGGAACTCATACTCTGCATCTGTTTTTGTTTTCTGATTAATTATCACTATGTCTCCAATAGGGTTAAAAAATTTCATGTTTTTCAAGAATGCATGGACCTAAAGAGATGAAGCGTTAGTAAAAATGAATATAAATTTACTAAATCAGAAAATGTATTACGGGGAGAGCCTTTTAGTTTTGGCATGTCTCTCAAAATCTAACTTTATTGGAGTTTCCTGTCAAGTAAATGAAATAATATAAGCAATTTTTAAAATGCCATTATGATTTTATGATTTTAGGTTTTCCATGAAAACACAAAGACATGAGAAAACAAATACTCAGCAAGCTATTGGGAAGATAAGTGCTGAGAAAATAATAATCTAAACACCCATTTTCTCTGTGGGTATTTTCCTTACATTGATGATTAGTATTCCTCAGTACCAGAAAAAAAAATCAGAATTACTCGAATCCGTGTAAATAAAACTGTCATATTAAACCCACATATTTTCTCACTTAATGTTAAAGTTTTTTTTTCTAGGTTTTAGTTAATCATCATGATTGAGGCAACTCAGAACTAAAAGAAATATTGCATGTGTTCTCTTACATGTGTATGTGGCTTTCAAGCTTTAGAAATGTGTGAATCATTCTTAATAACTGGATAATTTGGTAGCTAGTAAGGGACTGTAGATGTTTGTTGCAATCTTTCAAGGCAGGGAATCTAGAATATAATAGTATAAATAAAAAATGAATGGGTGTGACTATGAAACGTGGTGTGGATCCCAGTTGAGCTAAGGCTAAAAGCCCCAGAGACCCTCAAGGGATGGTAGGAGATTTACCTGTTCCCGGGCACCGGCCCCTGTCACTAGCCACAGGCCCCCATAGATTTGTGGCCATCAGTCATGTAAAGGAAATGCACCAAGCCCCTCCACATGTAGAGGACATGACCCGTGGTCATGAAGGCTCAAGACAGATCTCTACTTTATTGAGGTATCTAAAGGCCTGGGGGGATTAGCCAATAAGCTTTCCTTTCCAGGCACACCTCCCTGCGAAAGATATTTAATCTCAGACCCACTGTGAGAAGTAGGTATGGTTTTACACATCCACTTTCTGCCATGAAAATAAATGCCTTAAAACCATGGACTGTCTCTTTTCATCGAGATCCATCATGAGGAGCCATAGAGAAAGCCTTCACCTACAGAGCCTCTATTTAGTCTCCCATAGAAGGCCTCTCTGCGCTCCCAACTACAACCACCAAGCCAAGCCCAAGCCTGTCACCATCAAGCCAAAGACTCTCCCCATGGGACCAGCCAGAGCTTCCCCACATTTTACCAGCTAGGAAAGGAAAAATTAACTTTCTCAAGTGTTACTCAGCATATTAGCCACAATCCAGAAAAGAAACTGGCCAACAGAAAACAGACTCCATGGTATTTGTCTGATTTTTAATTTATTTTGTTCATTTTACCATGAATTGTTAAACGTTTGTTTTGATTTTCTTTTATTTTTCATATACAGTAATATACACACACAGAAACAGAGTGACAAAAAGAGACAAAGAGTGAAATATAAAGCAACAGCAATGCAGAGAAGGATGAACATATGTAGAGAGACAAAGAGAGGACATGTAGGATGATAGGTGAGGAACTAGGAGGAGCTGTGAGAGGAAAATGTAAGATCAATTATATCTAAAACCTTTTTTAAATGCTGATACTAGTTTATTTATTTTTATTTTTTGAACATTGGTGTTGTGCCAGTATGTATGTGGGATGGTGCCAGATCCCATGAAACTGGTGTTACATACAGCTATGTGCTACAATATGTGTGCTAGAAATTGAACTAGGGTCCTCTGGAAAAACAGCTAGTGTTCTCAAATGTGGAGTCATCTCTCCAGTCCCCTGAAAACTTTTTAAATGATAAAACTACTTTTGTAAAAAAATGTTTCTTAAACATTAAACCTGCAATTCACAACATTCACAAAATCATTGACTTCATCAAAAGTAGTGTCCAATATTTCATGTTATTTTGCTCAAGGTTTAATATTCTAATATTTTACTTGTTATAAAATAAAAAAGAGAGAAGACTCTTAATTAATGGAATGAATCCCAGCAATCTAAGTTTCAGTATGCCTTATTTCTTTAAGAATATTGTTTTTTCCCAATTCTATGTAGGATTAAAGCTTCTACACTTTAGTCTTCCTTCTTCTTAAGCTCCAAATGTTTTGCCAGTTGTATCATTGATATTCTGAGCTTTTGTCCTTGTATCCACTTATTAGTGAATACATACCATGGTGAACTTTTGTGACTTGGTCACCTCACTTAGGATGTTATATTCTAGTTGCATCCATTTACCTGCAAATTTGATGAAGTCATTGTTTTTAATGCCTGAGTAGTTCTCCATTGTGTAATGTACCACATTTTCAATATCCATTCCTCTATTGATGGACATCTGGATTTTTCCAGTTTCTGGCTCTTATAAATAAGGCTACTATGAACATAGTGGAGCATGTGTCCTTGTTATATATTGGAGCATATTTTGAGTATATGTCCAGTAGTGGTATAGCTAAATCTTCATGTAGAAATATTTCCCATTTTCTGAGGAACCACCAGATTGATTTCCAAAGTGGTTTGACCAGCTTGCAGTCCCACCAGCAATAGAGGTGTGTTCCTTTTTCTCCACACCATCACCAGCATCTGCTGTCATCTGAGTTTTTGTTCTTAGCCATTCTGTCTGGTGTGAGGTAGAATTTCAGGGTCGTTTTGATTTGTATGTCCCTGATGACTAAGGATATTGAACATTTCTTTCAGTGCTTCTGAGCCATTCAAGATTCTTCTGTTGAGAATTCTTTGTTTAACTGTGTATCCCATTTTTAATAGGGTTATTTGGTTCTCTAGAGTCTACCTTCTTGTGTTCTTTGAATATTTTGGATATTAGCCCTCTATCAGATGTAGGGTTGGGAAAGATCTTTTCTCAATCTGTTGGTTGCCATTTTGTCCTATTTACGATGTTCTTTGACTTACAGAAGCTTTGCAATTTTCTGAGGTCCCATTTGTTGATTGTTGATCTTAGAGCATGAATCACTGACGTTCTGTTCAGGAAAATTGCCCTTGTTCTGATATGTTCAAAGTTCTTTCCCATTCTCTCTTCTACTGGATTCAGCATATCTGGTTTTATGTGGAGGCCCTTGACCCACTTGGACTTGAGCTTTGTATAAGATGATAAGCATAGATCAATTTGCATTCTTTCACATGCTGAATTGATGTGGAATTTTTATGGAGATTGCATTGAATCTGTAATTTAATTTTGGTAAGATGGCTATTTTTCCTATGTGAATCCTGCCCATCCATGAGCATGAAAAATCTTTCCATCTTCTGTGGTCTTCAATTTCTTTCTTCAGAGACTGGGAAGGATCTGGCAGGAAGAGTGGAGGGGAAGGGAAAAAGGAGGGGGACAGGATCAGGTATTGGAAGGGACATCAGAGAAGTACAGAGGATGAGGCAATTGAATAGATACATATGGCAGTGCGAGTTTGGAAACTAGGGGAAGCCACTAGAAAGTACCATACTCAAGGAAGCAAGAGGGTCTCAGGAACCAACAGAGATGACTTCAATGGAAATACCCAACAAAGGGGACATACATCCTATAGAGACCACCTCCAGCAAATAAGCATTCCCTAAATTGAAGGAGAGGACCACCCACTCATCTCAAAACTTTTAATCCAGAAATGTTCCTGTCCAAAAGAAAGACAAGAGTCAGAAAATGAAACAGAGACGGAAGGCCATCCAGAGACTGGCCCACCTAGGAACTCATCCCATCTACAGACCTAACCCATACACTATTGCTAGTACCAAAAAAGTACTTACTGACAGGAACCTCTTATGTCTATTCCCTGACAGGTTCTACTAGCACCTGAGCCATAAAGATGCAGATACAGCCAACCATTGGACTGAGCTTGGAGACGCTAGTGGAAGAGCTATGGGAAGGACTGAAGGAGCTGAAGGGGATTGCAACCCCTTAGAAGGAAAAATATCAATTAATTGAAACCCCATGAGCTCCCAGGAACTAAACCACTAACCAAAGGGTATAGATGGAGGAAGTCATGGCTCCAGATACACATGTAGCAGAGGATGGCCTTAGCTGACATTAATGAGAGAAGAGGCCCTTGGTCCTGTTGAGGCTTGATCCTCCAGCATAGGGGCATGCTAGGGCAGTGAGGCAAAAGTGCATGAGTGGGTAGAGTAATACCCTCATAAACACAAAGGGAAGGGGGAAGAGGGAGAATGGTATAGGGAAAGTTGTGGAGGGGTAACCAGGAAAGGGAATATCATTTGAAATGTAAACACATAAAATGATTAATAAAAAGAATATTGTTTATCTTATTGCACCATATATATTCAAACAACAAAAATAATCTCAATAAATTGTAATTATACATTTTTGAATACACACACACACATATACACACACACATATATATATATGTATATATAACAATAATAAAGAAGAAAAAGAGGCTATCAACTCAAGAAAATATTGGGTAGACACCTTAATATCTAGCAGAGGACAGAGTAGGAAAAAGTATAATTGTTTCAATTAAAAATGCTTTTAAAACATGGGTCATTTTGAAAGTATGAATAGCTGCTAATGAAAGAAACTTTACCTCCAAGCACTCCTGCATTAGTTGTCTCAAATTTTTCTGTTGCTGAAAATTTATTTTTTGAAGGAACATTTCATGGAAAGCATGGGCTACAGCATATACAGCATTGTATATATTGTAACACTCATCATTCATAGCCATGTCAAAACTGTGCCATGGTAACCATTCCCACAAGTTGCTGGATGTGCAATGATTTGCTGTTTTGCAGTTTGATTTTAATATTGTACAGTTAGAGTACATCCACCCTAGTCTATCAGAAGAAAAATAATGTGTGTCCTTAGAAAGATTCATTCTGTGAAAAAAATTATTTAAATTTGAAACATCTCCATGATATTGTGAAATAGTGAAAGTCCCATGGAATGAATTAGGGTTGAAGTCTCTCTCCCTTGTGATGACATCCCATCGTGAAGTGGTGAACCAGATTTTCTGTGTGCCTAAATATTCCCAGTGTTTAAAGCTCATTTCTAAAGCAGTATTCATTTCTCCATAAATTATCACAACATTTGATGATGATGTAATTATTTGGTTATAATGTATCTCAGTCCTTATTGTAAATAATTGCATGTTCTGTGGAATTACATTCACAAAGGCTAAACAGACTCCATTTCTTTGCATTTCTTCTCTTATATCTAAGAGAAATTGAATACCTTGGTCATCATCTTGGATGACTAGTCCTACCCATGTCCAGCTGAAATGTAACAGCAAGGATACTATGGCTTCAGACAGGAATCTGTCTTTGGGGGCGATCTGATGTAGATTAGGAAACCTATTCTGATCACTCAGGAGAGGGTGGAATGGTCCATAGGTAATCTAAAGGAAGAAGAACCAAAAAACAACATGAGGAAGAGGGTTGCTATCAAGGTCAGTCTAAGTTGTTAATTGTATTAAGGAACAGGTGGAAGTGGTGGGAAGAAATATATTGCAGTTCATGTCTAATGTAAAACTTAACTACCCACAATCTTCTAAAAATGTAGACTTCAATTTAAATCTTCTAGAAATTTTTATTTCCTATAAGTCTATCCTTTTTTTCTATTTTAAATAATTCTTGAAACTACATCAAGACTCTGATTATTACTCTTTTTGAAATATAGATCAAGGAGTATAAACCTACAGTACCCAATCTCTTTGATAATGACAGTTAACAGGCAGTATCCAAACTCTTCCACAAAAAAGCAACAAACAAATAAACAAAACATATCTTACCTGTGGAATGAATTTGAGCTGAAGAATTGTTGCCACTTGTGCAGATGATATCCACAGTGGACCTGTAAGTGCTACTTCACACATACCGATATCACAGATGTAGTTAGGAACAATATGATGATATTTTGTCATTATATTCATATTAGTGAATAATGACAAATAACCATTGCATTTGCGATTAATATATGCAATTTCCAGAGACACATTGGGTAAAAGGTAGGGGTTACTGTTTATCTCCTCCATAGCAAAATACAGTGTCAGAACATACTGGTATATTTTGGAAGGCAAACTGAAAATAGGAAATTATGAGAATTATAAATGTAGTACCAAACAGGCATTTTTTCTGAGCAAATTGATTAAATATTGTAAACTTAATATTAGTCCCCTTAAATTCCTATTTAAAAAAACTTTCCTGTTTTTGGAAGTCCAGTAAACTTGAGATCATTAGAGATACAAAAGAATCTTCAAATTCATAAAAATTCCTTAAATTAATTTTTTTCATAAAATACAGTTGATTTCATTCTTGTTCTATAGGGAACAAGCAAAAGATGTATATGCCATTCTAAGCCTGAAATGGGCCTCTTATGAGACAGTCTATCTACTCCTAACTTAATTTTAGAATTGTCATCATCAAGCAGTGTGATAAGGAAAACACTTTACTAACTATGGAGTTTATTAGATTTTCTCACAGCTCACTGCACCAAGACAGTGATGTAGATGGTAAGTATACAGTTTATATAAGTTTTCCACAGTTGGCCAGAAATATCTTTCCAACTCATTCTTATAGAAGGGAAATGTTACCATCCTACTTTCCCCCTCTTGTGTATTCATTCCATTATTCTAATCATTTTCTAGTTACAGCTATAAAATTTGGAATGATAAATATCTTAGCTAATAATACTCATCAAATTAGTTCACAATATCTCACTATTATTTGGTCCATTATAAAATATAAATTTTCTTCATTTAAGATGGGCCAGGCATAATGATACAATAGTTCTAGCATGAGGGAGACAGAGGCAGGTGAATGTCTGAGCTCATGAGCAGTGTACAGAGCTGTAATTCCAAGTGAGTTTCAAGAGAGCAAGCAACACACATAAATACTGTCTCAAAAATAAAAAACAAACAACAAGGGTTATATCACTATATTGAACTAACATTTATTTTAGCACCTAAGAAATATCTAAAAGTTTGCTATGGTGTATCTTTTATCTACTTATATTTTATATCTGGCATACTTTTAATTTAACACAAACGACCCTTTTCCAATTATGCTACCCAGCTTTTCAATCTTACCTAAGAATTACTTATTGAATTTTACTTTTTAAAATACTGTATCATGACATCATCCCTCTATTCATTTCACATTTTCTGTACATTACTATTAGTACTAGTCTTAAATTTTATTAAATAAATTAGATCATCATTTCATGGGGGTTTTACAGAATCTCAAATGGAACAAAAAGGTCTTTGTTCCCAATTGAACATCTACTTTTGCCTTATTCACTATTCTATTCTTTCATGTCCTAATTTTCTTCATTTGCTCCTAAATATATGCAACATTTTCTGTGTGGTTGTGTATTCTGTCTATGGTTCTTTCTAGAATATGTCTTACTATTTTACATTACCTTTTACTTTCTTCCATTTCACCATAAAATTTTCTTCAGTTTTTGAACTTGTAGATTTTAGTTGCTATTTTCAATGTCTTGTTTCATGTCTTTTTTTCAGAGCACATTCATTTGTATTCTAATTATTATTTACATTCATATTTAAATAAATAGATCAGGTGACTCATTCTTATAAGTATTTGTTATCAAATTTTAGAACATTATGCATTGTATTTAATTTCCCCTTCTATACATGTCAATGCAGAAGCTGAATTTTCATACAGAAACAAAATTATTTCTTTAAATCAAGAAAATAACTGTCTATAGATTTCATGCACATGTGTATTTATGTGCTGGGGGAGGGCTGTTCCACCCTTAGGGAAAGGAGTTGAGGTGGCACACAGACTTCAATAAAGGCTAAAGACTGTATGATTGTTGGCCTTATCATCTTACTATTTATGCTTTATGAAGCATTGGTTTCTTTTCTCTTTAACTTTCTGCACTTTATTAAGAGCTGTTAGTTTTACTTTATAACTCAATCATTTTGTTATTTGAAATTGGGGGTTTAAAATATTTGATTTAGTGTCTACATCTATTTTCATTCTAGATAGTATTTTGGTTAAGTGTAATTGAGAATACCTAATTTGTTTACATTTTATGGCTTCTCTTTACTTGTTTTGACTTTAGATATTTCAAGACACAGAGTTCATGGAGTCTTAACAGAAGATATTTTTCCTGTATTAAAATCTTAGACAGGGTGCTCTAGAGACACTTGAATACTTAGGAATTCATACTGATTTTGTAGAGGACCCAAGTTGTTTAATCAATAGAAGTCATGCCAGCCCATAATCACTTGTCATTCCAACTCCAAGGGATTTGAAGCCAACATCCTCCATTAGCATCTTCACTCACCTGCAATTATTCCCACCATCTTTAAGTATAAATAAATAAATAAATAAATAAATAAATAAATAAATAAAGTGTATATATAATACCAAAAACTTCAAATTGTGGACTAGAACTTAAATCCAAACAGAAAGTGAATGGTTATTTTCATGACATACGTGCCACTATCGTACCTATAAGCATTGGGCTGCTTGGTGATCATTGTTTCTGTGTCTTACAAAGTTAAAAATTCTGTAAGATTTATGATTTATTTTTCTCCCTCATTAGTGTGTATAGCACCTTCTAGACCTATGAGTGTTAATCACTATGGAAAAAAAAATCTTGCAGCTGTGTAGCATCTTGTTTTCCCATGTTAATTGTGGTAACCAAAAATTCTGCTTGCAGTGTTCCACATGTAGGCTAAAGGAAGTCTGCCGCCTGTTTGTTTTGACTGGCAAATCAAGTTTGACTGGCCAATGGCTGAGCAGGAAGACAAAGGCAGGAATTTTATATTTCCCAGACAAAGGACAAAGGGAAGAAGGGGTTCCACCATGAGAGAGTTGTAGGGCAGACCACACACCATGAAGGAACAGGAGCATGAGATGGCTGAAATATAGGTACACAGGGAAAGCGACCACATTGGAGGCCAGTGCAGAAGAAAACAGGGCAACAAAGCTAAAATATAGATTGAGAAAATGTTAACTCAGGAATAGCAGAGGAGAGTGTGTGGTAGCTGTGGGGAGGTTTGGAAATGTCCAGTCATTGAGCTAGTTCAGGCATATCAAAATATAAAAGTTGCATGTATGTAACATTTTATTCATGAATTCAGAGAACTCTGGTAGGTGACAAAAATTATGATTATCTTCTGGAAGCTCAGAGTGGATTGACAATTTACCACTACAGATGGTGCACAATGTGGTGGGCTAGTACCAATAAAAAATTATTTAGAGATTCTCAGATGGAACATGCACACACCACGGTGGAACGTTAAGAGTTGGGGAGAACGGGCTTCTAAACAGGCCACAGCTTTTGCATGAACCATATGGGGATTTCTTTCTGCAGTTCAGAACTAATACAAAGAGTTTGGGCTCAGAGGCAGTTGGAGCCCCTGCTGTGCAAAAAGACAGGCTGAATGAAGGCAGAGAGAGAAAGAGGCAGATGGTAGAAGCTGCCTGCCTCCCATAACCAGATACATAAAGAATAGTGATGAAAGGAATTTGATTTAATTATTTTAAGGGAATATAATAGTAATTGCTTAAATGTTTTTAAGTATGCATGGAATAAAGAAGTCCAGACCTTTGATCTCAAATATAGAAAACAGATACAGAAATAGAAAGAGAAATGAATGAGAAAAATGCATTAAAAGAAAATTTTAAAAGTCTATGCCAGGGCAGCTCTCAGGATAATCAAACATGGTCTTCATGGGTTTTCTTAGATTGGTATGACAAATATTGAGCCTGGAAATACACTTATACAGTAAGTAGAAGGGAATTGAATTGAAGTTAAATACATGGATATATAAATATATTTTGAGGCTTTTGATCTGAAATTGTTGGTCAAGAGCAGAGGTTAAGTAGAAACATCTTAGACTGATAATATTCAAGTTATATAAATTTACAGGGAACATATGTACCCGCAGTGATATTAATCTCCATTTAAAGGAAATTTTAAGTATACAGATGAATAAATAACTTAAGTCTTGATCTCATGTAGGTACAGGCTAGAGATGGTGGGAGAGCACAATTTCAACAGATAATATTTGTTTAGATTATTTCAATTGCTTTAGTTGTTTTAATTATCAAAATGAAGATAATTATATGTTTGGTGGTATTTATGATTTTTAAAATCTTTTGTGAGTAAGGTCAAGCTATCAAATTAATTCAATGCATATCTTTAATGATCTTCAGTTCCTGAACCAAGGACATACTATTTTGGGAGAGAGGCTCTGTATTTTTGTTTACCGGAAAGGAGAAAATGCTTTGGACCCCTTCCAGAATGATATGGATTATATATGACAGGGTAAGATATCCTGAAGATCTTAGCTCCAGAAAAGAAAAATTCAAGAAAATCAAACAGTATCAGTAGCTTGATCTGCTGATTCCTTGACATAGGAACAACCCTATGAATGCTTAGGTATAAAAATGTCTCTAGCCAAAACTTTAGTTAAAATTTTACAAAAATCTTGCTGGTTACGGAATCCTTAAGACTCTTCATGCCCTCCTTCATATGACATGAATGAAGAATTACTACCATTCAGTATTGATTAAGTTAACCCATAAAAGGATAGTTGTCTCTCTTCTGCTCAATAAAGAACAGAGATGCATTCTTAACACATCTATATATATTGCACAATCCATGCAAATATCTTAATAGTACTAAAATTTTGGTTGTAAGATTCATATGTTGCAGAATTTGCAGCTCAAACAAGATTCATCCGTGGGGATGCTAAAATGATCTGCTGTTCCAGCCCACTGCTTCCTGATGCTATTCAGAGACTTGCTTCCAGAACAGCTTCCACAATTGCTTCTGATTCTTGGTTGACTCCACTCATCAAGACATTCAGACAGATAGATTCAGAACTTCAGTCAAGCCCTGAGACTTCTAAGCATACAGAAATTGGATAACAGATGCTAAAGCTCTTTTAAGTCTAACCAAATTTTCTAATTTTCCTACCCCTCTCAACTCCTTCAAAATTTTTCCATCACGCCTATTCAACAGGAAAAAGTTGTAGAGAATCGTCATTCTGAACTCTTGGGTTTAGGTGTCTGGTTTTGGTTATTTTATAAATTATAGATAGGATTTCATTTTACAGGATAATTTGAAAATGGTTATAATTTTGAACAAGGTGGCAATAGGTTGGATGGTATAGCCACAATACTACATTGGTGGAAATCTTTAAAATTGAAACAAATTGAAGTTATAATTTTACAATGGTACAGAATTTATAGATCGATGCAGACTTATGGTTTTCACTGGTATAAATTTCTTATATTACTACAACATTTGAAATTGATAGTGTTACTCTTAGGCATTTTGCCTATGCAACTCACTTAAGAATACATACTTAGACCAGTCCTTCAAATAACTGTTATTACAAACTGTTTAGGATTATTAATTAAGGCATGTTAAGAAGAAGGCAGTAAACTCATGGCTATACTAGATTGTGATCTACTTACATTGAAGTGTTTCTACAATATTCAAATAGAAATATCTAAGAGTAGTCAAGGTATAATAGTTCAGATACACTTTATATATATAGTCTTCAAAATCAGAAATCCAAAGAGCCTGACATTTAATATTAATTCTTTATTAAATATCAATTAATTAGAGAAATGTTTGCTGCTGACAGTACCCATTTCATGTTTTAAAGAAAAGATTAACCCTAAAAATCTACAAAGAAGTTGTTCTAGTTATGGCAATGTAACAACTAGATAAAATCCTCCTCATTCATCTACAGACAAAAATAGTGTTCAAGAAAGGACATACAGTGTAGGATAGTTGACAGCTTAGGTCTGCCAAGACAGAATAAACTAGTCCTACATAGTTTCTGCATCATTTAAGGCCTTTCAGATGATCCTAGGCCAGAGGGCTAAAGACAGATGCTTCAAAGTTCTGAGGAGAAGTGGACTGTCCAGTTAGTAGGCTGTCTCTACAATTTGGCTAAGTTTTGGAAGCTATGTTTTGGTGCTTTCTATATATCCAGGTAATATTTAATTCTTTCTTGGATTTCTGATTGGGTTGAAGACTCATTATAGTCTTAAAATAAAACTCATTGAGAAAGATGATAATGATTTTAAAAAATGGTTTTCTGATGAGAATAAAAGTTAAAATCAGAATCTACTTCAGGTATAGAATTGTAAACTTTTTAAGTTTGGATAGATAATAGAGTACATTATTTAAATTGACAAAATTAATAGTCTGGACACTTTTAAAGTGTATCATATCTCATAGTTTACATGACAGTTTTAATTATCTTCAATGTATATTAGAAAGAAAAGGCCTGTTTAGTGGATTATGGGGGAGGGAGCTGTAGCCACTTGTGTTCTCATACTAATTGTGTTACCCAAAGATCTTGCTTGTAGTGTCCTGTATGTAATGTAAAGGAAGCCTGCCCCCAGTTAGGTATGATTGGGAAATACAGTTGCCAATGGAAAGTGGCTGAGAAGGGATACATAGGCAGGGCTTTTAGATTTTCCTGACAAGAAACTAGAGAAGGAGAAGGGCTTCTGCCATGAGAGGGACATAGGATGTACCATACACAGTGAAGGAACAGAAGGGTGAGAAGGAGAAAATGTAGGTTTAAAGAGAAAGTGGCCCCACAGGAGGGCTGCCCAGAAGGAAACAGAACATCAGGAATAGTGGAATGAAGTTTGTGGTAGCTGTGGGAAGGTTTCAAACTCTTCAGCCATTGAACTAGTCAAGTTATTTAAAAATACAAAGGTTACATTTACGTGTCTTTCCATTCAGGAATCCGGAGAACTCTGGAAGATAGCAAGAAGTGTGATCAGCCTGTGAAAGCTCAGAGTAGATTAACAATTCACTGCTACAAAGCTAAGTAACAGTTTGTCTTAATTATTCTTCTATTTATCTGATTAAACAGCATAGATAAGGCAACTTTTAAAAGAAAGTGATTACTTTTGTGTATGATTTCAGAAAATTGGAAAAAATGAAGTTAGAGGGAGGGAACAGTTAGAAGCTCACATGTTGATTGACAATCAGTAGGCAGAGAAAAGAACACTGGGGATTTCATCATTATTTTTGAAACCTCAAAGTCTGTTCCTTGTTATATACTACTTCTAACAAAGCCAAACCTCTAATCCTTCCCAAACAATTCCACCAACTGATAACCAAATATTAAAACATACAAACCTGTGGAAATAGCACTGTGTGGTGGTTTAAATGGCCAAAGCCAATATACTAAAGGGTCCTATTTTTTTCTGAAGGAATACAGAAGACTTATATTTTATTGGAGAATTTGAGTGGGTTCAAATTTATTATATAGGTAAATGCCTTTTACAAATTCTGACTAAAAGAGTCCTTAAGCGTTTTCACTTCTGGCATTTGTACTTCTTGTGCCTTTGCCTGGGCATTGTGATCATAATTGCGATCTTAGAATGCAACAAGCAAGGGTTGGAAGATCAGGAGCCCCAAAAAGGTCATAGCTTCAAATTGCATAAACGAACAAAGATTCTTGAGTCCTATCAAATGTGTGGCGAATATCATTTACAATGTGTTAAAAACAATTGAACTAATATACTTAGTTGTGGGTCCCTGTGGTTGGAACGCAGAGAAGAGCCCCAAAAGATACATGGACTCCATGGGTTTAAGAGATTTATTTTCCTGGTGGATGTAGATGGATCTTGCAGTATCCCAGTGAAACTCAGGACAGACTTGAGTTAAGAGAAGGGGGAGGGTCTGGGGAGGAATTCTTAATTGGCTACACCTTCTGGCCTTCAGGTATCTCACTAGTATGTAAATCTCTCTAGGGCTTGAGGCCTGTAGTCACACCCTCTATTGGTGCTCTTTGGGAGGGGCTGCATTGTCCTATGTGACTGAAGGTGCAGGTTAATGGCATTCCAGCCTGGATTCTGGGAGCATGGTGGAATAAATGCCCATCCCTTGCAGGGTCTCTAGGCTACTTCCTGTCAGTGCTTCTAACAAAAACCAAGACCACTTTCACAGCCCTACACTTAGTAGCAATATTAAGCTCTTTCCATTCATACAGACCTCTCAATTTTAATACATGAATATTTTCACAGGGCTGGGGATCAAACCCTATGTGCAAAACAAATAGTACTGAAAAAGGTGAACAATAACCGAGCAAGCAACCTTTTGATGTATAATGGAGTCCTGCCTGCAGTGTGCACTAGTGCAATGATGGTACACATCTTATGAGTCTAGCCAACCAATATCTGATTGGATTCAAGGCCTATTCCATGAGAGGAAAACTATCATCAACACTGTTTGACAGAATTAGAAGCTTTGACTAAATAGACTGGTAAGAGGAGGGAAAATGCTTCGGTTTTGCTAAAGGAATGTAGCAACAAAATTCCTTCTATTGACATCCTACTATAATCTTTATGCCTTGCTTACCTATCAACAAAAACCTTCCTCCTACAGTAGATGGGAATGAATACAGAGTCCCACAGCTGGACAAGGCATACATAGTGAGGAACCTAGAAACACTTTGTTCTAAAGGAATGTCTCTATGAATTTTCTCCCTAGAAAGAGGAGCCATAAAAGAGTGTAGGAGCTAGAGGGAATAGAAAACACAAGGGAACAAAACTTTCTAAAGACAGCAGGACTCATAAGAAGTAGAGACAAAACCACATCTCTTACTCAGTAGGCATATTCAACTGATATCAACTCATTGATGAAAATTAGTTTTCTGCCGTATTGTGGAAATGTGTATAAAACCCATTTTCAAGTACAGGTCCCATGCACAGCATATATGGTCAACACAAATTGACTTAATGGTATAATTGGAGATTTATTTTTGTATTGAAATGGTTTGGGCTTTTTCTTTTTTTTGTTTGTTTGTTTTGTTCTATTGAGACAGGGTTTTTCTGTATAGTCTGGGCTGTCCTGGAACTCACTCTGTAGACCAGGTTGGCTTCGAACTCAGAAATCTGCCTGCCTCTGCCTCCCAAGTGCTGGGATTAAAGGCGTGTGCCACCACTGCCCGGCTAGGCATTTTTCTTACTCTCTCCTTTCCTTTTCCTTATTTTTTTTTTTACCCACGCAAGCTTTCATACACACACACACACACACACACACACACACACACACACTGTGTGTTTCTGGTTTGTGTTTTAAGGGATTTCTATTCTCATGTGTATATGTGTATGTCTCTGATTTATTTTCTTGTAGTTTTCATTTGCTTTCATTTGCTGCTTGTTTTTCAGTTTGTTCATTTGTTTTATTTTATCAATGTTGGTTTCTTTTTATTTCAACTTAGTTTATTCTATTTTTCTTCTTTCTTCTTATTTTTAGTTGCCTGTATTATTTCTAATGAGAAAGCAATAAAGAACAGTGAATTTTGATGGGTAGGAAGATAGAAAGTGAAGAATTGATTGAAGGGCAATAATAATCAGAACATATTGTATGAAAAAATCCATTATAAAAATGAATAAATTTACATATAGAAAAATATTTATTAAATCACCATCAACTTCTCTACTGGTAATCATGGAGAAGATTAACTTGGCCATCATTCTAAAAAATACTGAGTAAGCTAATCCTAATTTATCTAGATTCAAAAGGTGACAGATAATTTGACTGAAATTATATTGCCACTCTGCGAAGAAATTAAAGTATCCCAGGATGGGCTTCTCATTTCTGTTTCAAAGTTTAATGGCTAGCCTTTAAACTATATTCATGGAAAAGACATAAATGAACACAACACATTGTGTTTAAATGTGTGCATGTGAGTGCACATATACATATATAAAAATAATGTAGCAATAATAGTCAAAGAAAAAGAGTATATCATCTTATAAAATGTCAAGGACATAGAATGATCTGAATGCAGCAAAGGGCCAGAGTAAGTGACATAATTCCATCTCACTTAAAATATTATATCATTTCACATTAGTGTGTATAGCTTTTCTGAGTTGTGTATTAAAAGAAACCACAGGGAAGTAGTGGCTATAAATCTCTATGTAAAACCATGTCATAAACATTGGTGTTGGTGCATGGCTATCTATAACTCTATATATACAAGCTTCTTGTAGTGATTTGAATGAAATATCCCCCATAGTCCCACAGTGGTTGACACTATAAAGAGATTTGGACTTATTTTAATAGGTGTGGCTTGGTTGAATAAAATGAGAAATGGAACTTCATAAAATTGAAAAGCTTCTGTAAGGCAAAGGACACTGTAAATATGTCAAAACAGCAACCAACTGATAGGTAAAAGATCTTTACCAATCCTACATCTGATAGAGGGCTAATATCCAACATACACAAAAAACTCAAGAAGTTAGAGTCCAGAAAATCAAATAACCCTATTAAAAATGGGGTACAGAGCTAAACAAAGAATTCTCAGGAATATTGAATGACTGGGAAGCACCTAAAGAAATGTTCAGCATCACTAGTCATCAGGGGAATGTAGATCAAACAACCCTGAGATTCTTCCTCAGACCAGTCAGGATGGCTATGATCAAAAACTCAGTTAACAACAGATATTGGCAAGGATGTGGAGAAAGAAGAATACTTCTCCATTTTTGGTGGGATTGCATGCTGATACAACTACTCTCGAAATTGGTCTGGCAGTTCCTCAGAAAATTGGAGATCATATTATCTGGGAACCAAACTATACTACACCTGGGCATATACCCTCTCCACAAAAAAGAGTGTCATGGATGATATGCTTTAAGGTTTCACATGCTCTAGCCAGATCCAGTGTTACTTTCTCTACCTGATGTCTGTCAACACAGATGTAGAAGTCTTAGCTACCTCTCCAACACTATGTCGGCCTGCATGCCACCATGTTAATGATAATAGGCTAAACCTCTGAACTAAAAGCCAAATGTTTTAATTATTAACAGATGTCAATATGGTGTTTTTTTTTTCCAAAAGATCACTGACCACAATGCTTGTCTTCTGCAAATGCTCTTATTATCTTCTTTTTCTCATACAAGAGAAATCTTATCATATGATGAAAATGACACCAAAGGCATCTGTGTTAGGCACACTCAAAAATGTAGACTGGGATAATCCTTTTACCAACAGAAGTTTTCAGTATCTTCTAGGAATTTTCAAACAAGTAGATATGTAGTTAAATATCAGTAATACCACAAAAGACAGTCAGTTCTAGACAGTACTACTTTTAACAAAACTGAATAGGAAATATGACTAAAGAGGAACAGAATGGTCAAATAAATATAACGAACTAGGTGATTGTCAAAGATTTGGTCAATTCAGAGTAATGAAGCAAATCAAAATATAGATTCTTATGAACTGTAGTAATAGACACAATTAAATTTTGGAAAGTCTAAGAAAGAGATTCTGCTTAGGAATGAAGGCTAAATTCATCACTGGAGAATAATCAGTTTCTCAACTTGGCTGAAAATTAATAAAATCTTAAGATGAAAGTTGCAAGACAATTACTTAATTATATAATTTTTACATGATTATCATGAAAAGATTAAACTGCTTTTGAAAACAGTTCTGAATCACAAAGAATACATCATTATGTACAATATAATATCAACAACCTACTAATTACCTACAATATATTTGACAGTACAAAATAAATATATGTAGAAGATATAATAGAAAATGGATGATGACACTTGTGTGTATGTGTAAATACATATAAATATATTACTCAAAAGACAGACAAATTTTCCATAAGATTATTTCCATGGCTTGTGTTTGTAAATAATCATATTTTAAAACTAATTTAAATCAGTAAATTATAATTCTTTCAATGATTATCTTACTTTTTTTAATTTATAATATGCTTCATATAAATATATATGTGATAACATTACCATAAACATCTAACATACAAGACAATACTAGGTCAACATCAAATAAAACAAAGAGAAGACAGATAGGCACAAATGTATTTTAGTAATTCATATTATTCTCATGTTACAAAACCATATGTATTATATTCCAAAATCTGAAAGAGTTTTTCAATTTTATTATTAACTACT
Source organism: Grammomys surdaster (assembly GCF_004785775.1). Taxonomy (NCBI): domain Eukaryota; kingdom Metazoa; phylum Chordata; class Mammalia; order Rodentia; family Muridae; genus Grammomys; species Grammomys surdaster. Next base: position 642,090 of record NW_021604617.1, on the reverse strand, counting down.
TAACACAACAATAGATTCTATTAGAAAATTAAGATATAGTGGGATATATTACTATACTGTCCATGTAGAGCAGCTGTATATAATATAAAAACGTACTGATTTATATAACTTGTGACACATTCCTGTGTAACAGAATGGACAGCAGGAAGATTCAGTTTGAACAATCTGGTATTGTGAGAAGTTAGTACATGTTTAAAAATCTAAAATTTCCCTAAGTGATACTTTGAAACTTTTGAGGGACTGAGACATTTCTGCTCATATGTATTATTTATTTTTTTTTGTTTCATTACAAGCACTACAACTTGTAGTTCCCATTTTAGGTAGAAGCAAAAATATAGTTATAAATATTTGAAAATATTATCATTATTTTGAGTCTATTTACCTCTCTTGACCTTAAGATTTTTAAAAACAGCTATGAAATCTTTATAAATCTAGCACACAGAGAGATATGCTATCTTGAGTTTGGAAGGCATATAATCTTATCGTACTCTCCAACCACAGAAAACCTTTTCAGTGCCCAGTTCTGAACAGAAATAGGAGCTGGGGCATTCTGCATCCTGATACAAAGAGAATAGAATGAAGAATAGCGGAGGAAACCCCAAAGCCAATGTTACCATGGCTTACTGATTGTTAGAAACAAGGTTTCTTTTATTCTCTAAAACTATTCTAAATTAATTCTTAATAACTGTGCATAATATTGTTATATCTGAAAATGAATGATATTAAGGTGAAAATTTTAAACCCACCAAGAGATGGATACTAGAAGTTTCCACAACTGAAAGTCCACACCCTACACATAAAAATTCAAGACAGAATAAATTTTAGCTGTTGACAATCAGTATTAAAGTGAGTATAATTCACATGGTCATAAAAGTATGTGAAGTTTGAAAATATATGTAAATGTGACATCAGTGTTATAAAGTGTAAAGATGCACAGGACACCATGTAAACAAGTGTAAAGATGCAAGCATTCTCAACAGGAGTAGAATTGAATTAGTGTGAGATACTTTTTTGCTGATGTCAATGATTTGCACCATTAATAACCCCATCATTCTTGGTTTAAGAGAGAAAGAAAGAAGACAAGTTTTCAGTGTCATCTAGTTTTCCATCAAGAAAACAGACATTCTGATACAATTTCCCAAATTTCAGGTCCATTTATTTGTTGAGTAGAATTCTAGCAATTAATAACACCTCTAATTGTGGACAGAGCATATTTCACAGTGAAATACCTCACAAATAAAAAGTCTAAAAATATCATATCTTTTTGAGGTCTTATTTCTGTACTCAATAGCAGGTCCAAAAGTGATGGGTTTAAAATGATGGTGTGCAAATTATAGAAGGAGTAAATTCAGTCTTTGTAAAATATTGACCCTAGCACAATATAGCTTACCTCTTGCATGGAATTTAGGTTTTGTGTGCCAGCGAGAGTTGCAGTAACAGACACTTACAGAAGCACTTTTCTACAACCTCCTAATACTTTATTATTACATTGGTTTTAACTGAATTTCTACAAAGATGATTGGATTCCAAAAAGTGAAAAGTTCCAAGATTCATGGATCTTTAATGAATCTGTTTTGAAAGTACTATGTCTCTAAGTTGGGAGAATTGTAAGAGAGAGTTTAATAGAAAGAGACACAAATAGAGACTGCCCATTAAAGAATGTAAAATTAGTGTTCAGAAAAATCTTCAAATACACTGTGCCAACCTTCTACAGTTCTGGTTCAGAAGAAGAAGAAAGAAGTTGGTTTACCCATGTCCAGAGCTCTGATACTGTGTCTATGAGAATCATGAAATAGAAAACAAAGAATTGTAAGGGGAACTCACCATAATTCAAAGAGATACTTAAAAAAGTCTTTTGGTGCAGGTTCCTCTTCTGTATAAAGGAGAAAAGCACAGTCCTGGGGCAAGTCACCATCACAGTTTTCATCGAATTTGATTCTCCAAAAGCACATGTTTTCAGTTGAATTGCACAGAAGAAAAGGTAGCTTTAGGAGCAAAACTATAAAAATTGGAGTGAACATCATCCATATACCAGCCACACTGGAAGGCTGAATTGTGAAATAACCAACAGAGTCACTCATATAAACGTGTCATATGTACAATTATGAATATATGTCTACTTTTATTATGTTTGTGGCTGAAGAGGGCACAACTAACCCTCATTTTCTTTCTTTCCAGTTTGCACCAAACTCTCAAGAGGGAAAGAAAATTAATTGCCCTTAGGTTCTGCAGCTGCTTTTGACATTCAGGTGACAATTTTCAAAACATGTTATGAGAAAAATCTTCAGCTGCCTTAGGTGCTATAATTTCATTCAAGCCCCTGGCTTGAGCTCCTTACAGGAGAGTTCCTTTTGAGAAAAAAAAAAGCGAACATCTTAACACACCATTTGTACAACCATATATAATCTCATTAATGAGTGGATTTCACAAAAGGATCACAATCTTAGCTCAAGACACAAGAACCATGATATGCCTCATTCTATGAAAGAAGTATGGATAAAATTGCAAACCCAGTCCAGACCACTCCAAAGCATTCACTGTGTCATGTTTAACCTACTCAAAACTACACCCCTGTGCAGAATCATCAAGCATTCAATGTGCTTTCCAATATAGAGAGAAGCAACCATCATGGCAATTACATGCATTTGCCAAATTATGATGACCAAATATCAACTGGTCTTTCAGACTCTATGATTACACACACAGCATCATGTGGAGTTCTAAAACATGGTTTCTCCCTTATTCCTTAATTCCAATAGATTTTGTTGATGTATTTCTTCACTTACAGTACTAAGTTCCTCCAATATTAATGTTATTTATAGCAATTTCTTTGTAGAAATCACTTCCATATTTTATCTTCTTTGGAGAACATCAGGTGAGTAGACAGAAGCAGAAAGACATACCTATGATAGACAGAATCATATTTGAAAAAAAAAAAGGAAATTCATCACTCAAGGAGGAATTTGGAATTCTGATGTGCAGATAGTGTAGTACAGTGTGTACTTTCTGAAACCACCACTATTTTTTTCAAAGAAAGCATATACTTTCACCAAAGACACTGAACAGGGAATCAGTGAATGTGAAAGAGTCAAGACTGTAGGTTTCAGAGGAGATAGAATACACCAAAAACAAAACAAAAAAAAACAAAAAAACAAAAAACAAAACAAAACAAAAAAAAACAGGCCAATAAAATCAACAAAGCAGGGCTCACAGAGAAGGAAACTAAAAGCACTGTACAAGGCCTCCATGGGTCTGGACTAGCTCCTTTTCCTATGTTATGGCTATTATTGTGGTGCTTTTTTCCTAGCTTCCTAACAGTAGGAACAGGTGTGTCTCTTACTCCTTTGTATGCTTTTGCTACTCTTTTCCTACTCCTGGGTTGTGTTGTCCAACCTTCATATAAGGGTGTTTGCCATGAGTTTTTGTATCTTGTTTAGTCCTGTCTACAGGCTGTCTCATGTAAAGTTGCTCTTATTTAAAGAGGAAACAGGGGGAGGGGTATGGATTTGAGGGAGAAGACAAGTTGAAGAGAATGAGGAGGAATGTAGGGAGGGAAAACTGTGATTGAGATGTACTGTATAACAAAATAATCTATTTTCAATAAAAACAAGTAAAAGCCTATGCTACAGTTAGTTTTCCTTGTTAAAATTCCTATTGTTTCATACTTTAAATAATTCATAGAACATTTCTTACCAAACATCATGATCTCTACTATTGTAACACAAAAAATGCACTTAACTTGACTTAATTCTACTAGATCATCAAAGAACTGTTAATAATACTATTCAAATTGTTCCATATAATAAGGAAGGAATAATTACATATATTAAAAAAATTACATGTATATAAAAGTACTTTTTAATTTTTGAGAATATAATATGATTACATTTTTTTTCCTCCCTTCAAACCATTTTCATATATTCAGCTTTTTTACTGTATCAAAGTTGTGATGCCTTTACTTATCAATTATATTTATATACATGTATATTTATATATACCTAAATACATGCAGACAACATACTCATTCTATATAATATTATTGAAATATATATTTAGAAATATTTTCAACATTCATTCACATTCTCATTGGTTTCAAACTCTTAGTATAAAATCACGTTCCTAACTTCGATTTCCATGTTTTAACAGACACAAACACATATGAACAAACACATTCACATTCACACTCAAACACACACACAATCATACACATAGGCACACATAACTACACACAAGTACAGCACATATATGTTAGTCTACAAGTGAAAATGTTGTAGTTGTTCTTTTACCTCCCATTTTTTATGTGTTTTCTATTCCCAAGTCTGTTTTGAATAATTTCTCCCCAAATACACCCTACTTTTGTCAATGACATGTATATATAATGGAAAATGTTACAATCTGCAAATTGGAATAAATATTTTCCTGAGAAGTCTTCCTTATTTTTCAAAAGACAATTGGTTTCATCAACATTCCTGAAAATGGCATATTTTAGTCTTTTGTATGGCTGAATAAATATCCATGTATACATGTGCTATAAATCCATTTGTATTTATCTGATAATGAGCACTAAAGATGATTCCATGTCTTTTGGATGATTTGAATCATAGTCTTATCTACATGAAGGTCTGTAGAATGTAAATTTTAATATCATTGATATGTTACCCAGTTACAGATTAGATGGAACAGTGGGCTGGTAGTTGTACTTTCAGATATAAGTAGATCTCACTGTTATATAAACACTCTTACATTCTCACCAGAAAACCTATGGTTTTTTATATTCTTTGTGTCATTAAAATCATTTGTTGTAGTACTCTTCACTAAACAGCTGTTCTGCTTAGTATATGGAATCTCAGTGCAGAATGCATTAGCATTTTCCAATTAGCTCAGGATCTTAGACATGTTTTCATATATTTATTGGCCATTTGTTTTACCTCTTTTGAGAATTGTGTAGTCAGTAACTTTTCAAATCATCTGACAACTTGCCTGTGAATTAAACTGTTTAATTTTTGAATTTTTCTTTTTCATCAAAATATCAATCTCCTGTCAAATGAATCTCTAGTAATTATACTGTCATGTTTTGGCGACTTTCTATTGACTTTGCTGTTTGTTTGTTTCCACTGCAATGTACAAAATATTTAAATTAATTTAACAGTATCATGTCTATCTAATTCTGCCTGAGGTTTGGAGTCTTGTCACAAATGTCCTTGTTAATCTACATGTTGCAGCATTCTACAGTGTTATTTTCAAGCTATTTCAAATGGATAGAACTTCATTTAAGTACTTTCAATTATTTTGTACACACGTTTTTAGAGTTGACACATTAGGCTTTATATAGCTTATAGGACATATTCACACAAAACAAATTATACTAAATTTTGAAGAGTTCTAACATCTCCAAGTGTCCTACCTGATCATAATTAACTAAACTTTAAATAGACATCAAGCAAAAAACGTAAGTACAAAAATTTGTGGAGATTAAACCACTCACTACTAAATAATAAATGTGTTGAAGAAGAAATAACGAAAGAAAAAATCCAGAAATTATATAAAAATAAAAACAACCCAATGATAATGGACACTTTACCAAAATAAAATAAACAGACTGAAAATGTAATCAACTAAACAATTATGGCTATCTTAGTATTAGTAATGTAAGAGCTCTAAGTGCCTACATCAAAAAATCAGAAAGAGACCAAAAATAAATTAACAACTTAGGAAAAAGTTAAAGAAATAATAACAAATTAATCCAAATCCAGAAAATGGTGAGAATAAAAAAATAGTGCTAAAATTAATGAAAGAGAAAGAAGACATCACAAAATACTCAGTGTATCTAATTGTTATGTCTTTAAAAAGAGATGGGACTGACAGACTCAAATAACAAAATGAAAGAAAGAAAACCAATAAATAATAATAATAATAATAATAGCAAAAATAATAATAATGAAAGGAAATATAGAGAGATATGTCCCAAATTAACAGGAGAATAAGTGAGTAGCTAGGAACTACAAAAAGTACCAATGAAATGTCAGATTATAAGTGAATATTTTAAAAATCTATTCTCAGACCTGAGGATGCTGAACCATAAAACCAACCTTCACTATCCCCCACAGATCTTCCTTGTTCTCTGAGTTCTCAGGGGCAAATCAAGCTTGCCTGAGAAGCCTGCAATCCCCTGTGCACTCTAATTTTCCTCCAGCCTCTCTGACCTCATTCATCAGACATGCAGATCCCTAAACATACAAATAGCATCCCTTTTCCTGCCCATCTTTATTGCTCACTGAGTCCTCTGGGACAAGACAAACTGCCATGAGCAGTATGCTAGCCCAGGTTGATCTTCATTCTCCTGAAAACTCTCTGTACACTTCACCTGACCTGCGGCTCCTAACCCATAGAGACTTGCAGTTCCAGAACTATACTGCTGAAGGAGACCCGTCAGAGGCCTGCCACATCAGGACAATCAAGGTTAACAGTCTCCCAGTGAATACTATAACAGGAACATCCTGGGATCAAAGTTATCCAAATGGTCAAAGGCCATCAAAAGGACACAATTAATAATAGAGAGGATAATATGACACCTTCAGTGTACAGCAGCCCTACAATAGCAAGCCCCAGATATCCTAATACAACCCAAGCAGAAGAACATTACCTTAAACCCAGTCTTCTAAACATAATAGAGACTTCTTAAGGAGGAAATGAATAAATCCCTTAAAAATACAGGAAAATACAAACAAACAAGTAGAAGTCTTTAAAGAGAAAACAAATTCCTTAAAGATATACAGGAAAATACAATTAATCAGGTGAAAGAAATAAGTAAAACTGTGCAAGACATGAAAGTAGAAACACAAACAATAAAGAAAACATAAGTTGAAGGAATCCTGGAGATGGAAAACTTATGAAAGAGAAAAGGAATAACAGAAGCAAGGATCACCAACACAATACAGGAGAAAGAAGAGGGAATCTCAGGTATAAGATGTACAATAGAAGAAATTGATATAACAGTCAAATATAATGTTGATTCTAAAAAAAATGCCTGATGCAAAACAACTGGGAAATCTGGGAAACCGTGAATAGACCTAACCTAAGATTAACAGGAATACAAGAAAGTGAACAAAACAAAGCCTAGAAAATATTCTCAAAAAATCGGTTCCCAAGTATCTTAGTTAGGGTTTTACTGCTGTGAACAGACACCGTGAACAAGGCAAGTTTTATAAAAGATAATTAACTGGGAATGGCTTACAGGTTCAGAGGTTCAGTCCAGAATCATTAAGGTGGAAACATGGCAGCATCCAGGCAGGCATGGTACAGGAGGAGTTGAGAGTTCTATATCTTTATGTGAAGGCTACTGGTGGAAGACTCACTTCCAACTAGCTAGGGTAGGGTCTTAAACCCACACCTACAGTGACACACCTACTCCAACAAAGCTATACCTCCTAATAGTGACACTCCATATACATATACTCCAAGAATATACAAACTATCCCGTTCCACTCTCTGGCACCCATAGACTTGTTAAAACACATGTGTCTATGGGGGACATATCTTGTCATAATAAGAAAGTACATTTAAGTCTAACTTCCAAAGTTGTCATAGACTAGAGTAGTATCAACAATGTTAAATGTCCAAAGTTCAAGGTCTTTTCTGAGATCCATCCAATCACTTAACTTTAATCTCCAAAGCAAGTCAGGAAAACAGCTGGGCAAACTCCAGACATCTTCATGTCTGATGTCACAGCCATCTTCAGATTGCCACTTACTTTTCATCTTTGATAAAAGCAGTAAAGTTCTTTTTTCTGGGCTGGTTCCACTTCCTGTTAGGAGCATTCCTCAGCAGATATCTGATGACTCTGGAATCTCAAATATCTTGTGTTCTCCAAGGCAATTTCAGTGTTCCAGCTTCTGGTTTCAATGTCTGGGATCCTCAGATGATCTTCTGACCTCTTCTAAAGGGCTGGCCTCATTTCTGCAGCTCTGCTCTCTGTAGCACTCTAAGCTCAGGTTGAACCACTCAACTGCCACTGCCACACATCTACTCCAATAAAGTCATACCCCCTAATAGTGCCACTCCTTGGGCAAAGCATATACAAGCCATGATCATCCCATGGTACTAGTTTCTCAAAATAGACTAGGGTCTTCCACTGCATCTAGGCTTCACTAATAGCCTCTCATAGGCTCTTCATGGTGCCAAGCCTCAGATCCTTTGTGTGAACACTTTGGTCTTGGCCTGTCAACTGCAACTGAGGCTGCACCTTCACCAATAGCCTTCCATGGCCTCTCACAGTGCCAAGCTTCAGCTATTCTTCGTGATTCCTTCATGTCTTCAAAACCAGTACCACCTGGGTGAATCTTAAACATTACTAAGTACAGATGCAGCATGAGGTACATACAACTTTGGCTATCTCTGGACCACAGCTTCTTATGTTCTCTCAGAAAACACTTCCCAGAAGATTTCACCTCAGTGATGCTGGTTTCTTAATCACCACTAATTTCTTAGCTCCAGCTAGCCAGTATCAATTGTCCAAGTAGTCCTTTCTAATTTTCACTCTAAATCTAGAGCCACATGGCTGAAGTTGCCAAGTTCTGCTGCTTGCAGGAGCTGGGACAGGGTCCCCTTGTTCTATTACATTATCACTAGCTGTTTTCCAACTGCTTAACTGCCTAAATTTGGCTCTCCTGAATCTTGCTCTGTAGATTGAAATTGAACTCAGAGATCTGAATGTGTTTCTCCTAAGCACTGGAACTAAAGGTGTGGTCAACCAAGGTTGGACTTAAGTTTTTCTTCACCTAGAACTTGTTCTGTCTCAGGCTGGCCTTGAGCTCAGAGATCTGCTTGGCTTTATCTCCTGGGATTATAGGTACACACCACCATAGCTGGATCTAAACTTAGCTGGGTAGAATCTTGCCCCAAGCTCCCACTCCCTTCATTCAATTTAATATCCTTGAACACAGGCTTCAGCTTCATTTAACTCCTGGTGCTCCCTTTAGTATTCTTATATTTTTCCTTTCTAAGCTTGCTAGACTTGTCCAAAATGCTCTTCATCAGACTTAGCCAGAATATAAAGATTCTGCTGGGTGTTTTTGAGACTTTCTTTGTCAATGCAATTAATATACATCTCTTTACCTTAGCCTCAGGTAGACTCTTTAAACAAGGGCAAAAGTAGCCACATTCTTTACCAAAATACCAAAAAAGAAAAAAAAAGTCTCCTTGCCTATACTGAAATTTTCCTCTGAAACCTGTTGGGCCAAGTCTGGATAGTTTAAATTACTCTCAGCAATAATGTCTTCCATATTCTTACTAGTATGTCCTATTAAGCCCAATTTAAATCACTCCACTACTTTCCAAACCCAAAGTCCCAAAATCTGCATTCTTCCCAACAAAATCATGATGAGGCCTACCACAGTAATTCCCCACTCCTGGTACCTTCTGTGTTAGTTAGGGTTTTACTGCTGTGAACAAACACTATGACCAAGGCAAGTCTTATTATAAAAGACATTTATTTACAAGCAGTCACATCATTTTTCTCCATGGAATAATTACCTGCTTAGAAGGTGTAAATTTATTGGAGTAGAGGACCAGGTGTCACACCTGTTCTGAAATCCACTTGTTAAGATCCTGTTTGACTTGGCTTTGATGTCTCCTTTTAGAAGTAAGTTAGCCTTGTGAGGCTTGGCAATGCATAGACCCTGTTAGAATTTCTGTAAAAATGAATAAAAGACAACTCTAGCAAATGAAAAAGGTAAATCGGATTTAGTCCTTGTATTTTTCCAGGTTTTGATTGCATAAAGATATAATAGTTGATCCATTTCTTATGACAAAGCAAGGTATGTGTGTGAAATACACACACATACACACACACACACACACACACACACACACACACATGGACAGATGGACAGACAGATATACAGATATAGATAGTACATTATAATGATTCCAGGCAAGAGAAAGCAAAGGAAATATCCAGGCCCTGCCAATCCCACAAATATTCAGTGTGAAAAACATCTGGATTCTTCCCAAGCCACAGCTATTCAGTTGGAAAATGCCTGCATCCCATTGAATCGAGGCAGTTAAGGGGAAAAAGCCACATTCTGCTCAGTGTGTCTGCTCAGAACGACATGCACACATGAATCCTATTTGATCAAAGCATAAGGCACAGTTCTTTGAGAAATAAATAAATCCTGCGGGATTCAAGCACAGTTGTCTATTAACAAACACAAATGGGGATCGACTGGACACAGTCTATCTAGGAGAAATGTTTCAATATAGACATTGGAAAGAAAACCTTCTGTCACAGGCTTATGCTTATGTCAGTAGCACCCATTTATTTTCTTGTGTGGTTCTACCAGAAGGGTTCCTTGATTCTGGCTGGTTAGATCACACAGATCTGTGTGTTCCTGCCCTGATTCTTTAGGTCTAATGTAGACAGGGCGGCAAAGCTGAGTGAGTGAGTCACATTTGCCTTCAGGAGGGTCAACAGCGCAGCCATGTACCCAGTAGGATTCACACAGCTTTTTGGAACACACGATAATCTGGACTATCACAATTACATGCTCTACCATCCCATCTTTTTATTCTTTGTTTGGTTTTTACATAAACTTTCTTTTTTAGTCAAATAAAACAGTTTCATTATTTAAAAAAAAAAGACATTTAATTGGGGCTGGCTTTCAGGTTCAGAGGTTCAGTCCAGTACCATCAAGGTGGAAACATGGCAGCATCCATACACCTATGGAAACTTGATTTTTGATAAGGAAGCCAAAACTATACAATGGAAAAAGAAAGCATCCTCAACAAATGGTGTAGGTCTCCATGCAGAAAAATGAAAATAGATCTATACTATTCATGATGCATATAACTGAAGTCCAAGCAGATCAAGGACCTCAACATAAAATCTGATACACTAAATCTCATAGAGGAGATAATGGGAAATAACATTAAAAGCATTTGTACAAGAGGCAATTTCCTGAACAGAATATTAATTCCAAAAGCTCTAAGATCAACAATTGATAAATGGGACCACAAGAAGCTGCAAAGCTTCTGTAAGGCAAAAGACAATGTCAATAGGACAAAATAGCACCCTTCTGACTGGGAAAGAGTCTTTACCAATTTGACATCTGACAGTGTGCTAAAATGCAAAATTTATAAGGAACTCAAGAAGTTAGACACCAACAACCTAAAACACCCAGTTAAAAATGAGGTAGAGAGCTAAAGAGTGTATTGTCAACTGAGGAATCTTGAATGGCCAAGAAATAGTTAAAGAAATGTTCAAAGTCCTTGGTCATAAAATAATTGTAAAATCAAAACAACATTGAGGTTCCATTTTAAACCCAGGATAGATGCCCAGATGGCCATAATTAAAAAAGAAAAAAAAAAACCTCAGGAGATAGCACATGCAGGTGAGGATTTGTTTCAAGGAGAACACTACTTTATTGGTGGTGGTAGTGTAGATATGTATAACAACTTTGGAAATCAATTTGGAGAGTTTTCAGAAAACTGGAAGTAGTTCTATGGCAAGATCCAGCTATACTACTCCTGTGTACATACTCAAACGATGCCTCACTACACCACATTTGCTCAACTATGTTCATAGCAGCTTTATTAATAATATCCAGAAACTTGAAACAATGTAGATGTTTCTTAAGAATGAATAAATAAAATGTGGTACATCTATACAATGGAATACTATTCAGCTCTTAAAAATAAAGACATCATGGGTTTTGCAATGAAATGGATGGAACTTGATCATATCAATCTGAGATAACAGAGCTCCAAAAAGAAAGTAATGGCATATACTCATGTATATGTGTTTATTAAGCATAAATACCGGATAAGCATCTTATAATCCACAGACCTAAGGAAATTGGATTATAATTAGGTTCCATGAGAGAGTGTGCATATCTCACTCAGAAGTAGAATATAAGTAGTCATAGGAGGTGGATAGAGAGAGGGAACTGGAGGGGAGTGGGTAAGGAGGGCAATGGGGATGTTGATCTTGTGTGAGGAAAGGGGTGTAGGAGAGGTCTAGCAGTGATAATGGAAATCACTAGGGAACATCTCTTGGACTAGCTGGATGCCTGGGAAGGGAGAGACTATGGGAGTGACCCTAGCTGAGATTCCTACCAGAGAAGTATACAGATTGAACTAGTTACCTCCAGTTGCTATGCAGTACATCCAGACAAAGAATTGATAAAGAAAATGTGATTCATCTTCACAATGGAATACTCTTCAGCTATTAAAAATAAAGCCATCATGAATTTTACAAGCAAATAAATGAATCTTGAGAATATCATCCTGAGTGAGCAAACCCAACCCCAAAAGGACATGCATAGCATGCACTCACTTAGGAGTGTATATTAGCCATAAAATACAGGATATCTATGCAATACTTCACAGACCCAAAGAAGCTAAACAAGAAGGAAGGTACAAACAAGGATGCTTGAGTCTTGCTTAGAAAGGGTAATAAAACAGTACTAGGCAGATGGAGGGAGGGAACTAGATGGTAGAAGAGATGGGGAAGGTAATGGGGAGGGGGATCAGGATGAAGTGTGGGTATGGACAGGATATATGCCAGATGGATATGAAAATGAATGGAAATTTGCAACTGACTAGGAACAGAAGAGTGGGGGGAGCATCTCCAGCATAAGACAGAGACTTGGGATAAGGGAGGCACCATGGAATCAATGGGGATGACGATAGCTGTGACTCACAGCTTTGGGAATATGGAACCTGAAGAGGCCACCTGCTGTAACTGTGTAGAATCCCCAGTGGAGTGATATGGACACCACCCTACCCACAAAACTTTCAACCCAAAATTTATCCTGTTTACAAGAAATACATGGACAAGGGATGGTGCAGAAACTGAGGGAAAAGCCAACCAGTAACCGGCCCACATTGAGACCCATCCCATGTACAGGCACCAATCTATGATACTATCAATGATACTCTGTTATACTTGCAGACAGGAGTATAACAGGCTATCCTCTGTGAGGCTCCATACAGAAGCTGACATAGACAGATGCAGACACCCACACATAAACAATGGATGGAGCTAGGGGACTTCTATGGAAGAACAGGAAAAAGGATAGAAGGCACTAAAAGGAATGCAAACTCCACAAAAAGACCAAGAGAGTCACAAACCTGGGTCCTTGGGGATCTCAAAGACGTAAAACTAGCAACTGAGGAACATACTTGGGCTGGGCCTAGGCCTCCTGGCACATAGGTAACAGATGTGCAGCTTGGTCTTTGTGTGGATTCCAAACAACTGAAGCAAGCACTATCCCAAAAGTTGTAGCTTGTCTGTGGGATAGATTCTTCTATCTGGGCTGTCTTGTCTGGTCTCAGTGAAAGAGAGAATATGCCTAGCCTTACAGACTTGATGTGTCACGTTGGGTGGATACCCACATGATCCCATACAGTTTGAGGAAAAGGGGAGATGGAATAGGGGTATGATTGTCTAACAATTGATAACCAGGAATGGAGCAGTGAGGAAGATCTACAGTGAATAAGTTTAAAAAAATCTAATAGTCACTAAGAAAAAAATCTAAAAGTGATGGACATATTTAAACATTTATTTCATCAATCTAAGTTAAAATAATAAATGAGTAACAACCTTAACAGACTCATAACAATTAAGAAGACTGAATGTGTAATAAAAACTCTACTGTCTCAAAATATCTCAATTTTGGATGTTTTTATAACAGAGTTCAGACTTTCAAAGAAGAGTTACAATCAACTTATTAAAGAACAGAAAAAGAAAGAGCACTTTTACATTCCTAATACGAAAGTCAAACTTTGGTCTAATATCCAAGGAGGGAAAGGACACAACAAAAATAATCCAACACTATAGGTAAATATTTTGAATGAATACAGTTGTAAAAATCCTCAATAAAATTCTTGCAAACCAAACACAGACACATATCAAGAAGAGTAAACTAGAATTAGGAATGTATAAAATGTCCTTATGTTGAGGGGGATGCCATTAATGGGAGTTTATTTGACTATATGTGGAAAAGCTCTGCATGTTCTATTTTATTTGTGGTGTGAATTCAAACTGTAATGTTATATCTTCAATTCCTAGAATCAGTAGAAGATAGAATGTAGAAAGAAGACTTCATAGTGATAGTTTATGCCTTACAGAAAGATTGATAGTAACACATAAACTAATCATTTAAAAAGAATGAAATTTAAAAAGAAGGATTACAAGGAGTGGGTAAGCATAAACAGACAAGTATGGAGAATGAGGAAAATGAGAGTTTAGTGGATAGAATTAATTGAACCAATGAAATATGAAAATGTCATATGTTAAACTACTGTAATCCCAATCAGGAATATCTTACTTAGATAGACAATCCTGAGACTAAAAGTCATGATTGATAAAAACAACAACAAAAACCACAAACCAAAATCATGTTGTCTTTATCTCAGTTATGCAAAGATATTTCATCATATCTAAATGAGTAAATATAATAAATGCTGCAAATGAACTTAAAGACAAAAATCAAACTATCACCTATATCAATAGAAAAAAAAAACCTTTGACACATTGTGAAATAACTTCACATGATAAAAGTCCTATAAAGTGTAAAGCTCTGGGTAACAAACCTCAATATAAAAACACACAGTCAACATCATCCTAAATGGAGAAAGACTCAAAGCACTCTCAGTAATAGAGACAGGGATGTTCATTATCCCCATTCCATTTCAATACAGTGTTTAAGCATTACCTGAAGAAAAAAGCCAGGATAATAAAATTAAATTAATAAAAAAATTTGAATTTAAAATATCTTTATATATGATGTATTTATTAGTGGTCCTCAAATTCCAGTGAAAACCATTAGTCTTTCAATATACCAGCAAAAAGCACACTATGATTGAAATCATAACTATAGTCCCATGCATAATATCCTTTAAAAAATACAGAGGCATTGAGTGACCTCTACAATGAAAACAGCAAACCTCAGAGAAGGGGACACTCCTTTAATTCTAGGAAACAGAGGAAAGCAGATCTTTGAGTTCAACGACATCCTGTGATACAGCACATTCCAAATACAAAACAGATTAGATCAAAGCTTGGTGGTATACAGCTATATTCTGGGCCAAACCTTCTGCTGGAGGCCTACATAAGGAAAATGAAAGAATGAAGGAAGACTTCACCTGCTTGCATTTACCAGAAAATCTGTTGGAACTTCTTCAGGATTCCAGCTTATACAGAAGACCAGCTGGAACACCTATCCTTGTGGGACTGAGCCATTACTAGATATTTGTACTTCTCATTCACAGCTGCCCATTGTTGGGGAATATGAGTGTGGATGAAATTTAAGGGTGTGGGATGATAGTGAAAAGAGCATAAAACTAGATCAGGCTGACTTTATTGATATGAGCCCTCTCAGTGGAGATTCTAGGTTTAAGATGGAAGCTTGTACAGGTGTCAGAAGGTGTCAGAAGTTTGTATTGTTGGCTGAAGTGTTTATCAAAATATGACCTACTGAAAAAGAGTTAGAGATGTCTGATACACTTGTTGTTGATGGAGTGGTTTTAAGTCACAGGGAGTAATGCAATGCTCAAGTGAATATGCTGAGTAAAACTTAAACCTCCAAAATGGGAAAGCCCATTAGAAGACATGTTCTTCATGAATACTGTAAGATACAATATGGTGAGAGGGTCACCAGCATATTTGAAGAGTTTTGTTGTTGCCCCTTCCCTTGTGCCTTAGGGTTTGAGTTTCTGCTGCTCAATTAGATATGTAAAGGGCTTAATTGAGTCCAAAAAAAAAAAAATTGAGTCCCTATGTACCAGCCACTAGTTGGCAGCATTGTATTACCAGAAGCAAGGTGATTGTAGTTATTATAATGGGCAGAGTAGACAAAACAACATTCATAATGCCCTAACCCATAATGATAGGCATGAGGGAGATGAATACTTTAATAGCCTGACTCTTATGGGCATTTGGTACTAGATAATCAATCATGGAGTTTCCAGGCATGAAATAAGCAAGAAGCTTACTCCATTTCTGTTTGATCTGTATAAGCAGAAAAAGTTTCAACCAGTTTAAAAAAAGGGGGGGGGCTGTGTTGGATCATGTTTGAACACATTCTCAGCCAGTTAATCACGTTTTACACTTGAACCAGTTTTTAGTCACAGAACCTCTTGAATAAAGAGGTTACTTTGAGAATGGACCTTGAAAGACACCTAAAAGTTTTGCTGTCAGCCATTCTCCAGTTATTCCTCAGAGGCACCCGCAACCTTTACAAGGTAACTATACACTGGGAGGTAGAAAATAATCAGAATTTTTGGGTTATATTGGATACTGGTTCTGAATTGGCATTGATTTCAGGAGATATGAAGAAACATTTTGACCCTAACATAAGGGCTTATGGATACTAGGTGATTAATGAGTTTTGCTTGATGTCATGTTCAATCACAGTAAGTAAGTCCAATAGGTCCCAAACTCATCCTGTGGTTTGCTTCCCAGTTCAAGAAGGAATAATTGGTATAGATATACTTAGAAGTTGACAGAATTCTAACTTTGGATCCATGGCATTTGGGGTAAGGGCTAGCATGGGTGGAAAGGCCAAATGGAAGCTTTTAGAGTAGTGTTTGCCAAAGAAAATAGTGAGTCAAAAACAGTATTGTGTTGCTGGAGGATTGTAGAAATTAGTGCCACCACCATCAAGGACTTGAAAGATGCAGGGGTGGTGGTTCCCCCCACATCTCCCTTTAAGTGTCCTATCTGACAAGTACCAAAGAGAGAAGTATTATGGAGAATAACAGTTGACTATGGAAAACAAAATCAGGTAGTAACATTGATTGCAACTGCTATACCTGATGTGATTTCCTTTCTTGAACATATTAAGATATTTCCTCATACATGGTATCTAGCAAATGTCTTTTTCTCAATGCATGTCCATAAAAAGAACCAGATGCTTTCAGTTGGCAATGCCAGCAGTGTACCTTTACAGTTTTTCCTCAAGGATATCTTTACTTTCTTGCCCTATGCCGTAACTTACATAGAAGGGATCTTTATCATGTCTATTCCACAAAATATCACATTGCTTCCTGATATTGAAGACCTTATATAGGTTGAACCAAGTGAGCAATAGGTAGCACCACTTTGGACTCATTAGTTAACACATATGTATATCAGAAGATGGGAAATAAATTCAACCAAAATTCAAAGACTATTTACCTCAGTGAAACTCTTAGGAGTTTGGAGGTTTGGGTCATGCAGAATATTCCTTCTGAGGTGAAAGAAAGTTTACTGCACCTGGCTCTCCTTACACCAAGAAAAAAGCACATTTAGTGGGTCTATTTGGATATAGGAGACAGCACATTCCTCACTTGGGTGTATTATTCAGGTCCATATACAAAGTGACTCAAAAGCTGCTGGTTTTGTGTGGGAACTAGAATAGGAAAAGATGCTTCAAAAGGTCCAAGCCACTGTATAGGCTGTTCCAACTCTTGGACCATATGATTCAGCAGACCCAAAGCTACTTGAGGCATCAGTGGTATATAGAAGGACTATTTGGAGACTTTGGCAGATCAGGAGGTGCTATAGTACTTGAGGTATCAATAGCAAATAAGAATGTCATTTGGAGCTTTTCTGAGAGAAGTATAAGTGTATCACAGAATAGACCTTTGGAATTTTAGCAAGTTTCTACCATATTGTGCAAACATCTATTATCCCTTTGAAAACAGCTTTAGGCCTGCTATTGAGCCTTAGTGGAAACTGAATATTTGACAATAGGTCGTGAAGTAACTATGTGATCTAGACTGCTGATCATGAGCTGTGTGTTATTGGGCTCACCACGTCATAAAGGAGGACATACACAGCAGGTTGGCAAGTTGATGACATTAGACTACTTCTTCAATGGAAAGAACAATGTTTTGATCTTATTGGAGTAGATACTTAGTCTAGTTATGGATTTGCCATTCCTGCACATAATGCTTTTAACAAAACACCCTCCATGTACTTATAGAAAACCTTATCCACCATCATAATATTCCACACAATTTTGCTTTAGACCAAGGAATTGAATTCACAGCCCATGAATTGTGACAGTGGTGCCACAACCAATCAATCCACTCGTCTTACCATGTTCCCCACCATCCTGAAGAAATATGAAATGGCCATTTGAAGACACTAATTGATTTTACAACACCAACTAGGTGGTAGTAGAATTATGGACTGTGGCAGGGTTCTCCAAAAGGCAGTATATGCTTTGAGTTGGTGTCCAATATATGGTACAGTTTCTCCCAAAGACAGTATCCATGGGCCAAGAAATCAAGGGGTGGGAAGGAGATAGTTCCACTTACTGTCATGCCTAGTGACCCACTAGTAAATATTTTTGCTTCCTTTCCCCATAACACTAAGTTTTGCTGGCCTAGAAATTTTGGTTCCAAAGAAGAGTGCTCCTTCCAGAAGTTACAACAAACATTCCATTCAGTTGGAAACTCAGACTTCCATTTACTTATTTGGGCTTTGTAATGCCCTTAAACTAACAGGGTAAGAAAAGAATAACAATGTTAGGGGTGATAGATCCAGATTACCATGGGGAAATTGGGTGGCCTCTCTACAATGAAGGTAAGAAGGATTATGTCTGGAATGTAGGAGATCCTTTAGGGTATCTCTTAGTACTACCATGACCTGTGATTGAAGTCGATTGAAAACTACAATAGCCTTTGCCAAGGAGGATGGCAAAGGGCACAGACACACCAGGAATGATAGTATGGGTCAATGCTACAGAAAAGACTCAAGTCTTGCTTAGATTGTTTGCAAAGGGTACAGGAAATATAGAATTGGTATAAGAGGAATGTGGCAATAAATCCATCTAGGGCCTCATGACTTATTTCAAAAACAAGTATTATACATGAC
The DNA here is from genome assembly GCF_004785775.1 of Grammomys surdaster. NCBI lineage: Eukaryota > Metazoa > Chordata > Mammalia > Rodentia > Muridae > Grammomys > Grammomys surdaster. The sequence continues at coordinate 623,228 of NW_021604617.1, read as the reverse complement.
AGGAGTAATTCTGTTTCATTTTGTTATTAAAAGGATATTTCTCAAGGAACATTGATCTATCTTACATCTACAAAGCATTTACATTTATATGACATATAATTATATCATGCTAGGTGTATTTATAACTTGGTTACTGTTTTCATCTGGACATGAGATGTTTATTCATGAGTGGTGTTAAGTTTACAAGGGGTAGATTGTGATAACTATTCCAACTTGTCAATTTGACTATATCTATAACAACCTACAATCCAGAAATGTATGGCATACCTGTGATCTAGATCTTGAGGCTCTAATATACAGACTTTTGAATCCAGATCTTGGGGCAGAGTGGGCATTAAAAGCTTAGGCCCAGGGAAGGTGGTACACACTTTAAACCCCAGGAGACAGGGGCAAGTAGATCTCTGAGTTCAAGGCCATCCTGTGACAGATTACATTCCAAATAAATAATACCTTAAGTCCAGGCATGGTGGTGGTACACACCTTTAATCTGGGCAATACTCTATATAAGGCCAATGGAAGAAGGAAGGCGTCCTTCTTCCTCTGCTTGCAGTTACTTGTAGGCACATCTGTTAGAATCTACATTTTCAGTATTCTTGTTTATACAGAAGACCAGCTGAAACACCTATCCTCATGGGACAGAGTAATTACTAGATTGTGCATCTTCCCATTCACAGCTGCCAATTGTTCGGTTAGTTGGAATGCAGATTGTAAGTCATCTCAATATATTCCCTTAATATATACATTCATAAGTTCTGTGACTCTAGGGCACCCTGACTAATATAGATGGTGTCTTTGCCTTAAAGAAGTGTTTCAGTTTCATAAGGTCCCACTTTGTTGATCTTAGTCCCTGAACTCTTGGTGTTCTCTTAAAGTTTTCACCTGTGCCAATTTGCTCATGTGTATTCTCATTTTTCTCTTCTATCAGGTTTAATGCATTGCATTTTATGTTATGATGTTTGATCCAGTGGTAATTATGTTTTGTGCAAAATGATAGATATGGATCTACTTGCACTTGTCTATAAGCAGACATTCAGTTAGTCAAACACAATTTACTGAAGATGCTATTTTTTGTCCATGGTAAAATTTTGGTTTCTTTACCAAAAAGTAGGTGTCCATAGGTATGTGTACTTATATTTGGGTTTTCAATTTGATTCCTTTTCTCAACCTGTTTTATGGCAATATCCTGAGGGTTTTATTAATATTTCCAGAAAGATATAATAAAGTTATAATCAAGAATACAAAATGCTCCCTCCTCAGATAATAGCAAGATAAGGATGCATAATAAGGAGTGTGATGAGATTCATGAGTTGAACTGAGAAGAGAAATAGACTTTGCATACATTTGTGATTAAAGAAATACATTAATTATAAATCAGGTCCAAAGATGAGGCTGCAGTTGTGCCCTATGATAAAGCAAGGCCATATAATGCTATTTCTTTGAATTTATTATGAGCTTATAGAATGAAACACTGCTTTAAGTTTATCTACACTCTGCTGTAATTCACTTTTGTGTAGTATTTCATCTATGAGGTAACAATTTTCTTACATAAAGAACTTCTTGTCTAAAAAGCTATAAAAAGCTGAAAACAAAAAGAAAGATTGGGTGTATCCCCTTTCTGTTTCATCCAGTGTGGATTGTGTCTTTATGTGTGTCTGATTTTGCTTCTTTTCCTTCCTATCAGGTTCAGGTAGAGTAAAAGAATTCAAATTCTGAGACTCTTGCCTGTCAAGCAAGAGGCTGCTGATAAACAGCACAAGTAACTAAATTTTTATTTTTTATTGGATATTTTGTTTATTAACATTTCAGATGTTATCCCTTTTCCTCATCAGCTTCCCCCAGAAACCCCCTATCCCATCTGCCTTCTTCCGGCCCCACCCACACACCCACTCCCATCTCACTGCCCTAGAATTCCCCCACACTGGGGCATCTTGCTTTCATGAAACCAAAGACTTCCTTTCCCACCTATGCCCAACAAGGCCATCCTCCCTTACATATACAGCTAGAGCTATGATATAACAGCCATTTCTTTTGTAATGGTCAGTTCTGCTACTTTGTAAAGGCTGGCCAGTTCTGCTGCTTCAGTCTGCTGGTCAGGGTCTAGAAAGAGAGAGTGGGGACAGAGGAAGGGCAAAAAAGGGGCGAGAGACACAAAAGATAGATACAAGACAGAATTCGGTGGAGTCTCAAGTCTCTTCTTTATTCTCCTCTCTTCTTCTATATTCTCCTCACACTTATACTATATTCTCCTCAGTCCTCCCACCTTCTCAATAGAAAGGAAATCCTGGGTATTTATACCCTTTACCACATGACTTGCCCTCGTGGACAAGCTCAACTGAAGCCACTATGTCACATGCCTTGTAGCCATGGATACCAGGAGCACCTTGCAGCTGGGGGCACTAAACAGTGTAACAAGATGTTTATCAGAGTGTGCTCAGCTATTGCAGGCTGTTGAAAACAAGTCTCTTGTCAGGGTATATGGCTCGAGATGGCTGTATAGATGATAGCCACTTTCGGCTAAGAGTCAGCTCCCAACACTATGGGTCCCTCCCTGTTTGCTCCCAGCCTGGTGATTTAGATACTGGGAGCTTCTGTTGGTTGATATTGTTGCTCTACTCATGGGGCCTCAAACCCCTACAGCTCCTTCAGTCTTCTCTCTAACTCCGCCATTGAAAACTTCTTGATCAGTTCAATGGTTAGCTGCCTGCATCCACCTCTGTATATGTCAGGCTGTGGCAGACCTCTAAGGAGACAGCTATATAATGCTCCTGTCAACATGCTTCCTGGCATCCACAACCATATCTACCTTTGGTGACTGCACATGGGGTGAATACCTAGCTGGGGCAGTCTCCAGACAGCCGCTCCTTTAGTTTCTAGTCCACACTTTGTCTCCATATTTGCTCCCGTGAGTATTTTGTTACTCCTAAGAATGACCGAAGCGCCCACACTTTGGTCTTCCTTCTTCATGAGTTTCATGTGGTCTTCGAATTGGGTATTCCAAGAATGTGGGTTAATATCTACTTATCAGTGAGTACATAGCATGTGTGTTCTTTTGTGATTGGGTTACCTCACTCTGGATGGTATTTTTTAGTTCCATCAATTTGCCTAAAATATTCAGGAATTCATTGTGTTTAATAGCTAGGTGAATGTTCCACATTTTATGTATCCATTCTTCTGTTTAAGGCCATCCTGGTTCTTCCCAGCTTGTGGCTATTATAAATAAGACTGCTACGAACATAGTAGAGTATGTGTCCTTGTTATATGTTGGAGCATTTTTTTGGGGGGTATATGTCAAGGAGTGGTATACTTGGGTCCTCAGGTAATACTATGTCCAATTTTCTGAGGAACGGCCAGATTGATTTCTAGAGTGGTTGAATCAGCTTGCAATCCCACCAACAATGGAGCAGTGTTCCTCTTTCTTTACATCCTCCCAGAATCTACAATAACCTGAGTTTTTGATCTTAGCCATTCTGACTAGTGTGAGGTGGCATTTCAGAGTTGTTTTGATTTGCATTTCCCTGATGACTAAGGATGCTGAACATTTCTTTAGGTGCTTCTCTGCCATTCGAGTTGCCTCAGTTGAGAATTCTTTGTTTAGCTCTGTATCCCATTTTTAATAGGGTTATTTGATTGTCTGGAGTCAAATTTCTTGAGTTCTCCATATATGATGGATATTAGCCCTCTATCAGATATAGGATTGGTAAAGATTTTTTTCCCATTCTGTTAGTTGTTGTTTTGTGCTATTGACAGTGTCCTTTGCTTTACAGAAGCTTTGAAATTTTATGAGGTCTCATCTGTCAATTCTTGATCTTAGAGCATATGTCACTGGTGTTCTGTTCAGGAACTTTTCCCCTGTGCCAGGGATTGATCGTCTTCTACACTTTCTCTTCTGTGAGTTTCAGTGTATCTGGTTTTATATGCAGGTCTTTATCCACTTGAACTTGAACTTTGCACAAGGAGAAAAGAATGGATCAATTTGCATTCTTCTACTTGCTGACCTCCAGTTGAACCAGCACCATTTGTTGAAAATGTTGTCCTTTTCTCACTGGATAGTTTTAGCACCTTTGTCAAGGATCAAGTGACTCTAGGTGTGTGGGTTCATTTCTGGGCCTTCAATTCTACTCCATTGATATTCCTCCCTTTCTCTTTACCAATACCATGCAGTTTTTAATCACTATTGGTCTGTAGTACAGCTTGAGGTCAGGAATGGTGATTCCCCCTGACGTTCTTTTATGGTTAAGAATAGATTTTGCTATCCTGGTTTTTTTGTTATTACAAATGAATTTGCACATTGCTCTTTCTATCTCTATGAAGAATTGATTTGGAATTTTGAGGGGGATTGTATTGAATCTATAGATTGATTTCAGCAAGATGGTCATTTTTACTATGTTAATCCTGCCAATCCATGAGCATGGAGATCTTTCCATCTTTTAGATCTTCCATTTCTTTCTTCATAGACTTGAAGTTCTTGTCATATAGACCTGTCTTTCTCAGTCTGTTTATCTTTTGAATAGAGGATTCAAACAAATCAGTAGCCCTCCTCTATTCAAAAAAATACATTTCTTTTCTTAATTCCTTTCTGGTTTCAGCAGGAGTCAATTGCTAGGAGCCATCAGCATTTGGTCTCTGGAGAACAAAAGGGAGTTAGTTGCCCTAAGCCACCAGAATAATAAGAGAGAGTTAAAAACACAAAAGTCATCAGCTTTCAGGTTTCAGCTAACACTGTGTTCAACCTTAGAACTTGACTGTGCAGAATTCCAACAGTTAACATCAGATACATCCTCTTTATCTTGGTCACATTATTTTTTTTCTGCTACGTTTTCTTCTTTGTACACTATGGCCTGCCACCTGCTTCTTGGAGCAGACATATTTGGAGATATGGCTATTTCTACAATATTGTCCAAAAATTTACTATGGCCTTGGTCTACAAACTTACTAATCCAGGAAGCAGAATGTGAAGGCAGCTGGTGACTAAGATGTCTAACTTTATCCTTCCCATTTGTACCTTCATGTAACTAATTCTATGAAGAATTTAGGACAGAAACTATCCATAATTTTTCAACACAAGTTTACACTATGAACATGATAACATCATCATCATCGTGTGCTCAGTCACTACCTTTTCCTGTGTCTTGTGATACCAAGGACCCTACTACTAGAAAGCTTCATCATGTTTATCTTGGCTCTAAATATAACTGACATCTTCAATAAAGCAAAATCACCAACATTTGACATGTTGGTGTTCTTCAGTGTCTCTGTTACCTCCTTCCCTGTCTACCACAACACCATGGAAAAACTCATGGTGACTATGAAGTTTTTATGCCTCCATTGGAGGCCTGCTAGGGTACATCTTTTTCCAAAATTTCTATATTATTTTCATGAAACCAGATGCCAGTTATACTTAAAACAGAGAGAAATAAACTAATTTCTTAAATATATGTTTTAAACTTTTAATTAGCATCTATTAGTGTCCTACATTTTTTTCTTCAAAATACAATCAAAATATTTGAAGGGCTCTCTTACAGGTCTGAACATGATAAACATGTCTCAAGTATGTTTGTACTTTCTACTTTCCTCTCCCTTTCTAAACCTTAAATTAGCTTTGTAAATATAGTTCCAAAAATCTATTCCCTTATTTCATCACTGATACATTTCTGAGACTGGTTATGAAAGTCCAAATATCAAAACATTCAAGATCCAACAATCAAAATGTATTACTTGGTTATACTGGGTAACACAGACTTTCCCTTTTCTCTCCTTAAAATCACTTCTGCAGAGACACTTGCTGTCTGTGTTTGTCCAATCTACAGTCAACTTTTCCTTGTCCCTCTGAAGTAATAAACCTTCTTCATGTTGAAAACTCAGTGTTTTGGTGTCTGGGTGTTTATTTATAATCTGAAAAACACCACAACCACATTATATCAAATACTAGGTAATAATAGTAGGTGAGTTTCTATGTAAAAAGAAATCTCCTTTCTTCCTAATATGGTTGAGTAGCATTGTGAAACTCTTAATATTTTTAGTACCTTTGGCTTCTAAAATTTTTCTTTTACCTAAGGAATAAATAAACCTTTTAGGGAAGGGATTACAGTGGAATGGTGATACATTAAATTAAATTAAATTGGTTACAAAAGTTGTATTTATGAGCCTGTGAGGAGAATGTGGTGAGGTGATAGAAATATTATATGATGCAGGTTGATATCAGAGAGCCCTGAAATTTGGATAAAATTTCTAATGTATACTGAGATTCTTGAATCATTTGGAAACTTCCTAAGAAAGCCACCAGGTCTGAAACAACATAAAATTCAGATTGTACATGTCATACGTACCTTTTATGAGCAAGAAACTAACAACAAAGGAGGAAAATTTGTTGAGAAAATGAAGTCTGTTACTGGACCAATGACAGTTCATACTTTGTTAAGGTCTAAAAAATTTAATAAGAAATCTCTAGAAAAACAGTTTTTGCTTTGAATTTATTAATATAAGAATTATATAGATAAAGTTTGTATAGTGCTATATATGGTGAAAATGGTTTCAAGTACCAATTTACTTGCTTGTTCACTCCTGAAATTAAGGTCAACATAAAAGCGTCATCACTTACTTTTATCAGGTTTGGTCACATCGATCACAAAAGTAAAAAATATAAGAAAAAAACTTGTGTTCTTGGAAAAGATTGATCTTGAAGGGTTGGTGTGAAACTACCAGAAGAGTGTATGCAATAAACGTTGCCTCATTTAGGGCCTTGCCTCAAAAATAAGTGAAGGTAGAGGCAGAGGCAGATGGTGGGGAGGGATAAATAGTCAACTTTCACCATACTGGGAAGATGCTGACTATGAAACTGGAGCAAATACCTAAAAAACAAAAATTTAGTTGCAGATGTTAGTATACCTCTTCTAAAAAGAATTCTTTGTTATCAGCTAGGTTATATCTGAGTTCTATTTAATCTAAACTATGAGAGATTTCTTGGTTAGATCATTTAAACTAGGAAAACTTGGTATGAATATGGGTCTTTTGAGCCACAAATGCCCATCTTATATCTGAGACACAAACACCCATCTTATATCTGGGCCATACATTCTGGTGACAGCCCAGGTAAAAAGACCTGTTAGAAAGAAGCTCTTGATTTTTGACTGCTTACCCTCACTCTCACTGGGAAGTTTGTATATAAGACGTTTTTCCACCAGTTTTAGAATATAATAGAAGACTTCAACTGTGGTGGTTCGAATATGCTTGGTCCAGGGAGCGATAATATTAAGAGGTGTGGCCTTTTTGGAGGAATCCTGACACTGTGGGAATGGGCAATGAGACCCTTCCTCTAACCAGGTGGGAGCCAGTCTTTTTCTAGTGGCCTTTAGATGAAGATGTAGAACTCTCAGGCCCTCCTCCACCATACCTTCCTGACACTGCCTTGATGATAATGGACTGAACTTCTAAACCTATACACCAGTTCCAATTAAATGTTGTCTTTAGAATAGTTGCCTTTGTCATGTTGTCTATTGACAATAGTAAATCTCTAACTAAGATACCAACCTAGACTGAAAACCTGCAGGTCTCTAGGAATCCTCCAGGTTTCATATACACCAGATTGTGTCCACTGAGACATTCAGTTTGTTAGACGGAACAGTCAACAAGTTGTGTGCCTTTCCTTTGTGAGATAGCCATTGTTAGATTTTCTAGCTAATGATAATAACCAACATTCTAATCTCTCATCTATCTATTTATATGTCTCTCTATCTATCTATCATCTATTTATCTAATCTATAATCTATCTCTCTAATCTATCTATCTTTCCATCTATCATCTATCTATCATCTATCTATCATCTATTTATCTAATCTATAATCTATCTATCTTTCTTTCCATCTATCATCTATCTATCTATCTATCATCTATCTATCTATATCTATCTATCCATAATCTATCATCTATTTATCTATCAATCTATCAATCTATCTATCATCTATCATCTCTTTATACATATATGATTGAATAAACACACACACACACACACAATATTTTCTGTCCTATTAGAGAACAGTAACTAATAGACCTACTTATGACTTGTTACTCTACTTATGACTTGTTTAGAGGCTCCAGAGGTCCTCTAAACAGTACTGGCTTCTGTTACTATTCTCTGTTGCCTAAGCTAGCAGATAAGACCCTCTGGATGAAGACAACACACACTTTGGCTTTCATGTTTAGAGAAACCAAACTGTAACTTCCTCCCTATTGACTAACTTTTATAGGGCAGGGAAATGCTACATAGTCTGTAGTTGGTATTTTAAAAAAGACATTAATGGTCCTACATAGCTATGTTTCTTCTGATGTATGACACCTCAGTGCCAGTTGATTTTGCACACCTAAGAATAGTGACTTGAGTATTATATGAGATAATCAATTGCTCTCTGATTGAATTTTAGACCCATTCCATATAAAGGAATTCATATCTGATACTGCAGGTATAGAATAACTACAACAACAACAACAACAACAACAACAACATGGAGAAGGAGGTCTAAGTTCCGAATTGAATACTCTTCTTCAACCAAATTTTGTGGTGATAAATCTACCTTCTAAACATATGTGTTCATATGCATATTCAGACACTATTCCCCTCCCAATCTTTAAGAAAGAATTAATTTTATGTGTATGGGTATGTGGGCTACATTTATTCCTGTATAACACATGGCTGCCTTGTGCCCATGGAGTCCAGAGAAAGCACATTGATTTGATTCAGCTGAATTATACAGGGTTGTGAAACATGAGTGGATACTGGAAATGGAACTTGTGCTCTGTGCAATAAGAATAAGTGTTTTAAATTCCTCAACAAACTCTTCAGCCCTTCTAACCACAGGCTTAACCAAGGAAGTCTCCATTTCCATTGAACTGCTATGCATATGGATGTTTAAAATTGTGCAAGATGAATACAGGAAGTAATGGTATCATGTTCAGTCCTAAAGGGGACATGTATATCAACATATCTAAGGTGTATGGATTCTTTTAAATGAGTGAGCAGAAGGAATACATAAAAAATGGATGACATTAATAGTTGTGAAATGTTGATTCTGGACAAGACAGAGATAATAGCCATAACTTCACAAGATCCATTGCTTCCTGCAGTATTCCAACATAAATCTGAGTCCATAAGGAACAAAACATGAAAAAATATTGACTTCAAGTAGACGCTTGTGTCACAATAAATATTTTATCTAATCTGGAGTTTCTATTCCACCTCAGATAATTCAGTTATCAGATAAAAGACACAGAATATATTTATAATAAGCCTTAATCAGCACTAGAGCTAGGTAGACATCTACCCTCTATACTATTACATACTTCCTTATACTTCCTCTATACTTCCTTAACAATAGCCCAAGCTATAACTTGCCATGTTCCATCTGGGCTTCTCTTTAATCCAACTAGTCAGTTCTCATGGCCATGTTTTCATGACTCACCTACCCCATATCATCTTCTCTCTCCACATTCTCTCTCTTCTCCTTGTGGTCATCCTCAGACACCAGGCCTGGGATCCAAAACCCTCCCTACCTCTCTTTTATCCAGCTATAGGCTGTAGGCACCTTTATTCAACAAATAGCTTTAAATTAAAGAAGATCATATAGTATCACTTATGGTAAGTTCAGATTCTCTCATACCTTGAGGCAACCAGGCCTTGGGGCCCAGTATTTAGTATTATAGTGCTACAGGAAAAGATCAAACTTCAACACTCTTGGGTAAGATGTAATCATAATCTATTACTAGTACCTACTGAGGTTCCTATCACACTCCAGTATCCATTTCTAAACACATAGTCACATAAAAAATCCTGGATCAATTCAAGTAGGTAAGCAAAAGGTAAGTTATCAGTGTTTGAAAGGAGATTGTAGGTAAGAAAGAGGAGCTAAGTGAAATAGCAGAATTAGAGAATGAGTTGGTCTGTGGTTCTGTATAGTATAACTTGTTACATCTCTCTGTTATCTCTCTCTCTCTCCATATATATATATATATATATATATATATATATATATATATATGGCAGATTCTCAATACTTTTAATATTGTATGTAATATTATATGTACAATTAAAAAGAAAAGTCACTCCCATCACTGCTTCTGTCAACTCTTATAGACTAAAGACAGTCTGCTAAAACTTTCTAAAGCTCTGCTTCATTAGTTTATTAAATAGGCCCCTGTTTATAGTCCTTGCATTGATAATTATCATTTTTTCCTTTCCCTTTTTCCCTTTGCTCAGGTGTCTGTAGAGGAACTCAGGATCACTTAGTGGTGGCTCCAGTGCACTCAATGGCCTGCATTGTAGGGAGTGATGACCAATCCTTAGTGACTGTCTGAGCACTGCAGTCTTCATTTCAGAACTATTGTTTGAGTACAGAGGGCACCTGCACACCCTCAGTCCATTCAGCCACCTCTGGCAGAACAACAGTGAATTCATTCATCCTGAAATTCTTCCTTGGTTACAGCCTTCTAAGTAGCAGTAGTGGCAGCAGCAAATTTCAGCAAAGCTTGCTAGCTTAAGTGTTTCTGGAGGATACGACACTGATAGTCAGCAGTGTTCTCAATGGCAACAATAGCAGGAGCTGCAAGCAACAGATTTCCCCAGTCTCACTTCAGATTTATGATTTAGATACCATCCCAAACCACTTTCTCACTAGCAAGAGGGCAATAAAACATATTTCTTTTTAGGCTCAAGTTGCTAATTTTCTCTCCCAGGCAGGAAGATGATAAGGTGTTCCTTAATTCAGGCTGTTTACTTAACTGACATTTGCTCTCAGGAAGAAGAGCAATAAAGTATTCTTTAACTCAGGGTCTCTACTTAACTGACATTTACTCTCAGGAAGGAAGAAGTCTTGGCTCCTGGCAATGTGATGTGAGGGGGATAGGGTGGAGGTATCCAGGGGAGTCTCCCCTTTCTCCAAGAAGTGGAGAAGAAAATGTGGGAAGAGCTGTGTGAGGGATAATGTTCGGGATTAGTTCTAATGATTTTAATAACTTGGAAATCTGTGGGTGCAAATGCAAAAGGTCCTTGTCCCCAGTTGGTTTTTGATTGACCAACAAAGAGTCCATAGCCAATGTCTGGGAAGGATTAGGGGGACTTTTAGACAAGGAACTTTTAGGACTAGGAACTGGTAGAGAGGAAGGGAAATCTTCAGGTTTCAGAGACAGAGATATCAGATTTAAATCTACAAAAATAAAATCATTCTAAATGTAGAACAGAAGGAATGTGGGGCCCAGGCAGGTCTGCCCAGAAGCATCTTGGGCAGTAAAGAGAGTTACTCAGATGTAACAGAGGATCAAAGATCAATCACAGATTTAGAGGGTGTTGAGTCAGGAGTACTGGAAGAAAATCTATGATAGCCGGGCAGAGCATTAGAACTGCCCAGCCTTTGAGATAGCCAAAGCATTTTAAACATAAGCTATGTGTGTATGTCTTTCATTTGAGGATCCACAGAGTCCCTGGGCAGGTGGTTGGAAGCATGCAACCTGCAGGGAGCACAAAGTGGCATTCTCAACTACTACTATGGGACACTGAGAGAAAGAGGTGACATTAGGAGGTAAAATGAATAGATAAATAAATAAATTTAAAAAAAATTCAGTCTTGGATCTTATTACATGAAATGATGTCATGCATATTGTGGTAAGTGGATAATCCTCTTAGCATATATCTTTCAAGACATTAAAATTTGTTTCTCATTAGTGCCTTAGGAATGTCTTAATTCAATCAAATAACCAATCAAATCATATTATTTGAAAGGGTAGCTAAATATCTACAGTAATAGATATATACAAGCAGGTGGAATCTAAAGAGCAGTCAGTACACTGAAGAAACTTTGTGATTTCTGTTGTCAGAACAAGCAGTAGGAATCTTAATTTTGTGAAAAATGACACATTGCTGCAGCATTTTGTACTGTCTACATGCTGTTGCTTTTATTGTGCATGTAAGAGACATCACATGAGCCCACACTCTGGTTGCTACCAGTAAGAGGGATAAGGCAATGGAACAAATGATTGATGGCAGTCTCTTTCTACTTCCCACCTCAAATTTGAAAGACATGAAAAAAAAAACAGACCCCAGTAATACCTATAGAGATATGTGAGTTAACTGGGAACTATTTGAGGGACAATAACCACTTGAGAGTAAAAGAAAATGTGAAATTCAGAAATATTAAAATACAGTTTTCCCAGTGGAAATGACATTGGTGGGCTGGTAGCCACATGGAGGGAAAAAAGCAGGAGGAGAGTGAAACAAGTGAAAGAAATGATCTAAATGCATTATGAGCTTGTTTAGAAATGCAATGGTGAAACTCATTACATAACACTGCACATTAACGCTTCAAGCATATGAATATGAATTTTTAAATAATAAAATCACACATTCAAACAAAAATTAAACAAAATCAAAGGACTAAATCATCGGTCCTCAGGTAGTAGATAAGGTAGGATGGGAAGTGCACAACCTCACTAAAGTGTGTGGTAAAGCACCCAAAAGAAGTGAACAATTTGACTCTCCTAATTCAAAGTGTTAAGAAGGGAGATGTGAGGCCACAGAATAAGAACACATTGGAAAATGAATGTTGAGTTAGGATGGACTGTGACTTAGGATGGACCCTGAACTAGGAAAGACCCTCCAACTTAATTACTGTTGAATAGAAGACAGAGAATCAAATCTTTTAGCTGAAAATAGGAATTCCTGCATTTTAGATTAATAAGCTCTCAAAGCTATGTATCATTGCTAAGTGTGCTGGATAGTTTTAAGTTAACATGACATAAGCTAAGACACCTGATAGGAGGGAACTTCAGTTAAGGAAATGCCCCCATTAATACTGGATTTTAGGCAAACCTGTGTGTCATTTCTTAATTAGTTAACAATGGAGGAAGACTCAACCCTTGTGAGTGTTGGTATCCTTGGGTTGCTAGTACTGGCTTCTATAAAAAAGCAGGCTTTTATTCTGTTTATGTATTTATCTAATATTTATATTATTTTATTTCCAGAATTTACTTTTGTTGTTCACATTATATCCCACTCACACCCTGACCTTCCTCTTCTCCGTTCCCCACTCTTGCAAGCCCCACCTACCATTAACCCCTCTCCTTCTCTTCTGAGGAAGAAAAGCCAACCATTGGTGCCACTTCATCCTGGGACATCTATTCCCATAGTACTAAGCACCTCCTCTCTCATTGAGGCTCAACCAGTCAGTACAGGTAGGGGACATAAAACACACAAACACACACACACACACGCACATGCACACACACACGCACATGTACATGCATATCCAGATATTAAAATAAATATTGGATAAATAAATATGGAATACCTATATACAATATCACACACATTTGCATTCATACACCCACATAAAAATATGAATTAATTAATTAATTAATTAATTAATAAGGAAAGTAGGCTTAGAAGGACATGAAGAGCAAGTTAGTAAACAGCACCTCTCTATGGCCTCTGCATCAGCTCCTGTCTGTAGGTTCTAGCCCTGTTTTCAGTTCTTATCCTGTCTTTCTTCAGTAATGGAAGAATATGGAATTATTAGTGAAATATACTCTTTTCTCTTATAGTTTCTTTTGGTCGTGGTGTTTTATCACAGCAATAGTAACCTCAACTAAGTAACTAAGAAGAAATGAATCAACCAAGTGTGGGTACAGGAAACTGGTAGTACAAGTAACACAGCCTTGAACACAAATATAAATAGAAGTTGTGAACTGCATTTCAGAGGAAAGTGGAGTGCTTTCTGGGCAAAATAGTTGCCCAGTATTGAAAAGAGAAATGTGCAGAGGTCATGAAAATTTGAGTTGAGGGGTTGAGTAAACTCCTCTAAGACTGGGTTACCTGTGTAGATTAATCTTCATTATTAACTCTGCTGGAATTGTAATCAAGTAAAACATAAGATATTGAAAACTCCTATAATGGAATTTATTGATAAAGTTATTGGGACAATAAATGCTACTGGCAGTTAGATGAAAGGACAGCTGAGGAAAAACTTGGCTTTTGTCCGCTTTCCTTCACTTCCCTTCTTCCTATCATACTGTTAAGGACATCTAACCTTCTTTTGTCTTGCTAAAGTTCTGCCATTCTGTTGGTGCTATTGTCATTAGATTCCTTGGACTTCAAGGACTGAGTGAGGAACAGTGGCTCTTCAGGAATCCTCTAAGTTTCTAGAACCAGATTGGAACTGTCAAGACCTCATTATTGTACAGCCACTATGTTTTCATTTACTCCAATGTGCAAGCAGTCATTGCTAGCCTTTCCAGGTTTTCTCCTGTGAGATACTTTTGTAAGATTCTCTTTAATATATTGTTTTTTTTTCTATAGTATACTAATGCAGTACCCCACATTGCTCATTGGCCCCACCTTCACATCTAATATAAATTAACTTAGTTTTAATATTGTTCATGCTACAAAGGCCCTAGAGATATCTGCTGGAAATGTGGACATGACTCTATCATTCATTTTCTAGGCAATCACCATTACCATTAAGACTCACAGGCTTAGGGAGGGATATAGACAGTCACATGGTCTATATTTCAGCTTGTTAAAGTAAGTAACAGGAAGCTCATACAAAATACATTCTACATTTTTGTCTAACAGGAAGATATTGCTGAAGTGATTTTTGAACAGCCACAAATGTGAATTGGATTTGGGGGGCATGGACAATGGTGGGGTGGTCCCATGTGAATTGTGATGGAGAGTAATAAACTGACCTTTCTGGTCACATCACATATACCTTAGGAGAGTATGATATACAAAAGTAAACCACAATATAATGAACTGAGAAAAAAATGGGAGAAGTACCTAATTTTTCTCTCAGGAAGGTGGAAGTGCTTACATTTCCTTCTTGTTCACAATCTATGACCTCTTTATTATTTTATGCCCTGTTATGTGACAAATTTTTTTGTTTTTCTTTTGTGATTTTTAAATAATTTGATCACAATCTTTAAAATTAATTGCCCATAATTTTATATTAACACATTTCAAATTCCATGTTGCTCCTTGGAATCCCTGAACACCTTAAAATAAAAAACTCTACTGATGGCATGAAGTACAGTGTTTGCTTTCATAGTTAACCAGATACTACTTTTCATAAAGTATTATGAGGACTGTCATTTGATCTCTCCCTCTATTGACTGGTGAAATTAAATGACTTATACTCAACAGCAGGCTTCAAATGACAGAGCACCATCTAAAATTATAATATTTAGCCATTGCAGCAGATGTTCAAATTGCAACATAGAATCACAAAAGCCATAAAATATAACCAAGGAAACATGACTCCCTCACAAATGTTTGTGCATCCCAAAGATATTGAGGCAATTGGATTGCCAAATGGTTATCAAAAACCTGAACTCTAATCTTTCAGGAATAATAATAATAATAATAATAATAACAGATGAATCACAACATTAAGAAATATCAAGTTTGCTGAAAGAAACTCACTGTAAATACAGATATTCAATAAACTATGATGAAATTTTAGAGCAGAATATCTGAAATAACATAAAAACATAATATGAACATCCCAAATAAAATATATCAGGGAGAGGTTAAATTTGAGGAAGTATTACATGTTTTAATCATAAATATAGACTTGTTTGTCATAACAATGGTTTTCAAAAACTCTGATAAAAAACCCATGAGACCAAACATTTGAACATTTGAGGTTAAGGCCATTACTGAAATATTCATTAAATGCATAGGTAAAATATCTGAGGAAATTATAGCTAATGACTCCTCAAATCTTTAAACAGAAAGGAAGGGGTGTTTAGAATCCCAAAGAAATGTCACAAGTATAAACAACCTATTCAGGCCCTGTTAACTCTTCAAGCTGAGTGGAACAAAGGGTGAAGGTCAATCTGCCCAATAAGAAAGATGATTAGGGCTACATGTGTCAGAACAGAAGCACTGCACACAAGAAAAACATGGAATGATGTATGTTTTATCATGTCTATTGCTATCAAGCAAATGTAAAAACTTAAATTATTATTTAAACACATACAAATAAAATTCTCAAAATGAAGTCATTTTTCCAGGAAGTATCTCAAGAAATTTGTTGCTTATACTAAAGAGACCGAAATTGACAATCATAAGGACCTAGGAAAGAATTTAAAATAATAAAAACAGGGCAAGATAAGTATAAATAATGAAATATCAAATATTTGGTCCACTCAATAAATCACAAACACACTAAGAGAAAAGGGGGCAAATAAAGCAAGCGCTCCAAACAACAGTCTTATCTTATCACACTCAATAACTAACCAAAGTGTAAATGAAGTTAATTGCACAAGTAAAATATACTGTGCAATTATCCACTCTCACTGGCAAAAAGGTACACAGAAGCCAATGTTGCAAAATCATATTGCAAGAAAGTGGAACTTACTGTCTAAACCTTTGCAATTTTGCTGTTTCATGCTTAAAGAAGATTCACCGAGAATCATCTAATTCCTAAGTTAAAGTATGCTAACCATCATCATTAAATTCTCCTCCTTAGATGTGAGGCTCCCTCACCAGTCATAGACATCGAAAACATATTCAGGCAGTGTATGAGAATCTATAACAAACCAGGCTGGAAGAGAGATACAAGGGGGTATAAATTATGACTTGAAATATGAAACCAAGATAAATGCCAATAACATATTTTCCAGTTTAATGGAGCTAATATTCAATATTATGTTTCTAAATAAATTACTAATCATTTCTATGAAGAGATAAGGAGGGATAACATGAAAGATGAAGAGCACATCTGGGTGATTTCCTGGCAGATGTCAAACTTGATGTTATATGAGAAAATGTAGGTAAATTCACCATGGCTAGCAAGCTAAAAGCTAAGAAAAAGTGAAAAAGTAATAACCATTCCATCCCTATCTTTGTAGTAAGTGTTAACAACCATCAAAGAAAAATTGGGGAGGGAATGAGTCTCTGTAGAGCATGAATATGGGTAGAAATAAAGCCTGAGTTATCAAGCAAAATGGACTTTTACCATTCATTCCTTTGGGCATATGTAGGTTTGTACTATTTTTCAAAGTTTGATAATCACTCTAAACTCACAAAACTTTCAGTCCATGTTATTTCTCTCTAATTGAAGAATGTGAACAACTTTGTTTGTCCAGGGGCTATACATCTGAGGTATTTGGTTGAGGTGAAAAACACAAGTTAGACAATATTATTGAGAGCCATCATCTTCATACCCAGGTCTCATAAGTCATAATTTACTGAAAAAAACAGATAATAAGACCACAGGGGATTAACACTTCTGGGGAGATCTGCTTCTAAGCCTGTGTTTATCTGCTAATTAGAGGGGAGCCGTTTGAAGTGATGCAAATACATAACATGATAGTTTAAAGAAAGGAGTCAAAAACACGACATAAAACTTTCAAAGTATTACCTAAAAATATAAATGATAAATATTAAAACACTAAGCCCATGTGTCTATGATTTGTTCATTTCAAGAGAATGTCAATATACAGGCCAGACAGAATTTCAGAAAAAAGGCTTTGCAATTCTGCTTAGAGCCCATAAAATTATTATCTCACATGATCAGGCCCTCCTTTCATAACTCAAAGAGAATTACAATATGTGTAGAAATGTGTCACCCCAGAAAATATTCAATAATTTCAGATTTAGGACCAGATAATATAACCAAACTTGGAAATATGGAGTTTGAAGCTATCATCTAATTAGATGAACTCAGTAGGGTAATTTTAAGACAGCATGACTGAAGTACTTTAAACAGACTAACATTGTAAGTTATAGTAACAGAGATGGGTCTTGGCACATACAGTCAAAGATATCTATGAATGAAACTCCCCAACATGTGACAAATAGTTACATTATTGTGAGATTTTTTATATTCTATTACTTGCATAGATTTTGAGAATTAAGTTTCTATATCAGCAACATATGTTTCAGTGTTGAGAGGTTGAATGTGCTTGTGTCTATCATAGGATAAAGAAGAATCAGTGAGGTAGTCACAGGCCATGTTCTACTCTACTCATCAGTGGGTTAATGGTAGTTTGGAGCATATTGGCTTTCATTGTCTTTGTGTACTCACAGGTAACTCAGGAACCACCAGTGGATAGCCTTAGATCATCATAACTCTGGAAACTCTGATTAAAGTCATTTAATCCACAAGGAATAATAGAAAGACATTATTGTGTTAAAGGGACTTATAAAAAGGATGGGGGATGGCAGTTATGGGAGAAAGATAGAAAAGGGTGAGCATGAGAGTAACAAGAATGCATTTCACATATGTATAAAATTGTCAAAAAATGAATAAAAGTTAAACATAAATGTATGTATACTAATCTAAATAATTCTTCCATATCACTATACATATCCCTATGCTACAGTAGCAATAAAGATTCATTAAGGAACAAACGCCAAGTCAAGATAATAGTATCTCTAGCTTGGGTGGAGATATAACATTCTACTTCTGACAGGGAGTCCTCTGGATGATGGATCACCCTCAGGATTTTAGGCCTAACCCAAGAAATATGAGTTTACCATGAGATATGCTAAAGACATAACTAAAATAATTATTCTTTTTATAATATAATTTTCTTTGCACAAATTCCCACTCTGTAGTTCAGTGTGTTATAGAGTATAGATATTTTGCTAAGTATACTTCATTTTTTCTGAATTACCTAGAAAAATATTTTTCTTCTCTTTTTCTAAGCACATTTTTTTCCAAGAATTTGTTGCTTCACATTTTCTCTAATGTTGTCTTCCTGACATGTGGCTAGTTATTTGCCGTGTTTCTGGATACTACCCTTGCTTAAGTCATATGGCTTGGTTTTCTCCACTTCTCTTCCACACAGCTACTAAGATTTACAGCTTGCCTCCCCAGGTACTTGGTTTCATACATAATAAAATTTTCCTTAAGTTTATGTTTAAGTCCAGTTTAAAATTATTTTATTAATGTTATAAGAACCCCAAGAACTCTTCAAGCCTTGCTGCAGCAGTAAGAAAGCTGCTGCTGAGAAGCCCGAGGAGCAGGGGCAGGCACCTCTGCCCATCTCCACTCAGGAGTGGTGACTGAGGTTCATTTTAGAAGGGAACAAAGAGTGGTTTAAACTTTGAAAAGATGACAAAACAAACTGACCTTCCTATTTTTAACTTGGATACCTGCTATTCTGCCAAAAGAAATTTTCTACAATAGTTTTTAATGGGTTACTGTCCTTACCCTTCATCCAGCAAACTCTGAAGCCAGTCTCTAGCTTAACTGCAAGAAAAAGAAGTGTACATAATATTTAAAATGCTGAGTATTTCATAGGAAAGCTGAATGCTGCTGTAAAGTGCTCTTTAAGTCTTTTTTTTAGAATTCCCTCTAATGAGTGGAATTAGGGGAATTTCAGGGGACAGAGATGGGATTTGTTGTGTGATAAACCATATATAGTTTAGTCTTTCTGTGGAGAGGCAGTGGTTGGGGCATTTTTAAATGGCTGGCTACACTTGTTTTCCCTCATGATAATTTGTCATAACTCAGTAGCATGACCTGCCCCTAGAAGGTAGTTAAAAATTTTTAAATGCTAAGGAGTTTCTAAAGGAGTTAATTAATGCAAATAAACTTTTCACAATATTAAAAAAAAAGAACCCCAAGAAACAAAGTACTTCAACTTCCCTACCATCATCTGGTAAAGACACCAGATTTCCCCAAATATCTGTTAGAACTTTAAAAGGATATTCCTCTGCTCCTCTAATATGATTGATAACTTTACAAATATGGAAGTGGTTTGTCCATAGAATTTTAGGGTAGTGTCAACTGGGTATGTATAAATTGTGGAACGAGGGTGGCCCAGACTAAAAGGAGTACAAGATATAGATATTAATGTAAAAGTATTATGACATTTCCTCCACAGAACAGGAAAAATAGACTTGATACTGGTTATGGCTTTCAATGATTGATGAGTTCAGCCTGATCACCTATTAATATACAACAATGTGCCCAGATGTGAATTGGTAGGTGAATTTAAGAACCTGTATGTTCTTGAATAAGGTATTCAAACCTTCCTCCTTTTTAAAGAGCTATAAGTTCCCTATAACTATTCCTTCAAACAGGATGCTAAATCAGTAGTCATCATTGTTCAGTGACATGTGTGATAAATTTTAAGGATTGAAACCTGACAGTTCCATTCTTTTGACAGATGAGGCCCTACTTTTAGTCCCAGTAATATTAACTATACTTAAATTTCACCTATTTTGCTATAATGGTGGATAACAGAGTTGTTAAAACAACCCCTAAATAGTATAAAGAGACCATGTATCTGTGGATCAAACTGTTTTATGAACCTTAAAGTTATAAACTGAATACTTGAAGTTCAGACCATTAAACTGCTTCCTAAATTGCTGTATATAAATCCACAGATAAATGCTACTCAGCCTTGGTCAGAGAATCTGTTTTTCCATAGAATTACAGTAAATAGAGAAATTAACACTTTCTCAAGATACTAAGTGACTGTTGGAAGCTTAGCCCTCAGTGAGAAATCCCAAAGAACATGGCTGAGGAGGAAGTAGAAATGATGCAAAATGAAGAAAAATGGTTAAGGATATTTCTAGGAAGCGTTCATTGTTGCAGTGGTCAATGAAGCAGGAGCTGGGGAATGGAGTGTAGAAGGATGATGCAAACATTCATGTGGCCTCAGTGGAAAGATTCAATGCCTTTAGCCCAATTTGAGTTCATTTATCCAGGTAGCTTCTTGGAAAAATCTTCATTATAAAAAAATTGGAAAGGGTGGGTGTGTTGAGGTTTGGTCTTTTGTTATTTATTGTAATGGTGAATGCAGACCCTTAGGACTAGGTTGTCCCAGAGACAATAGAGTCCTCAGGTAGAACTTGACCCCAAGTTATTTCTGATTGGTAAATAAATATGGCAACAGTCAAAAGCTGGGCAGAAGAGACATAGGGTTTAAGATTCCCAGGCTTAGGGTTAGAAGAGAACCACAGCAACAAAAATGTATAAGAAAAGAAGATACAGGAGGGGGAAGGAGATGATGCCATGGGTTAAGAGTCAAGAGAACATAGCTCTGAGGGCTAGCCAATTGGAGTTAAGAGCAGCCCAGATGAAGCTGAGTAAGCAGTAAGTAATAACTAAGAGCAATCAATAGGAAAGTATATTTTAACAGCATAGAGGGGGTCCTGTTTCAGGCTTATTGTAAATATAAAAGTGATATGTACTTTTTTTTTATCCAGGAACAAAATGATCGAAGGCAGGATAGAAATCCTGGATTAGGATTAAATAATTTCAACAGCGTGGGTGCTATGTAACTGAACACCTACAATGTTGCCCCACATCCCACAAGTTTCTTTTGCTGTCTCACAGGCCAGGTTTGTGACACCATTGTGTGTGTGTGTGTGTGTGTGTGTGTGTGTGTGTGTGTGTGTGTGATTTTATATAGATATATATATATTTGTACATATACATGTATATGATGTATATGTATGTGTATGTATGTGTGTGTATGTATATGATGTATATGTCTTTGGCTATGATGTATATGTATATATGAAACTCTACTTTCTTCTAACAAGTACCATCCATTTGTCTCTGTACTACTCATTACAATAAAGCACAGGAACCAGGAAACTCCACACTCTACTCTACTTCTACTCTACTTCTAGCACTGTTACAGGTACAGTGAAAAATTATGCAGGAAATGGTGCTAGCAACCTGTTAGTCTAAGTAACCAAGTCTGAAATGCTGAGACAACGTCTCATTAGTCAGGCCTCCTGGAAGAATTTGAGACGAAAATGCCTTCTTCAGTGAGTAGAGTCCTAAGACATATAGCTTGAGGCAACCTCACCTCTTAGACAAAGACCTAGACTACTCATTAAGAAGTGAAATATGTGGGATATATTTTGACTAAAGAAGTAAGGTTTAAGTTAGAGCCAAAATTCAACTGATTCCATCAAAGAACCTTTAAGCCTTGCCTGGAAATTTTCTAATCATTTTCCAATTTTAGATTAGTAGCAAAACTCTTTATGAGGCTATAACTTTGGATTATCAAGTAATGCAATACTTTCATCAGCTGAAATGATGTTACATGGAAGCAGCAGAACTGAACACATCTGATCTTCAAAGAACCTTCTTATTTATAACAGGAAATCAACGCCTTACCCTTGGAATGGCTATTCAAAGCCTTCATTTAGAACTGAGACCTATGATATTATTTTCAAAGAAAATAGTTGTTGTGGCACTAGAGTGCCCCTACTCCACCTAGAGCATGTTGCAGCCACCATAGGCAAAAATGATTCAAATGTATATTTGGGGAAATTTTGTAAGCTATTACATTGCCTCATGTAGAGGTTATCCCAGAAATAATGAGGTAAATAAACTAACAATATGCCTGTGTGTCCTCTTTACACTGATACATTTTCATCACACTATTTCCCATGCCTCAATTATTTCCAGAAGTTCTCCAACTTAATACCTCCCTACCACCTTCATGTCTTCCTTCTTTCCTTTCTTTGTAAAACAAACAGGCAAAGAGAAAAGCCAATAAGCTAAAATTTAAAAAAATAATAAAAGGTAAGTAACTCTGAGAAAGGCAGTATTTATTTTCAGTCCTGCTCTTCTTGTTCCTTTCTAAAAGTTTTAATCTTAAAACATACATGAATAGGTTGCCTGTTCCTGACCAACTTACGTCAATCCTTCTGATTTTGCTTTCTTTGATTATTTATATTCTCCCCTTTCTAAATTAAGAATTCAACTGGTTACTGTTTTAAACAAGGTGATAAGCATTGCCAATTTCTTTAACTTTGTTATAACATGCAGCAATTCTGTCAAGAATAGCTTCTTCTTAAGGGTTTCTCATATACACAGTATAACAGGGATATAGCTTTGGTTATATGCTCTAGTGGTATGGGATGGGATATCCATTATAGTGCTTTGAAGCTACTCTATGCTGATTTCCATAGTGGTTGCACAAGTTTGTACTTTCACCAATAGTGAATAAGTATTCCCCTTTCCTTTTATCCAATCTAGGTTGTTTTCATTCATTTTTAATTTCTTTGATTTTAGTTACAATGTAACTTCTTCACTCTCCCATTCCCTTTCCTCCCTATAACTCTTCTCTTCCATCCCTCTAATGTCCTTACAACTCTCAAAATATTAGCCTCTTTTTTATTATTTTCATGTATGTATGTATGTACGTATGTATGTATGTATGTATGTACAAATTGATAATTGTCCCCTGGTGAGACTATTTTTGTTTCTGTATATATGCTTTTAGAGCTAGCCACTCTGTATTAGACATCTAGTCAGCAGTTTCATCCCTGAAATAGGCTAACTTTCTCTCTTTCATCAGATATTTCTTACTTGTAGTTCATTGTCTAAGGGTAGTTCTCCCATGATATTTCCCCCTTCCACACTAGTATGTATACTGATGTTGCCAGTTTTCAAGGATTATTTGTGAAACTACATTGTTTAGAGATTATGGGTGGGAATATCCTGGCATTTCTAGCTGAGACAATCTTAAAGAAAAAATTTTAAAGTCTTTTTGATGTGTTAATGAATTCCTTTTTCAATTACTATATATGAAAACTTCATATTCATTTTGATCAAGTATGTTGTTTTATAAATTCCACTTTTGTTGTATCTTTATCTGTTTTAAGGATTAGTGCAATGCTGATTTTACAAAAATAGTTTGAGAATATTGTTTTCATTTTATATTCTATAGAATATTTTGAGATGTACTGGGTTCCTTTAGATTTTAAAAGTATAAGTTTCTTGTCTTTCTTCATTTGTTCAGGGTAATAATGGTACCCTAATTAATGTTATTGCTGGAATGAAACATCAAGACTAAAGAAAATAGGGAAGGAAAGGAATTATTTCACATTACACTTCCTGGAACCATCCATCACTGAGGGAATCTGGAACAGGTCCTTGGCTAGAATTTGAAAGTAGAACCTGAGGTCCTGATGGAGTGCTTCCTACTAACTTACTCCAAATGACTTCCTCAGTTTGTTTTTGTATGAGCCCCATGCCTTGAGAAGACAGCCACATTTAGGCTATCAATAATCAACTATTAATTACAAAAATACAATTGGGCTTGGTGGCACATGACTTTAATCCCAGCACTACTAGTGAGGCAGAGGTAGGCAAACCTCTGAGTTCAAAACTAGCCTCATCTACAGAGCATGTTCAAGCTGGGGCTATAGAGAAAAACCCTATCTCAAAAAGGAAAATAAAACAAGAGAGAGACAGAGACAGAAAGACAGACATATAGACACTCAGATATAAAAAAGCTATACAGCTGAGCCATGCATTTTCACCATTAAATTCATACAGAAAACTATGCTGTGTTTAAATAAAACAAACAAAAATACTAGCAAGAAAAAATGGTTTAATTACAAAATTAGGAAATTGTCGTTCATTTTCCTTTTTACAGAAAAAGTAGTGTTATTTTACTTCGAAGATCTGTTAGAACTCTATGCTGAATAATTCTGCTTCTTTTTAAGAGTGGGAGATTTGCAATTATTTCCATTTGCAATTATTGGCTGGTATACAGTTATTTGAATTATTCATTTAATCTTAATATTAAGACACATGCATCCACTCATTTCTTATACATTTTTCAAATCAGTAGGCTTTACATTATTAAACTTATAGATTTAAGGCTTCAAATTTCCTTTGTCTAATGTGTGTTTTTTTTTCTTTTCAAATATGGTTTTATTGATTTGAATCTTCTCTTTCTTTGGGGTTGATGATGTATCAGATTTATTTATCTTTACAATGAAAGAATGATTTGTTTCATTAATTTGTTATATATTTTTATTGTATTTCTGTTTCCTTAATTTCAAACCTGACTTTGATTATATACTTCTATCTACTTTTATTTGGTGCTGTATATTCTTTTTTGTTTGCTTTGGTTTGTTTTGTTTTAGTATTTTTCCCCATGAACTCCAAGAGAAACATAAAACATTTATATACAATCTGTCTTTGTCTCTCTGTAGGTACTTACTCCTGTAAATGTTTTACACTCAATTATGTTCATTGTATCCCATATATTTTGGTATGTTTTTTTTTTTTTGATTTCCATTCCATTCTAGGATTTTTTAAAAAAAATTCTTCTTGATTTCATCCTTCACGTAATTATCATACTGTAGTGTATTGTTTAGTTTTCATGAGTTTGGATACTTTTTTTCCATAATATGTTCATTAATTCTTTAAGAATTTCAAATAGTGTATTCAAATCATATTCATCCTCTTTCCTCTATACTTTCTGTATCCGCTCTAATACCTAACATTTAATTTTGAGCTATATATTTTTTAATCAATGAAGTTCTATACTTCTTGACCATGAGCTAAATTAAGCATGCCTATAGACTGATAGCCTGGTGTATGAAAGGAGGCCTGGTGAATGCATAGCTCTAGAGAGAACAGATTTTCAGTTGGAGTAGAAAGGCTTCTAGATAGGTCTGATGCTGAGAGTCACACAGGAAACATGTGGAGTTAATGCCAAAGGAACACATATATAATAATAGACCAGATCCATATGATCAATGCTATGTAGAGGACTTAATGCTCATTACGTAAAAAATTACAGTCTCATTAATAGGTGCGAAACCTCATTTATAGAACAAAACTTCCTGTCATTTTCTGTTTCCTCTATTATGGTTTTCTGTAAGAAGTTATAATACTATTCACAGGAAAAAATAATTCTAGACAGAGCTAAACATTCAGAATACCACAGAAGTAGAAGTAAATCAGCTACAGTTCGCTGACTGATTTGTGAGGAGCTAGAGATTGATCACAGGGCCTGAAATGTAATTCCCAAACTATCATAATAGACTCTTGCTATAAGACTTATTCATAACTGTACTCTCCTTAAATCTATTCTGATTTGATGACAGATCATATTAGATCTGACATTGAATCTTCTTTTTTTTTCTTTACTTTTTTTTGAACATGAAATGCTTTTCTATAGCATGTTTTACAAGGGGAGGGGGTAAGAGGGGCCAGGTGGTGGAAAAGTACAGAATCTTCTTGGCCTGTGCCTTGAAACATGTCATGGTCTACACAGTACACTGCCTTGAATTATGATCTACCTGCTATTCTTCAGAAGATATGGTACACTGCTTGAGTTATGGTCTCCATTGAATCTTCTAAGTTTCAAAATTTTTATATATGTTTATCACAGTTTGCTGTCCTCATACTCTTTCCAAATCCTTTTTACCTCTTACTTACCCAGCTTTAGTCCGTCTCTCAAAAAACAAAACAAAACAAAATAAAACAAAAAACTACCTAAACAACACACACACACACACACCACAAATACTTAGCTAAATTCAAAATTCAAAGTCAAAATAAACAAATGAAAACCAATAATACAGAAGGAACATTAACAAACTCATTATATAAGGCCAGTCACCCGGATATCTAATCCACATGACTCAAAAGAGAAAGAAAATTTCAGAACAACTTCCCTTGTAAACATTTGTGCAAAAATACTCAATAAAATACTTTGAAACCAAATCCAGGAACACATCAAATACATCATCCACCATGATCAATAGGCTTCATCTCAAAGATTCAAGGGTGATTCAATATGTGAAAATCCATCAAGATTCACCATATAAACAAACCAAAAGCAAAAAGCACATGTTTATCTCATTAGATGTTGAAAAAGAAGTTGACAAAGTCCAACACTCTTTCATGAGAAATGTCTTGGTGAGTTTATGGATACATGGCCCATACCTAACCACATTAAAGGCAATTTAATTAAAGGAAGAAAGAAATTTAAGAAGGTTTCAGAAGAAAGATCTCCCATGCTCATGGATCTGCAAAATATTGCCATCTTAAAAAGAACAACCTACACTTTTAATTCAATTTCCATCTATATCTCAACACATTTTTTTCAGACCTTGAAAGAACAATACTCAACTTCATATGGAAAAACAATAAAACCAGGAATGCTAATGCATCCCTATACAATAAAAGAACTTCTGAAGTTAGCACTCTCCCTGATTTCAAGCTGTACCACAAAGTAACAGTAAAAATAATAATAATAGAAGAATCACAGTATTGGCATACATGCATACAGATTGATTGACAATATGGAATTGATGACCTAGTTATACCCGCATATCTATAGACACTTGATATTTGACAAAGAAGCCAAAACTATTAAATGGGGCAAAAAGAAAGCATCATCAACAAATGGTGTTGGTCCAAGACAAAGCTTGTTTGAGGAATAATGAAAATAGATCCATTATCTATCATCCTGTACAAAACTCAAGTCCAAGTGGATCAAAGAGTTCAAATTAAAACTAGATACACTAAATCTGAGAGAATAGAAACTGGTGAATAGCCTTGAACACATAGGCCCAAAAAATTTCCTAAACAGACCCACCAACAGCTCAAGAACTAAAATCAATAGTTAATAAATGGAACCACATGAAGGTAAAAATCTTTCATAAGGCAAAAGATACCATCAACAGGACAAAATGGCAGTCTACAGAATGGAAAAAGTTCTTCACCAATATGAAATCCAACAGAGGTCTGGTTCAGAGAATTCACAAATTTAGACAGTAACAAACAAAATAATCCAATTTTAAAAAATTGGATCTAGGGCAAAACAGAAATCTGGACAGACAAATCTCTAATAGCCCAGAAGCACTTAAAGCGTTGTTCAACACCCAAAGTCATCAGGGAAATGCAAATCAAAATGACTCTGAGATTCCATCTTAGCCTCTTCAGAATGGTTACCATCAAAAACTCAAGTAACAGCTCATGCTGGCATGTATGTAGAGCAAGGGGAACACCCCCTCCATTGCTGATGGGAGTGAAATATTGTACAATAACTTTGAAAATCAGTTTTGCTGTTTCTCAGATAGTTGGAAATAGTACTACCTCAAGACCCAGATAAACTACTCTGGGGAACATACTCAAAAGCTGTTCTACCATACCACAAGGGCACTTGCTCAGGAATATTTATATGGAAACAACTTAGATAATCCTCATCTGAAAAATGGATAAAGAAAATGTGGTACATTTACACAATGAAATATTACTCACGTATTAAAAACAAGAACACTGTCAAATTTGCTGGCGAATCAATGGAACTAAAAAATATCATCATGAATGAGGAACCAGACCTAGAAATGCACACATGATAGGTACTCACTAATAAATGAACATTAGTCATAAAGTATAAGATAGGCATGCTACAAACCTAAAGAAACTAAGCTACCAGGAGGAACAAAAGGAACACAACTGAATCTCACTGAGAAGGGGAAATAAGTTAAACAGTGAGGAAAGATGGAATGAGGGAATTCTGTGGGAGAGTGGAACAGGAGGGATCAAGTGTAGGGAGGACAGAGGGAGAGAGAACTAGGAAAGAGAACTGGATTTGATGTGTATTGGTGATCTCTGAGATGAGCTAAAAATTAAGGATAATAGAAACTTCCAGGAATCTCTGAGGGTGACTTTAGCTAAAAATCCTAACAATAGGAGGATATGGAACTTGAAACAGCCATTTCTTGTAACTAGAGAAGACTTCCAATAGAGGGATGGGAACAGCAACTCAGCCACCAAACCTTAGAACCACTATTTATCCTGCCTACAATATGTGCGGGGATAAAGTTGGTGCTGAAATAGATGGAATGGCCAAACAATGACTGGCCTGCCTTAAGACCCATGCCATGAGAGAGAGCCCACTCCTGAAACTACCAATGATTTCTGCTATACTTGCAGCCAGGAGACTAACGTAACAATCACCTGAAAGACTTCATGCAGCAGATGATGGAAACAGTTGGAGAGACCCACAGACAAATACTAAGCAGAGCTCAGGGAATCCTGTGAAAAGGGAGAGGAAGAATTGAAGGAGCCAGAGGCAAGGATATCACAAGAAGATTTACAGAGTCAACTAACCTGGGCCTAGTGGGGATCCCAGAGACTAAAACACCCACCAGAAAGCATGCATGGGATACTAGGCCCTCTCCACATAAATAACACATATGTAGCTTGTTCTTCATGTGAAAACCCCTAACAGCAAGAAGAGGGTCTGTCTCTGACTTTGTTGCTTGCATTTGGATCTCTTACTCCAAACTGGGCTCTCTTCTCTAGCATTAATAGATGTGCCTACTCCTACTACAACAGGGTTGACATCCATGGGAAGCCTTCTTTGAGGAGAAAGGGAGAAGACATGGGGGGAGGTGAGATGAGAGGGAGGGACTGGGAGGAGGAAGAATATGCTGTGAATGGGATTTAAAGTAAATATATCAATTTAAACACACATGCACACACACACATACACACTCACACACATACACACTCACACACAAACACACATACACACATAGGCACACACACACACACACAGGGGCATGCACAAATACACACACAAATGTCCAAATAAAATGCAATGAAATGAAGTATAGAATTTTTATCAGGGGTGTGGAGAATTGCCCACTGCACTGGAGTGTGGTTGATACTGAATATAATTGATTTCTTTCTTTCTTTGGAACAGTTTGCTGATGCATTTAGTATTTAAAAGAAGTCCCTTTGTCTACTAAGCAAAAGTATTAGAAGCTACACAAGCACAACCAGTTTGCACAATCTAACAACATTTCTTGTTTTGAATATAACAAGATAAATGCCATCTAATTTATCGAGTAAGATAGATGTATCAGGTGAAGGAGGAAGAAAGACCACTAAGTGGCACAGACTTATTAACCATTTGTATGCCTAAACATTTACACCAAGATACAAGCTGTTACATATATACCCTTGGAAGATAAGAGAAATCTATCAAGGCCAACTGAAGCCTACAAATATTTTCCATGTATAAAGATAGTCTCAGTGGTTCTTATTCTAAAAAACATAAACTGAAACTCTTCAATTTGCTTTTAAGAAATTAGATCTTCAGAGAATGTTGATGTTAAAGCCAGTAAAATACACATAGAGGGTTACCTAAATTTTTAAATTTTTCTTTTCACTACCTCATTATTAACTTCTCAATTATTAGAGGTACTTTCTATAAAAATTTAAGGTCCTTACACGATGCTCACAATACGAATCCAAGTTCCCTTTTCATATACCTTTTTTTTGTCAACTGCAACTGAGGCTGCACCTTCACCAATGGCCTTCCATAACCTCTCACAGTACCAAGCCTCAGCTATTCTCCATGACTCCTTCATACCTTCAAAACCAGTGACACATCTAGGTGACTTTTTACACAGTGACAAGTCCAGCTGCATCATGAAGTACAACCTTCGCTATCTCTGTAACACATCTCTTTTGTGCTCTCAGAAAACACTTCCTCGAAGAATTCACCTCACAGATGCTGGTCTCTTCCTAACCACTGCTAATTTCTTAGCTCAAGTAAGCCATTATCAATTGTTCCCGTAGTCCCTTCTATTCTTGATTCTAAATGCAGAGCCACGTGACTGAGTTCTGTTGCTTGCTGGGGCTGGAATATGGCTCCCTTATTTTATTGTCAGCTTTTGGGATACAGCTCCCTCACTGCTAAGTGTGAATGTCTTAGAACTTGTTATGTAGACTGACCTTGAACTCACAGATCTGCATGGCTCTGTCGCCTGAATCATGGGATTAAAAGTGCATGCCACTATACCTGGACTTAAGCTTTTCTTCACCTAGAAATTGCTCTGTCCCAGGCTGCCCTTGATAACAAGAACAGTTTCTCAGTAACATTAAAATCTTTCTCCTCTGAAACTTCTAGAGACAGGCTTCTACTATTCAAATTATCCTCAGCAAAATTTTTTATATTCCTAATAAGATGGCCCATTAAGTGCCACTTAAAACATTCCACTGATTTCCAAATCCAAAGTCCCCAAATCTACTTTCTTCCAAACATAGGAATAGTTAGGCCTATCACAGAAATAACCTAGTCCCTGGTAGCAACTTCTGTCTTAGGGTTTTATTGCTGTGAACTGATACCATGACCAAGAACAACATTTAATTGGGACTGGCTTACAGGTTCAGAGATTCAGTTCATTATCATAATGTAGGGGCATGGTGGTATCAATTCAGATTTGGGAATAGGGGAGCTAAAAGTTTCATCAGTCACTCCAAAGGCAGCTAGAAGACTGGCTTTCAGGCTGCTAGGATGAGAGTTTTAAAGCCCATGCCCACAATGATACACTTCATCCAACAAGGCCAAACCTATTTCAACAAGGCCACATCTCACAGTAAACTAAGCATATAGAAATTATCACAATATGTTTGCATGAAAATGAAAATCTTTAATTACAGGTGTGTTCTTTTCAGGAATGTAAGAGAGAGAAAAGTGACATAATAGGTGGTTCTTGAGATGATAAGAATAGAGATCAGAAAAAAGAAACTAGATATCCAGGACTCCCCAACTATAAAGGGAAAAATACCCAGCATCCCAAAGTTTGTGTGACTGTGGAATACTGAGAATATGATTCCTTACTCTTCCAAAGAAATTCTACACATTTTAGAGCCACGTATGTGTTTCCCCTTCATCTGCTAATGGTTGTTTGTATTTTCTCTCATTTATAGTGTATTAAGTCTCCCACTTTAGCGAATGCACTCATTTGAACAGTCACTATTGTAAACATTTCATTCTCGATCATCATAAACCTCCATTAACTGATATGGGATGGAATAATATCTAGTATTTACAGAGAGAAGCAGAAATCAAATACAGCATGTGGTTCAAAGTGACAGAAGCATCCTAAAATGGGCAACATACGCATCAAGCAAAACAATTCTGCCATACCTCATTAAATACTACTTTAAGTGCATTGGTGACTCACTCAGACAAAAATTTGTTCAAGGAGAACTCAGGTAACAAGATACTCATGTGAATGCTTCAGAAGATTTCTTATACCAGAACTGGCTAAGCAATTCCTCTACATAAAGTTCAAGAAAAATGAGAGAAGATGAAAGAAAAATACCCACCACTGAGCTAAGAGACTCAGGAAGAGAATGTGTTCTTATCTACACTCACATTATCATCAAGTACTTGCATAAAACTCAGGACAAGAATATAAACCCAACTAGGAATCATAAGTGAACAGCCAAGAAACAAGTGTCTTGTGCAGAAAACAAACCTACAATGTCGGTAACAATAGAGAGTCCCTGAAGGGGAAATGAAAACTTGGGTTTTTCCACACAAAATGTGGCCTTATTGTGTAATCTAGTTGTCACCCTGGACATCTTGAGAAAAAAGACATTTCAACAACATATTCAATTCAAGAAGGTATAAATAATACAATGTCTTTCTGTATAAGTGAATTTAAAGCTATAGTGAAATAATTTATCTTATATAACTGTGTAACCACCATGGAAACTCTCTCAAAAAGTAAGATAAAGAAAAATATAGTAAAAATAAAGAAAATTTTAAAAACAATACAGCCTTTACAGTTGAATCTCATGCAGACATTTTCACAGACAAATTATTTCAGATAGCTGTATCTTGTGTCAAAATAAAATTAACAAACAAAAACCAGACAAACAAAATCTCTTAGGCTTTGTTCATGGTAATATTGGTGCCCTAGTCAGGGTAACTAATGTTGTAATAAAACACAAGACCAAAGAAAGTAGAGAAGAAAATGATTTATTTTGCATTGTACTTCCAGGGTCCATTTGTCACTGATGGAAATTGGGGGACAAGCATAAAACCAGTGACATAACCTAAGGTCAGGGAAGGAATACTGCTTATTAACTTACTCCAAATGAGCTGCTCAGTTTGCTTTCTTACAGGGGCCAGGAGGTATGTCCTGCTTGGCTCTCAGCCATCAGTCATTAATTATAAAAATATAGCTGGGCATTGTGGCATATGCCTTTAATTCCAGCATTTTGGATACAGAGATAGGTTAATCTCTGAGTTCAAAGCCATCCTGTTCTACAGAGTATGTTCTGGGAGACCTTGGGCTACAGAGATAAATCCTTTCTCATAATAAAATAAAATAAAATAAAGTAAAATAAAATAAAATAAAATGGAAAGATAGAGAAAGAGAGAGAGAGAGAGAGAGAGAGAGAGAGAGAGAGAGAGAGAGAGAGACAGAGAAAAGAGAAAATGGTGTACAATCAAATTTTATGGGGACATTTTCACAAATAATTCTTTATAGTGACTCTACCTTGTTTCAAAACAAAACAAACAAACAAAAAACCAAGATCTACAAAGCACATATAGTTTAATTAAAAATTAAGAAATAAACTAGAGCTCCCAGGGTCTAATCTGCCAGCCTGGGAACACACTTGGAGGGATTGATGACTCCAGCTGTATATGTAGTGGAGGATGCCATTGTCAGGCATAAGTGAGAGAGGAGGCCCTTGGTCCCTTGAAGGCTGGATGCACCACT
Source organism: Grammomys surdaster (assembly GCF_004785775.1). Taxonomy (NCBI): domain Eukaryota; kingdom Metazoa; phylum Chordata; class Mammalia; order Rodentia; family Muridae; genus Grammomys; species Grammomys surdaster. The sequence continues at coordinate 589,921 of NW_021604617.1, read as the reverse complement.
TTGGGGGAATTTGAGGGCAGGGAGGTAGGAGTATGTGGATGGGTGAGCAAACACCCTCATAAAAGTAGAAGGAGGGGGATGAGATAAGGGGTTTCTTGGGATAGAGAATGGAGAAAGAGGGTAACACCTGACATTTAAATAAATAAAATGTCCAATACTATTACTACTGCTGCTGCTGCTACTACTACTACTACTACTAATAATAATAATAATAATAATAATAATAATAAAACAGGTAATAGAACTGGCTATTGCAATTGAGCATTTGGGACTTTTTGTCAACAATTTAATGTTACCTATATTACTGGGATTCCTTATAATCCTCAAGGACTAGACATTGTAGAAGGGGAGCATGGAACTTTAAAACAATATATTCATAAAATAAAAAGGGGAAGGTATATCTCCATATACCAAAAATTTATTTAAATTATGTTCTTTTTATTTTAAATTTTTAAAAAGTTTGGATGCCATGGAACTTTCTGCTGAGTGTCTATGGTACCTTGCATCTAGGCATACTTATGCCTACATGAAAAGGAAGAATTCGCTTTCTGGTATATGGCATGATCCCAATAAGGTATCTAATATCCATACTGTTGTACCTATCTTTACTATAGTGTCTTCTACAACTAAGAGTCTTTCTTCTATCTATTGTGTTCTGTTGTTTATGCTTGTATCTATGACTCCTGATCTCTTTCTTAAGTTTTCTATCTCGAGGGTTGACTCTACTTGTGATTGCTTTATTCTTTCTATTTCCATTTTTATATCCTGGATGGTTTTGTTCAATTTTTTCATGTGTTTGGTTGTGTTTTCCTGTATTTCTTTAAGGGACTTATGTATTTCCTCTTTAAGGGCTTCTGCCTGTTTACCCATGTTCTCCTGTATTTCTTTAAGAGAGTTATTTGTGTCCCTCTTAAAGTCTACTATCATCATCATGATATGTGGTTTTAAATCAGAACCTTGCTTTTCAGGTGTGTTGGGGTATCTAGGGCTTGCTATGGTGTGTGAACTTATGTTCTGCTGATGTCACATAGTCTTGGTTTCTGCTGCTCATGTTCTTGTGCTGGCCTCTTGCCATCTGGTTATCCCTTGTGTTAGCTGTTCTTGTTGTCTTTGACTGGAGCTTTACCTTTCTGTGAGCCTGTAAGCCTGTGGTCTTATGTTTGTCAGCACTCTTGGGAGACAAGCTCTCTCTCACAGTGGGATTAGTGTTCAGATAGCTGTGGCACAGGGTCAGCTTCAGGGGACAGAATAAAAACAGAAGGATTATGTCCTCAGCTGTGTGTTCATGGCTGCTCCGTGGTTTCTGTTTCCTGTGGGCTCTGGGAGGGTCCTGCTTTGGCCAAGTATTGTGGCAGCAGTGGTAGTTACATTCATGATATTTGATGTGTCAGCACTTCTGGGCAACAAGCTCTGTCCAGGCAAGATTGGGGTATGGATATCTGTGGCATGGGGTCACTTCCTGATCACAGATAGAATCCAGAAGGCAGTGAGTATATTGAAGTTGAAAGTTGGTCTAAAAAGATCTTGAAGTTGTGTTAAGCTGCAAAATTTCCTGAATTAAATAATTCAGAGGCAATAAACATTATTAAGAATAGACAAAGTGGTGAACAGATAAATCTGGTTGGATATTACCACTACAGGTCACTGGACTTCATTACAAAACCAAAGCTGTCATTGAAAATTTGACAACAAGGGAAAAGCAATTAGATATTTATGTGTTCTCAATAGTCACTGGGAACTTAATTAATTTTTTTCCTGAATGCAATTGTCATCTTTATAAGCTTCTTCCACAAGCATTAGTAAGAACTAGAAAATGACTAGCAGAAAGACTGTAAGAGTCAGAGGTCAGCAAAGAATACTGTAAAAAGTGTTTTCTGGAAACAATAAGATCATTGCCCTTCTGAATTCACAGCAGCCATGGTTGTCTGGAGTAAACATATACAATATAAAGCCAATCAACATTTTAGCATGGATGTAACAAGGACCCACTGCACCTACAACTGCTTTTGGCTGGAATATTTATTATTATTACTGTTATTATTATTATTATTGGTATGCTTTATATAACATATCAATATTTTCTCTATATATTACTATTGGTATTATTAACATCAATATTAATATAATATTATCCTCTGCCTTGCTGGACCTCTTTTTGAGGGTATAGCGTCAGCCACTTTGCCCTTTTTTCCTAGAGCTCATACGCTTGTGCATGCAGTGTAGTAATTGGGAATTCAGTGGGTTGTAATGTTGGGAGTGGGATATTTAGGGGTGTTCTGAAAAATTTTAAAGTGTAAGTGAGGGTTGGATATGATAAGCCTCAATTGTATACATGAATGAAATTCTCAAATGATAAAAAAGGAATAAATTTTTGCATAAATCCAAATATACGAAGAGAATAAAAAAGCAATTATAAGATAAAAAGCTATGCTTTTGCAGGCAAATTTCTGAGTTTGAGGCCAGCCTGGTTTACAGAATGAGTTCCAGGACAGCCAGGGCTGCACAGAGAAACCCTATCTCAAAAAAAAAAAAAAAAAACAACAACAACAAAAAAATAAAACTATTCTTTCAGTTACAAATTCATCCTTACACTAAAGTCATAAATATTAATTAGACTTACTAAAATTAGATCTTCTAAAACTCATGTATTATGTAGCACTGTAAATTGTAGTTTCTAGGCAGCATTTGATATGCTAGAATAGTCACAAATATCTTCTATAGGCTTGGTCCTTAATGTAAAATTGCATGATAGTGGGATATTAACTGAAATAAAAGAGAGAACACCATTTTGTTCCACATTTACCTTGTATCTGCCTAGACATTTCTCAGGCTTCCATCCAGCAACAGCCATATCCTCCTAGGAAACATATTTTTCATAACACTGACCACAGTCCAGACACATTAATAAAAATAAGGTGTTTGTCTGCAACCTTGTGCATAAATCTAAATTAACTAAGAGGGAATATAAATAGAAAATCATTTCCAGGCAGTGTCTGAAAAATAATGCTGATCTTTGCAAGAAACAAGATTTACAAAGTCCCCACAAACCTCATTGATGGAAACCAACACTGAGAAGTTATATGATATAGCATTGCCTCTTAAAAAGGTATGCTTTTTTAAAAGCTAAACTTAGTGTGCTTATACACAAAGAACCATTTTAGAGGCATGAGCCTGCTCTTGGTCTCACCATTAATAAAAAGGCCTAACATTTTTTTTTCAAATGCTTAATCACAATGGTGGTCAGTAAGAATTTCACATGGATCATTTCAGTTAAAAAATGTAGATTACTGAGTAGTCATTATTGGCCTCTCTCCTCTCTGTAAAGATATTCTAACATTTAGTTTTCCCATTTCTCTGTTCTCTATCCATGATTATGACATCAATTAGGATATCGTGCCAATCACATAGAAACACTATTTTTGACATGGACTCCAAAACTCTCTGACAAATGAAACAATGTAAGTCAAATATATTTCTAATATATAAGGAGATCAATGATCATTCAAATGTATTCAGAGACTAGCAAATGGATTCCAAGATTAAGATGTAAATGATACGAATAACTTTTACATGCTGGAGAGTTTAAGAGTAATATCTATATATACAAAACAATTCTGGTGCTGTTTAGAGAGTAGCAATGGTGAAAAGGGTAAAGGAACAAAAACAATAAGAAAACAACAATGAAAGTTGAGATTTGAGTTGCTACACCTATCCCACCAACCTTATTCTAGTCATCATGAGTTGACCTAAAATAAAAATTTTAGGCATCAAAGTATATTTCCTATAAAATCATAGATAATATACTAAAATTCTAAATAAGGAAATGTTCAGGCAGATATAAGTAATACACTTAACACTAAACATACAAGGACAGAAAATAATACCCATGGCATAATTAAAACATCAAAAAGACAGAGTAATAAAAAGATATTGAAAGCAGCAAGAGGGAAAGGTAAAGTCACCTATAAAGTCAGAATTATCAAACTAACTACTAACTTTTCCATCACAACCTTTTAAAATCAGATGGAATCAGAGAGATGACGATTTGATTTTATGAAGAGAAGCAGGAATAATTTAACATATGTAAATTAATACATATAGGGAACAATACAATAAAACTAATGAGAGAAACCACATACCATATGATAAGAAGTCCTCCATCAAAACTTTATATTCCTGCATGGCATGACATAAGTCCTGACAATATATGAATTTTCTCAGTATACAATATACAATTGCAAAATTCAATTCCATAGTAATTATGATCAATGGAGGAAAAACTCCAAGCATTTCTACTAAAACCAGGAATAAAGCTATAAGGCAATCACCTCTCCAATCTTGCTTTGTATATTGCTTGAAATCTTAGAATAAATAAGGAAAAAAGAACTAAAAAATGAAGGAGAGTAAATGTAATCTTATATACAGATGATCTAATATTATAAATATATACTCATTAAGATACACATGTTTGGGGTGTCTAGATTACCTCAATCAGGATGATATTTTTTAGTTCCATCTATTTGCCTGCAAAAGTAATGATGTCCTTGTTTTTAGTAACTGAATAGTATACAGTTGTGTAAATGAAACACATTTTCTGTGTCCATTATTCAGATAAGGGACATCTGGGTTTCATGCAGTTTATGGCTATCATAAATTAAGACTTCTATTAACATAGTGGAGCATGTGTCCTTATGATATGGTAGAGAGCTTCTTTGGGGTTTATATACAGGAGTAATAAATCTGGCTATTCAGGTAGAACTGTTTCCGATTTTCTGAGAAAATTCCAGATTGATTTTCAGGGTGGTTGTACAAGTTTGAAATCCCATTAACTATAGAGGCATGTTCCCCTTTCTCTATAGCCTTGACAGCATGTGTTGTCATTTGGGTTTTTTATCTTACCATTCTGATTTTTGTAAGGTGCAATAGCTCAGTCATTTTGATTTGCATTTTTCCTCATGACTAATGATGTTGAACATTTCTTTAATTTCTTTAATTTCTCTGCTGAGAATTCTCCACTTACTTCTGTACACCAGTTTTTAGTTGTGTTATTTGTTGATTTGAAGTCTAACTTCTTGAGTTTTTATATATTTTGGATATTAGCATTAAGTCAGATGTAAGGTTAGTGAAAATATTTTCACAATCTGTAGACTTCCATTTTGTCTTATTGACAGTGTACTCTGTCTTACCAAAACTTTACAATTTCTAGGGGTCTCATTTATCATTTGTTGATTTTAGAACCTGAGACACTGATGTTCTATTTGGATCTAGCCAATGGGAGAGCATTAATCCCTGACACTATTACTGAGTCTATGTTGTTCTTGCAGAAGAAGCCTCGAACATCTGTCCTCTGAGAAGCTCTAAGCAGATGCATATACTCACAGTCAAGCATTGGATGGAGGTCATGGATCCTTATGGAAGAGTTAGGGGAAGGATTGAAAGAGCATAGGGATGGCAATCCCATATGAAGACTAATGATGACAGCTAACCCAGACCCCTGGGAGCTTCTAGAAAGTGAGCAACCAACCAAAGTATATGCACAGGCTCATCTAAAGCCCCAGCATATATGTAGCAGACAACTGCTTTGTCTGGCCTCAGTGGCAGAAGATATGTCTAATCTTGTAGAGACTTAATTCCTTAGGGTGGGAAATTTTCAGGGGGCACCCAGTTAGAGGTGAAGAAGAAGTAGTATGGGGGGGAAGAACAATGTGAGGGGGACCAAGACAGGAGGCAATGTGGGGGATATAAATAAATAAAATAATTAATTAGTAAAAACTCATATACATATATTTCCAAATACCTATATGTTCTCTTTTTTCCTAAAGATGTATTTATCTGTCATCTTATCTATCTATATATACTTGCCTATCTATCCAGCCATTTATCTATCTATCTATCTATCTATCTATCTATCTATCTATCTATCTATCTATCTATCTTCTATATAATATGTAGCTATCTATCATTCCTTATCTATCTACTTATTTATCTATAGATCAATATTATCTATCACTCTTAATAATTTAATTATTTTCTAATTCAATTATATATACTTCTATGCATTTCCCTCCATATCTATCCAAAGTCTACATGTATGATTTCTATATATACCATCTATTATATCTCTATAGATCTCTGTATCTATTGGTACAAGTCATTTAGGGAAGGCTATGGCAAGAATATGAATTTTTTGGAGGTAGCCCACCAATTTGCATAGTTGCAATTGGCCTGCTTTGTGAGAGAAAGACCCCAGACATTTCATCCCAGGTTTGCTTCTTGTTATTGATATGCTTTTACTACTACTGTTACATAGCCTAATGATTCCTGGGTACCCTATTGGGTAAATTTCTTGAAGATCAACATAAAGATAAACTTTAATGCTTTAGGGTTGTTTAGATGTATTAACGACATTATAGCATTCTTGATTTGACTCATGTAATTTTAGGAAGAAAGTTTAAGTTTTAGCTATTTTGCCAGAAAGATATAATAAAGTTAGAATCAAAAATATAATTGTGCCAGATCCTTATAAAATAGTAATTAAAACTGCATGTTAAAGGGTAAAATGAGTTTTTATAATTGCACTTTGAAGAGAAATAGGTTTGAGAGAGATTTGTGATCAAGGAAAAACATTCATTATAAGTCAGATCCAAGGGCGGCCATAAGTGTACACTGTGATAAGTGAGGCAAAATCAAACTGTTGCTTTGAACATATAATGAGCATAAAGAATGAAATATTATTCTGAACTTACTATCAATATCCATTTGTATCCTTTTAGTGTAACATTTTATCTGTGAGGTAATTTCATGAAGAACTTTTGTCTAAGAAGCTATAAGAAGGCTGAGAGACAAAGAATGTCTGGCTCTTGGGGCTCCATCCAACAAGTGTGTGAATGTGTGTGTCTCTGTGTGTGTGTGTGTGTGTGTGTGTAATACGTATACATGTCTGTCTGCCTATATGTGCATACATGTTTATGTACATAGGCATATGTTTATGTATAAGTATTCATGTATACTTGTGAAGCTGATGAAACTGGTGGTCAGGCATGATTCAGTGAGGGAATAATTGTGTGTGTGTGTGTGTGTGTGTGTTTGCATGAACTTCTCTCTATTCTTTTTTTTCTTGCTGACCACTTAAAGGTTGAAAGGGTTCAGAGTTTTTCACTGGATATTCATCCTGGACTCAGAAAATTAAGTTTTTCTCCCAGAACTATCAGTGATGACCCCTTATATAACTTTCCACTAGCAGTGGAGACCCCCATTGGCTGCTATCAGCACCAAGTCTAATTATACTTCATACCTTGCTGCCTTTCTCAGTTACCTGGATATCAAGATGGTTTTGATAATCTATCATCTGACTCCCATTTACCTTTCACTCTGAGTTATCAATTGTATCATCTTTCTATCCATATACTTACTTATATGCTGCTGCAGACAGCATACTATGACAGGGAATGCCCAAAGAAGACCAGAATGGAGATATATCAAAAGCCTATGGCAGCACCTTGTAAAAAAGGATGGTGTATGGGACTCTGAGAAGCAGAGACACATCCCTCCAGGGGATCCACCATCTGAAATAAGGGACTGCCTGCAGTAGGCCTGGATGTAGACATCTCAGTAACCCACAGCAGCACTTAAAAATACAAAACAAAACAGCTGTCCCCACTTGTAACCTTAGCCCTGAACAACAGCTGTATAGATTTTATTTGTGCATGACTGCTTTTCAGATGGCCTTGTGTGCATAATACTTCTATCTGGCTTTCCTATTTCTTCTTCTGCTCTGGTGAATTCGGTGAAACTTGATGTTCCTTGATGTAAGGATTCTTAAACAATTAAAAGTTGAGGCTTAGGGCCACAGTACAGCATAGTACTCATGGCCCAAGTGCATGCTGTGAGCTCTCATCTTGGAAGCAATGTAATAACTGCACAATGGTAGTTCCAGATGAATGTTTGACTTGCAAATAAAGTTTGAAGAAAGTATTTGAAAATGAAATAGAGGCAACAATGGGATCCTGAGAAAGGAAAACGTTATTGAAGTTATGAAATAAGTTTTGCACAACATTTAATATTGGTTCCTGGATAAGCAAGTATAGAATACCTAAAATTATATATTAGTAAAACTAAGTCAAAACACTGAGATTCTTAGGGAGTCATTGCAGAAAGCTAACAAAACTGCTGAGTTAAGAGTTAAGTTGACTCTGACCACTGCCTGGTAGCTTTGCCCATGTCATTTATCAATAGAGTTTCACAGGAAAATGCAAGTAGCTGACCTTGGAGCTCTGAGCTCTGGAGTATAATAAGTGAAAAGTTAAAGTTCAAATATGATAAGTTTGCAATTACTATTATTTTGGCCACAGGCCTGGGGATACAGGAAGCTTAAAACTTTGAAAAACAATTGTAATTCTTAATTCTGTGTGGAATATGCTTATTCTTTTGAATTTAATTTGGCAATGATTATGCAACATCTTTTTTCTACATGCCTTTTTGAGTATCAATAATAGACTCAGTCAATATAAAAGCAAGAGAACAAGTGGAGAGCGAGTGAAGAAAGAATGAGGTACACATGAGATGTGCGTGAGGTGATTGTAGAGTGAGTAGGATTGTGAGAGGGTGTGTGAGGAGAAGAGTGTGTGTGTGTGTGTGTGTGTGTGTGTGTGTGTGAGAGAGAGAGAGAGAGAGAGAGAGAGAGAGAGAGAGAGAGAGATTGAGAGAGACAATGTGTAGAATGAGTGAAGAAAGAATGTGAGGTGTGTGTGAAGAGTGTGCGTGAGTGATAGGGGATCACATAGAGGTGTGTAGAAGTGTGGGAGTTAGAGAAAATAAGTACATAGGAGAAAAACAGAGTGGGCAGGATAATGCAGCATGTGCAGTCTCAACCTGTGATTGATTGAGCAAGAGAAACAGAGAGAGAAAGAGAGACAGAGAGCAGAGAGAGAGAGAGAGAAAGAGAGACAGAGAGCAGAGAGAGAGAGAGAGCAACTTTAAGCCTTGAAAATTAGCCTGTAAGTTTGTACCCCAAAAGTAGTTTGTGTCTGTTTATTATCTACCTTCCAGATATTCCTGCTTCCAGTTGAGAACTTTGATCCTATGTCAAGGGTGGACCCTGACAATATGCCTAATCATCTATTTATTATTTGGCCATCACCATCACCATCTATTTTCTATAAAATATCTTTCACCTATATATAAATGTAGCCATTATGAACATGGTTTATTCATTTATAGTTTTTATTCTTCTCTTCTAAAATTCATCACTTCCTGTATTCTTATTGTTGGTTTTGTGTATCTATTTTACTTTTATATTTACTTTAAGCATCTCAAGCAGTAATAAAATTTTGTGTCATGATTTTTTAATAAGTCCTTGTTATAAAATGACTATATTTCTGTCTCAATTTTAAAAGGCATATTTTGTCCCACTAATAGTGTTTGACATAAGGAAAATAATATGTTTAGAATAAAGAATTTTCTGCTGTCATATTTACATATGTTGTATTTACATCTGTGTATATAATATGTGTTAACAAAATCACGGTAATATATGTTGTTTTAATTTAATTAGTTTATACTTGGAAACTTCAAGATCCTCTCTTATAGATATTCACAAATTGCATGTGATATCATCACATGTAATTCTATGAAACTTGATATTTTAGATACTATTCTACTGTTGTGATAACAAACCATGATCAACTGTTTATTTGAACCTTAAGGTTCTATGGAAAGAAAATCTATCACCATCATGTTACAAAGCATTGAGGTGGAGCATGACAACTGGACCTAAAAGCTGATACCTGGAGGCTGATATCTCAAAATGCAAACAATAAGCAAAGAGAGTAAATTGATATATTTCAAGTGTTTAGATTCTCCACATCTGCAACCTCTTATGTATTTCCTCCCACAAAGCTGTGATTCCTAACCTTGCCCAAACCAGGCTATTAACTGGGGACCAAGTACATAAGTCACGCCAAATAAGGGGGAGATCATGTGTGAAAGACCTCTCATATCAATATATTCATTCTATGGAACTAGATTTGGTTTATCTTATCTAAAAACTATCTACCTATGATTAAGAACACTGTAGGAATAGCACATGGTTCTCTAGGCAATGCTCTTGCTTCAAACTGATCAGTACTCAACTTCAGACAACAATGGCGCCAATATAAGCACTGAACGTGTCCTCACATGCATATAATCCAGCACTGGAAGACCGTTGAATGAAGCAGAATTCAAAGTTTTGCTGTTCATTGAATTTAGCTGAAACAGTAAGGTTCAGTGAGAAACCCATGTACATCCCAGTTCCTCAGAAGTAAAATGAAGTAGATAATCAAATCAGAAAAACCTCTCACATCCACATGTGGCTACAGATGGAAGACAAACAGCCATGTGTGCACATACATGCATACACAACACACACACACAGAACCATGTTGAGGTTTTGTCATTTGCTGCTTATCATAATGTTATGTGTTGGCTTCAAAGATCTGGAGAAAAAGAGCCACTATGGAAGAGGGATGCAGAAGGGAGGAGAGCCACCATGGGCTATGGGCCAAGAGCAGTCCAGATAAAACATAGTCATTAATAACTTGGAGTGTGGATAGGTGGTAGATTCTAACAAAATGGAGGGTAGATAGTTTCCCAGCTATTGTGATGAATAAGGCATATTAAAATATGAAAACAATACATGTGTGTGTTCATCTTGAAACAAATGTGGTCTAAGGTGAGAAGGAACCACATGCTTGAAAATTTTTAAACCCTGTTTTTAGGAAATACACTAACAATTATAAATAAGGATTTATGGCATATATAAGATAGTATACATATTTCTTTTCAACCCTGTCTCCTGTCAAGTTAAATCATGAGAAGTCAGTTGCATTCATGATGCTTCATTGAGTTTTATTCAGTACCATATAACATTATACAGATCTGATGTCTCAAGTGGATATACATAATCCTCACCGGACAATTCAATAAATGTATTCTCACCATAGCGCCAAGTTATATGTGTTAGTTTTCTCAAGTGCTGTGACTTCACATTCTCTGGGAGAAAAATCTGGACATGATATGGCTCTTGTGCTAATGAACTCACAGAAAATGGAATTTTTTCTCTCTTAGGATTAATATTGCTGTGTTAAAACACCATTATCCAAAGCAACTCGTGGAAGAAAAATTTATTTGGTATATATATCCTGAATTCAATCTTTTAAACAAAGTCAAACCATCAACTAATTTTGTGTTGGTACCTTAAGACAGGAACTCATACCAGAAACATAAAGAAGAGTAACTTCCTGGCTTGTTTCTTATGGATTGTTCAACTTGCCTTCTTATTGAACCTAGTAACACCAGCCCATAGGTGTCCTTACCTACAGTAGCCTGGCCCTCCATCAGCCAATAATTTAAAAAATGCTTTCCAGCCTTTCCTACAGCTAGATAATATGGAGTCATTTTTCAAATGAGATTCTGTCTTCTTTGATGATCATAGCATGTGTCAGGTTGATGTAAAACTCTCAAACACACTGGCATAAGACTTTCACAAGACCAAATAAATTAAAATTTCAGCATGAACAGCTCATAGGGTCCTACCTTTATCTGCAGAGATATTGACATTATGGGGTATCAGTTTTCTTCAACACTCATAAGTTGCCTGAGCTTTAGCACATTCTCCCACACACTTGCACTTATTAGTCACACGAATTGGATTCAGTGACAATCAACCAGGGTCAAGGGGTTGAAGTTTGGTTTCATAAAAAGCTAAAGGAAAGAAACAGAAGGATGTGAATTATCGAAATATATTAGACACATACACAAAATTCTCAAATAATAAATGAAATAGTTTAACATACTATGGTTTCCCAGTAAAAAAAATCTTGTCTTAATTTCGTTATCATTACATATTTTTGCAATGGGTGGGAAATAGATTTTAGATATTTTTACATGTAATTATTAAAGAAAATTTATTTCTAGTTTCCTCTCTCCCCTGACTCCTTATTCTATTTACTTTTGTCCCTAGATTTTGCTTAAAAGTTGAGAAAATTTCTGTGAGAATAGTTCCATCCATACCCATTTATCACAGCAGGCTAAATAGCCTTGAAAATCTGTTCTTTGAAACACCTGACATTGCAAAATTTCCTTTCTGTTCTTTTTGTTCTTATCTTTCCTTTCATTTTATTTTCTTTGAAGGGGGCTGTGGAGGCTCTTCTATTAATTAATTAATTAATTTTTTTCAACAAAGTATTTTACAAATAATATATGCCAAACACCAAACACCATCTTGCTGTCAGGTTTTAGAGAACATTATATAAACGTGGTAAATGACTGAGTAGTTCAAGGATTTCATTGGTACTGTTTTGGACAAAAGCCTAGTCTACTACTAGATTCTTTTGTGACAAGACATGGACAGCTGGGACTCCGCCTCATTGATTGAAGGTTTTACTAGGGTCACACCCAAATATTTTAAGAAGTCTCCTTATCAGTGCTCAAACAGTCCTTAATTTTATCTGTCAATCCCCACAATCCCTCTTTAAACATGATCTCCCTTCTTCATCACAAACTAATTTTCCCATTCTAGTCTAAACATATAATATACTCTATATCATCGACCTCAGTGGGATCCAGGTATCCCCACCTAGTCCTTCCTCTATACCAAACATTTCTGGGTCTACAGATTTAGCTTGGTTATATTTTACTTGACAGTGAATATCCACATATACGGGAATATATACCATATTTATAATTCTTGATATGTATTAACACACATGGGATGATTTTTCCTACATCTTTCAATTTGACTACACATTTCATGATGTCATTTATTTAATCATCTGAGTAATTCTCTATTGTGAAAATGTGTTACATTTTCATATTCACTCTTCTGTTGAGGGATAACTAGGTTGTTTCCAATTTCTGGATAATATGAAGAGAACAACTATGACTATGTTTGAGAAAGTGTCATTGTAGAAGATTACAGTAATTTTTTAGGTAGACTCCCAAGAGTGCTATATTTATATCTTAAGGTAGATTGATTTTCATATTTATGAGGAACTGTTAAACTGATTTTCATATTGGAAATAAAATTTTGTACTGCCAAAAGCAATGCATTAGTGTTGCTCATTTTTCATATCTTTGTTATCATGTGCTTTTATTTGTTTCATTGATCTTTACCATTCTAACAGTAAGACAAAATCACGAAGTAGTTTTGCTTTGCATTTTCATGATTTCTCAGGAGGTTGAACATTTCTTGAAGTGTTTTTCTCCATTTGAGTTTCTTCGAATAATTACAAATCAATAACTTATAGTTTTTAAAAGTTGAAAATATTTCACCCGAGAAACAACTTTTGACCTAGAATGTTGTGTTCCACACTTAGAACACTAAGGTAATTGCAAAAAAAAATACACTGATAAAAATAGAACATAAAGCACTAATTTTTGGAAGGGAAAATGACAGAGCAGGAGCAGACATCATGTCTCTGTCTTCCTATGAATCTGAAAGAAACCATTATCCTTTTTCTTCTAAATGGGTGTTATATATTAGCCTGAGGATCACTGAATTCCCTCTGTAATTAATTAAGCTGTGAAGTCCACCACCAAAACTTCTCTGTTTTAATCAGAAAATGAATTATAGCTTGTGATTAAATGTGTTAGCCTGCAATGAGCACCTAGAGGAATTAACAGAAATCCTATACAACCTAGAGACTGAAAATTAACTAAAACTACAATATTATTGCCAAGCTCACAAACTGTTGAGGATACTATTTGAATCGGTATGGCCCAATCTGGCTTGATCTTATGAGGCTGCCTTGTTCCCAATGAGACAAGGCCTGGGGCCAAGAGCAGCAGCGTGCTATGCTGCTGCTTGGCTCAGGCCAGCCAGAAGCACTGGCCCTGGCACCCACAAGATGCCAGCATGGGAGATGGCTCTGCCAATCTACTACGCTGACTCCACAAAGCTGCCATCCACGTGGTACCTGGTAGAAATGAGACTCTAAGGCTTATTATTATCCAAAGGCTTTATATAATTGGAAATGCTCAATTAACAAGATGCCTATACAATTAGAGTTATTACCCAATATTTAACGTTTTGAAAAGTTACTACCTTAGACTGCTAGAGACACTATGACATCTTCTGTCATCTTCTCCGTCTCCCCAGTTCCTCTCTCCTAGCTCTTTCTCTTCAGTCTTCTTCCTTTCTTTGCTCCTCCCACATCAGCTCCTAACATACAATGTAACAGCAACAGGAAACCATCCTGCTACAACAAACCAACACTCTGGAGACATTGAAAAGCATATACAGACACATAGAAAATTTAATACCACAAAGTTTCTATTGTCACCAGAAAATGTCAACTCAACTATCTAGAAGAAACAGAGAACTAACTAAAATAGACTCTAGAGCTTGCCCCTCTTGAGCAACAGTATGAGATTTTGAGAAAATCAAGTTGAAACTGACTCAGAAGCTTTGTCCCTGAGAACTGGTTCTCACAGTATCCAATGGTGCCCAAGAAGCAGTCAAAAGGAAAAGCAACCAATAGTCCTAAAGTGTATGGATCACAACAATGACCAGCATGACAGTATGTCCTCAGTGATGTAATAATGGAACTTAACTCTTTGGAGTAAACAACAAAAATTTATGTGGACTTAAATAATACTCAACAGGAAGTAACTCATGCCTGTTACTCTAAATCTATCCAAGTACCTGATAGTAGATAGATTATGAATTGTAAAGGAGAAACAATTACTGCCATTTTCCTCAAATAGAATAATTTCTAGCTCTACTCTAAGTACTTAGAGTTAATGTAGCTTTCAACATCTGTTAAATAACCTATATTTTGCAATAATTTTGCAAATTATGTAATTTACAGAAAGCCATTAGGGGGCTTATCCCCCACTGATACATCTGTAACACAACACTGTCATATATGTTTGAGTAAAAATTACATGAGTAAAGAGAGAATTAATTTAAAAGACACAGGACAGAGATTTTAGCTGAGCCATAGTGATTTACATGTATGACTGGAAACCTAAAAAATGTGGCTACCTAGAAATGAACAGCACAGTACCAGTATCAGGTAACATGCCAAGATATATGGGAAAAATAAGGTTCTCCCCTGGATAAAAAACTTCAGGTGATTAGTGTCTGATGAGAGGGAAAGAGTCTATATTCTTTAGAGACAAAGCTCCTGGTAAGTTATCCAGGTCTAAAGTATCAGCCATAAATACATTTACATATAAGCAAGTCTAAATTTCTAAGTTGTAATTACAGAAACATATATGTACCCATATGTATATATGTGTAACAATAATAATTGAAGAGGTCACGAATTTGAAATGGAATAGGGCATGATTTGAATAAAAGCGGTCCTGTATTGTTTGTCTAAGACATGGTAACTCACAGAGTGACGCTGAATTTTGCCACATCATCTAACTTAAAATAATACCACACAGACAAACCTAATGTAGACATTAAGACTGCTTTCTCATGAAAGTAGCTACAGTGTTGGATAATTGAAGAGGTATGGATAATCTTGAAGGTTCTATGAGAAGGGAAACCATAATCAGACATTGTTTGAAATTTATTTTGAACAGAAAAAAAGGGGAAAGGCTTTATGGTAAAGTGATTCTGAATTGTGTCAAGTTTACACTTAAAGCTAACCACACCACCTGAAACTTTGTCAACTGAACGCAGAAACTCCTCACTTTTGTTTGAGAAGTAGCCTCATTACATAATCCTAGCTGGAGTATCCTTAACTGTGTGGGATACAGTTGCCCCTGACATAAGCAACTGCTTCCAGAATGCAAAATAAATAAATAAATAAATAAATAAATAAATATATAAATTGTTTGACACTATTTCTGGCCGACAGTAACATGTTTAAAATTAACCTCTATTCTTTGTTCCTAAAGTCTTCTTTTATGGCAATTTAATATACATTCAAAATGTTAATTTTCAAAATAATTTTCAGAGTTCAAATCCTCTTTAATGTCCATGTTCAATAGCTTGGTTGATTATATTCAACTTGATTTTTCTACTTTCACACAGCACAGGGCATTCTGTCTATGAAATAGTGGCATACACAGTTTTCCTCATTATCACCACGTCAGCTAACTTAACAAAGATAGTTTCTCACAGATATGTCCACAGGCCAATACACATACACAAGCTCTCATTGGGACTCCATGACCAAGTTATTCTTCATTATGTAAAGTTTAAATTACAAATAATCCAGAAAACAACCAAAACATGATAATATTATATGGGAATGGCATGTCACTGCACTCAGAACAGTTATAATTAGCAAAATAAATGACACATGCTAAGGAAGAAGTAGATAAAGGAAACATCTACACTGCTGGGAGAAATTTAAATTAGCTGAATCATTAGTGGCATCTGTTTGTAGGTTCCTCAGTGCCAGGTCTGGCATGGCTGACTAAGGGGAGGTGTGACATAGTTCCTGTCCCTGGAGCATTGCCAGGTTGTTAATCCCCATTATCGCCATATGTGCTAATGGTTTCTTTTGCCCTGAAGCTGATCTGCTATCTTTACTACTCTACTTTCAAGCTTTCTTTCTGGGGAACATAGCCACCTCCCCACACCGCCTTAGAACTCAGAGCTAATTATGCCATAATAATTGAAACAGATGTGGTTTTCAGAAATGAGGAAGAAATGATGTGGAGGATAAGGGACATGCCTTCTGTTTGGCCTTTAGGGCCATGGGAAATGATCAAGACAACGTGACCATAAGGGCCATAAAAGCCTACATAGTCCTTTGCAGAAATAGTTCATTTCCAGAGTTGGCCTTGAATGTGGGATCATGAAATGATACATGTACTCTCTAATCCAATGACTGCTATATTAATCAGTCAGAGTGAACTTGGGGACATTAAGGATAGAGAGTTAAAGTGGTCCTAGGAAGAAAAGGTATGGATAGAAAAGTAGGAAATTATATATAATTTAGGAATAAATAATATTAGAAGGAGAGTACATGAGGCTATGAAATTGCTAGGATGAGGAAAGGAAGATTAGAGAATTAAAAGATGCTGTAGAAGCATATAAAAAGTTAGTAATCAGTTTTCATAGCTGTTTGAAGAGTTGGAGATAATAATGTCTGGAAATATATTAGAGAGAGTTAACTGTTTTACTTACATAAAATCAAAACTTAGTAAGGAATTATTTTAATTGTAGTAGTCTGTTATCTTTCAGTTTTTACATAAAAATATTTACTAAACACTGCTGTCTGCTATATCAGGAAACCATAAGAACTGTGCCCAACTACGTGTGAAGAACAGGCCATGTGACCCTATAAGGAAATATCTTTTTGTTTTGAGTTTAGTTTTGCTCCAAGGAAATGAGATTTGGGACTATTGATTGAAGACTCATAACATTTATGGAAATTTAAGAATTTTTCATAATTATTAACAATGATTAAAGCATTGGTGATGTAGCTTTAGTAATAAAAGACTAGGTTCAGGCTCTCTCTGATCATTAAGCTTAAGAATAATTAAGCTGAATAATAAAGAATACTGAGAATCATCAGGGAACAGAGAAAATATGGCAGGCAAATGGGTAAGACTAAAAAATATCTCATGCTGAGTAAAGTAACCCAGACCCAAAATGAGCAGTATGATATGAACTCATTAATAACTGAATATTAGCCAAAAAGTACAGAATGCCCATAATAAAACCCAAAATTCTTAAGAAGTTTAATAAGAAGGAAAGGCAAAAGTGGAGATGCTTGAAGCCCACTTGGAAGGAGGAACAAATTAACCATGAGAGGCAGCAGGAGAGAGAAAGAGGAGGGGGGAGGAAAAGGGGAAAGGATCAGTTTTCAAATGACCAGTACAGAAGGCCAGAGGTCTAAGAGAATGAATGGAAATATGCAGTTTCTGGGTTTAGGGAGAGGGGAAAACCACTAGAAAGTACCAGAGACCTGGGATTTGAAAGACTCCTAGGACTCAGTGAGGATGAGCACAGGTGAAATGGCTAACAGTACGGAGATGGAATCTGGATAATCTACAGTAGATAAACAGTGCCCACAGTGGAGGGATGGAGTCACCAACCCACCTTCAAAAATTTTGACCCAGAATTGTTACTTTCTAAAAGAAATAAAGGTGAAAAAATGGAGCAGATACTGAAGGAAAGGTAATCAAGTGACCTGCTGAACTTGGGATTTATTCCATGGGTGAGCACCAAACCCTGACACTACTACGAGAGCATGTTGTGATTGCAGATTGCAGCCTTGCAAGGCTGACTCTCCTTTGTGAGGCCCTTTCAACAGCTGACTGAGATAAATGCAGAAATTTACAGCCAATCATAGGAATGAAGTCAGGGACCCCTATGTAAGAGTTGGGGAAAGGATTGAAACAATTGAAAGGGAAGGAAATCCCATAGGAAGACCAATATTGTCAATAACCCAGAAGCCTGAGAACTCCCAAGAGACTAAGCAACCAAGCAATCACTGAATTGCACGGACTGGTTATGACCCCTGCCACATATGTAGCAGTGAATAACCTAGTCTGTCCTCAGTGGGAGAGGATGGTTCTAATCCTATAGAGATTTGATGACACCCAGGAAGGTGGATGCTGGGTCTGGGGTATGGTGAGGTTAGATGGGAGTGGATGGGGCTAGGTGGGTGAAAGAACACCTTCTCTGAGACAAAGAGGAGGCAGGATGGGATAAAGAACTATGGGAGTGGGTAATAGGAGGGGAGAACAACTTTGGAACGTAAATTTAAAAAAACAATTTAAGAGTCCTGAGTGCAATGGTTTTTACAATTCCTTATACAAGTATACTATCATATTTTTAAGATTAGAATCAAAAGTTTTCAGGAGCTAATGTCTTCTATTTGTACATGTATAATTGTGTGTGTGTGTGTGTGTGTGTGTGTGTGTGTGTGCATTCATGCTTATGGTGGGTGTGTAGTTTTCTGTGTACTCCAGCACATGTGGAGGTCAGACTAAAACTAGTTGAAGGTCCTTATTACTCTCATGTTTGCCAGTGCTCACACAAGGTTATCTGGAACATGAGTTCCCATGAGTTCTCCCACTTTTATATCACATCTTACCATAGGAGCACAAATATCACAAATACAAGCTTGCATTTTTGCATTTTACTGGGACAACAGGATTTATACTCAGAATCCATGTTTGCCTAACAAGTGTTTTACCCATTAAGCCATCAAACCAACACCAAACCATAGGCATTGAATGCATATTTGGGAGGGATTGTCTACTTTTTCACACTTTCTGTAATTATGCACCATAGCAGTTAGTAGGTTGCATTCTGGAACTGTAGATCTCACAATTTATATTAATTGTTAATTGGATCATTGTTTCACTGATAATTTCAACTTTTCTATAGTAAATAAATTTATGTTTAGTTTGTAATCTTTTTAGTTAGCTATTCTATAAAATATGAACTTTCTCAAAAATATCGTCTCAGCTTATGTATCTGGACATCTATCTGTCCCTCAAATTCATGACTTCTATATATTTCACACAAAAGCTGTTTTAATCTAACCAAATAAGTTCCTTAAATCATAGGAATTATTGCAATATTTCTCAACCCACGTATAGGTTATGCTTTACAAGTGTGAACCCAGAGTCTGTTTTTCTTGTCCTACTTTATTGGATTCACCTCACAACAAGCTTACTTATTAACTATTTCATGTAGTTGTCATAGAGCTATAATGGCACGTTGCAAATGTATAGCAGAATCTTCTGAAATGCACTGTATATGTACTACAGATCAGTCAAGAATACCACAATAGATTTGAAATCTAATGATAATGGACAGACTTAGAAATAAGCAGTCATTAATATATCCTACAAGTATTTTATATCAACTGAACACAGTAAATGAAATTAAACATCTTACATTTATTAATTACTTTGCTCTTGCTGATAAATTACCTTACCAGAAGGAACTTACAGCAAAAAGAGTTTAGTTTTAGCTTACAGTTGCAGAGGGACAGAGTCCACTTTGGCAGAGTAGAGAGAGTACCAGGAGCTAGCTAGTCACAGTTCATACACACACAGGGAAAATAAGGAAGTCAAGTAGTGCGACCAAGCAACAAGGCCACAAAGACACAAAGCCAACTCAGGTACTATGTATTCTTCAGCAAGACCTCCACTTCCTGAAGGTTCCTTAGTATCAGGAACAGCATCAGCAACCGGAGAAAATGTTCAAAGGCATGAAATCATAAGAAAATTACTCCTTCAACCTGGTACAGTATGCGCTGTTGTTCTTAAAACAAAAGATTCATTCCAGTGGGTTATATATATATGGGCAATAAAATAAACATATAGCTGAATATATGAATGGTTGAATAGGGTTTTTATCCCTTTTAATCCACTAAGCTGTCTTTCTCGGTCATTAATATCTCTATAGCATCACATATTCCCCCTTTTTCTATTCCTTTCCTATTGCCTCCCTTCCTTCCTTCCTTGTTTCCTCCCTTCCTATCTTTCAACCTTTACTCCCCTCTTCTTTTTTTATTACTTTATACTCATGAAGTTATACATAAAATACAAGTATTATACTTTTAAGTGTGAGATAATATATCCTCTGTGGTGGTTTAAATATGCTTGGCTCAGAGAGTGACACTATTAGAAGATGTGGCCTTGCAGAATAAAGTGTGTCACTTTTGGAGTGGACAATATTACTCTCATCTTAGCCATATGGGAACAAGTCTTCTATTCTTTGACTTTGGAACAAGATATAGACCTCTCAGCTTTTCTCAAATCATGCCTGCCAGGATTCTCCCATGGTCTTGCCTTGATGATAATGGACTGAACTTCTGAACTTGTAACGTCAGCCGCAATTAAATGTTATTCTTTTAAATAGTTGCCTTGATCATGGTGTATTTTCACATCAGTAAAACCCTACCTAAGATATACTCACATAGGTAAACATTATGAAATGAATGCAGCCATGATCTTTGTTTAAGTTTGGATTCAAGTTTCTTTGAAAAAGGCAGCACAGCTACAGAACATCAAAGAGATAGGAGAGGGATCAGTGTATTAGTTCTACTTTTATCATTGTTTTAATTGTTAAAATGTGTTAAGCGCAAAAATTCACTGTGATATTCTCGTGTCTTTATTCATTCCAAGTTACAAATGTCCAACCATGTGGGTCAAAACTCACGGGGGACACGGGCGGGGACACGGGTCACGATTGTCCCGCGCTTCGGCACTTCCCAGCGAGACTCAGCAGCACAGACTGCTGGCAAATCGCGGGTGTGGGGAAAGAGTTCGAGCCCAGGAACAGGGAGAAGGGATGTTGCTCGCCCGGAGGTATGCGGGGTGGGTCATGCTTGTGTACCATGGTTGAGGCTGAGTCCCCCAGGGGCCCCACGAAGGTGGTGCACAGACCGATGTTGTAGAGAGAGAGCTCTGCGGGCTGGAGCAGAGAGTGCAAGAAGGGCTTCCCTCCCCCCATCCCCCGCGAGAGTTTTCCACTTACACAATGAGTCCAGAGTTCTAAGAGACATGTGGAGTTGAAGACATGCAGATTTATTGACATGGTGATGAGTTTGAATGATGGCGTGCATTCCCAAAAAATGCCAGAAGGGGTTTCCTTATATTGGAAGGGGGAGGGGCCAGGGCCTTTAGGTAATATGTAAATCTTGAGGCAGAGACCTGTTCCCCCGCCCTCTACCTGGGCCTTTCTGACTCACTGCACATTACATGGAGACCTAGTGTCAGGTCTCTGGGCTCTGGGGGCGTGGCCAAACACCCCAGGATTTCCATGGCCCCACACAACCACCCATCCATCCATTCATCATTAGAATCAGTTATGTTAAAAACCAACACAAATTTATCTTAAATATATGAAAATAAGTTCAAGACAAGTTATCATAGAAATTGAAGCAAAAACTGCAAAAAAAAACCCTTTATCTCAGTCTAGTTAGAATTGCAAATTTATAAAAATTGTGTTTATGAGAATGTGAACAAAAAGAGATTCTAATTTAGTTTCATAAGTAGGGTAAGTATTGTGTTACTAAACATCAGTGATGGTTCCTCTTTCTCTTCTTCTGCTTCCTCCTTTTAGTGATGAGAATGTATACCAGAGTCCTGAGGGTACTCACTTGGCATATTCCTTATCACCAGGCTACATCAACTGTCTGAAGTACTTATTACTGTTTATTCATCCCAGTGTTTTATTACTAGCAACACATGTAAATATGCTGCTTGTCATGAGGGTTTGACATCACATAAAATAATGAAAAAACGGAAGGATAGGTTTTGCGACACATTCTTGTAAATAAAACCTGACCTTTGGCTTGGTTCACAGGGTGTTTCCTTCTCCTGCCATCGTTTTCTGCATGATCAGCATGGATGCAGAATGAAAGGTCATTCTTTAAATACAAGAAGCCAATATTCAACAACAAATTTATAACAATGATACATGACTTTATTTTCCAAAATAAAAATACGCCATCTGGTTACAGCTCAAGCCTATATGTTGCAATCATTTATCATTTATTATTTGATATTAAAATAAAAGCATACAAAGATAAGAATTTAAATAATTTATTGTTGTTAGTTCACAATGTTTATTTCTAGCCATTTTCACAATATCTAAGGAAAATCCAGAACTGATGAGCAGTCACTCCTTTTTTCTGGCTTTTCAAGCCTGCAGAGATTATCATATGCTGTTTTGCTTTATACATTTATTGATTTACATAGTTCATATCAACCAAAACTCACAATACTTAAAGCCCTCTATGTCTGTATTAGTTATGTATTGGGGGCATACTTGTTTATTAGACATCCATAATGAGACCTCAGTTGTGATTATGTTAATTGTAAAATGACTTTTATTGGTCATAAGTTTATCAAAATAGCTAAGCTGACCATGAAACTCTAAGCATACAGTTATAACTGTCTTTTCTGCATTAGGAGTCTTAGCATGTATGAATATTCTGGCTTTTTGTTTGTGTGTTTGCTTGTTTTGTTCCCCACGAGGCCTAAGAACTTAGCAGAAACTGTCTTACTTGCAAGGCAATTACTTTGCTGACTGAATTCTAAACTCCCATATCCCCATTCTCTGCTATTTATTTTCTCCACTGAACTTTTCTTAACCTTTATTCACACTGGACCACATACCATGCCTTCTACTCCAATAACACTACAGTATTCTGTGAATGTATAAACCCATATAAGATGATTTACTGTGTTATACATTGTGACATTATGAGCCACGATGCAAAGAAAATTGCTATGTGTAACTTTGGTTGAACATATACTAATAGTTTTCTTGGGTGAACAATCAAGGATGAAATGGTAACAATTTATTTTGTCCTTAGTTGTTGTCTGAATTTCCTATTGTTTTATAACAGGCTACTTCTGTAGATTTCCACGACAAGTGACTACTTGAACATTTTTGTCCATGCAAGAATATATTTCTGTAGAAGAATGAATATTATTATTTCTGATATGAAAAGTAACATATCAACTTAACTCTTGCTAAGCTTTGGGCATCTGATTTTGAAATAGATAACATGCGTCCATCACATACTTCTGAAATTTAGTTAATAGAGAAACACTAGAGAAATATATGTAAAAAAGCATATGTATACATACATTACATAATGTGATCATGACATAGAAGGTAATTAAATCTAGATCAATGGTAGTGACCTTGATAATAGTTTCTGTAGATCATTAAAAACATATACATTTTACTTTAAATCCCAGACCCCTGAACATCCCTAGAAAACATTTACACATTCGTAATTCTCTAGGATTAAACTTCTGCATTTTTGCATGACCTCAGAGATGGATGCACCTTAGGGGAGAAAGAGAATGAGGAAATGGCATGGGCATACAGACACAACAAATGCTGTGGTTCAAAATGCTGTGAGTCAGCCTTGGTTCTTCAAAGTATCCTGGTATCTAAATGTTTTTAGTCTATTTAGTTGGACAAGATGTTTAGATGATTGAATTTTATGGCTATTATGCATACATAAACAAGGAGACAGGGTTTATGTACAAAGCTGTATCAAGGAGACAAATTTGGATAATCTTGGTATAAGCAGTATCTATATGGGCAGTATTATTCAGTGTATCAAGACCCAAGATGAGATACCTGTGGTGGAAATTTTCTGCCCCTTAACAAAACCTATGCCTGGTAAAAAGGAAGGGTTTTTCACCCTGGTCTGTGCATCCCATATGCTTTGCCTTTCATCCATGGGTCTGGATCCATGAAGACCTTAGCATAGCGATGCCCATGTCAACAATACACATTTACTCCAAGCTCTCACTTCTTCCTATATAAATTTATGGTGGAAGAATGCTTTGTGACTTCTCATGTTTTTATGTAAAGAATGATTAGTAAAGGTAACTTAAGATAGAAATTTCCTTCTGGTTTACTGTCCAGATGTTCAGTGCTTTGTGGAGTGAACACCAATGTGGAAGGTATGTGAGACTCTTAATCTTTTAAAATTTGCAGATAGGGAACAGAACTATGAACTTGTCTGCTCAACACTCTTTCTCCTTCTTATTCGGGTCTAAGCTTTGGGCCGAAGAATGGTCTATTCACATTTTGGGTGGGCATTCCTACTTCCATTTACTCAATCTAGTCATTTTCTCCACAGACAAGGACAGAATTTCATTTCCACAGTAATTCTAAATCCCATCAAGTGGAAAAGTTTAATCATTGCAGATGTAATCTTTAATGTCAGTTTTGACTACATTAAGCACTATATTAATAATGTAAGAAAAATGAAGGACAATACAGAGCTCAAATGCAAAACACAGAGACATTAGCAAGAATGATCAGAGGCGTGCAACCGTGTTTAAGTACAAGTACATGTGTAAAACATTCCTTGCTTGAAACGCTGATAGTTTAGAGTCTTATCAAAAAAAAATCTTGCCTCAAATTCTATGACCTGAGCCATAAAGCACATTTCTATGAAGCACTGAAAATGACTATTTGCCTTTAGTGTGACTTACCATTACAGAATACACACAATAAATTACATTTGATTAACTTATTTTCTTGCAGTATAGAAGCAAAAGATCCTAATTGACAAAAGAACACACACTCAACAACCTTTTCTGAACTGTGGTGTTTTGCTGAGGAGAAAACTTTTTTAAACAGCCTTGTAAAGGAGGAAGTGGTGTTTCAGCTTTACAACCACATGGAGGTGGGGATGGTGTTTCCTCCTTGTCTTGAAATATGGTTTCCTCTTCTGTGAAAGTTGATAAGATTTTAACTTCAGAATAGGAGAGTAGAATTTGTTCATTTCTCTGCTGTGCATTTTGGGGAATGTAGACATTCATTTTGTTTTAGAATTCATTTTTAAAATTACTTTTTGAGAATTTTAGAGCGTATGTAATGTATGTTCATATTCACTCCCTTCTATTTACCCTCTCCAATATTATTTCAGATTCTACCCACCTAATACAGCCTCAAATTAGTGCTTTTCATATGGGTGTGAGCAGGAGACCATTCAATGAGAATGTGCAACTGACCAGTTGTGATAACCCTCCAAAAGAAGAGACTCTTGCAGCAGCTGTCAACAGCAAATGGCTCCTCAGAAGTATGCCATCATGAGCTCTTTCATGGACCATTCTTGAATTTCTACTGGCTCAAATGCTATCTTTTAAGTATAGTGCAGCTTTTGTATTGACAGACCTAATAGTGAATCTGTGGTGACCTGGAGAACATGGTTTCCATTTTGATGACTGGCTTGACTAAAATCATTTAATTATAAGTATTTAATTAATATATTATATATTGATTTAGTCATGTACATGTGCAGAAAACTTGCCAATGGATGTTGAAGAACCCTGGATTTTACTGTGTGTGTGGGTAGGAGGATGTATTCTACTGTTGGCTTAATACTATTAAAGAAAGGAATAGTTACTGAAATGTGGAAGGTATATTAATGATCCCACATCATCATATGTAAAATCTCAACAAGGAAGGAGTGTAATGGAAAAAGGAAAAAAAATGTACATTTTTTGAATGTTCACCTTCATATTTCTGGACCTACTATTGGCTGAATGATGATTTTCAGTAAGGTCAAAGTGCCCAAGGTATCAATGGTGCAGATACAACAAGGAAAACTTTTCAGTACATAGAAAATTGGACAATAAATTTTGCTTTACAATATCCTTGAAAGAGTCATGATACCCTTTTTACATGTGGAGATATGACTAGACTATATTGAATTGTTTCTAGACTAAGTGCTAGTTCTTCGGAGTTGGAAAATAGAGGTGGGAGTCTATGATGGTAATAGAGTGACAATTTAAGTTTTGGAAATGCATTCTTCTAAACAAAACTGCAGCAGTTTTCATCAGATCAGCTGTGTCTGCTTGAAAGTGTTCATCATGAACAAGTTTCTGAAATGTTGATATCTCCTCAAAGAAAGAGTATTGGGGAGAATCGCTGAACCATCACCTGATATTCATGCTTCTCCTCTCAATTTTTATATATGGTTATGCCCATAGTGCTATTGCCTTGAGGTCTATAGAGATATTATAGTATGTAGATAGGCTGGATAAAGTTAATTGAACAGCTCTATTCATGCAGCTATGAAGACATCAACTTTAATGGAAATAAAGATTTTACAGTAGAGCTACTCTGGTGTCACCCATATTCCTGCACATAAGCCCCACTTATGCCTTGTAAGTGGAATAAACTTATCAGTTCCTCAGAGTAAGCTTTGACACTATGGCTTATGTTTGAAACTTATATGGTGAGTAGATGTTTGCTCTTAAAACAACTTGCTTCTTTACCAAATAAGATATTTTACTGACTGTAGAGACATTGTATCTGATGGCATCTGGACTTGTTATTTATTTCTGCGTGAACTGTAAATTTGTTCACCAGTCTTGCATTCAAATTCTAAAAGACAGACATAATTGAATGACCATATCAGTTATCATTCAACACAGAAAAATTGTCTGGAGTACATGTCTTCAAATTACTCCCTCGGAGAGTATTGGTTGTAATGTGGACAAAGGAATGTTTCAATCAGTTGTGTTTAGAAGGTAAAGTTAAATAGTAAAATGCCAAATTAATCAGTTTGAGATATTTCTTTTCTTTTTTCTTTTTTTTTGTGCACAAGCTTTTAGCTTTTTTTCTTTTCAGTTGATACATATTATTTTTATTGGATATTTTACTTATTTACATTTCAAATGTTATCCCCTTTCCCAGTTTCCCCTCTGAAAACCTCCTATCTCTTTCCCTGCTAACCCTTGCTTCTATGAGGGTGCTCCCTTACCTGCCCACCCACTTCTGTGTCCTTGCCCTGGCATTACCCTACACTGGGGCATTGAGCCTTCAAAGGACCAAAGGCCTCTCCTCTCAAATTGATGCTCAAAAAAGTCATCTTTTGCTACCTATGAGACTAGAGCCATGGGTCACTCCATGTGTATTCTTTGGTTGATGGTTTAGACTCTAGTAGCTCTGGGGGATCTGGTTGGTTGATATTGCTGTTCTTCCTAGTAGGTTGCAAACCCCTTCAACTCCTTCAGTTCTTTCTCTAACTCTTCTACTGGGGACCCTTTGCTTAGCCCAATGGTTGGCTGCAAGCATCAGCCTCTGTATTTGTAAGACTCTGGCAGAGCCTCTCAGGCTCATGTCAGCAAGCACTTCTTGGCACCTGCAATAAAGTCTGGGTTTGGGGTCTGTATATGGGATGGATCCCCATGTGGGGCAGTCTCTGAATGACCTTTCCTTCAGTCTCTGTTCCACACTTTGTCTCCATATTTCTTCCCATGAGTATTTTGTTCCCCTTTCTATGAAGAACTGAAGCATCCACACTTTGGTCTTCCTTCTTCTTGAGCTTCATGTAGTCTGTAAATTGTATCTTGGATATTCTGAGCCTTTGGGCTAATATCCACTTAACAGTGAGTGCATACCATGTGTGTTCTTTTGTGACTGGGTTACCTCATTCAGGATGATACTTTCATGTTCCATCCATTTGCCTAAGAATTTCATGAAGTCATTGTTTTTAATAGCTGTGTAGGTACTCCATTGTGTAAATGTATCCATTTCTCTGTTGAAGGACATCTTGGTTCTTTCCAGCTTCTGATTGTTATAAATAAGGCTAAAACTTTCTTGTCACTATGCAAAATAGGTAACAAGATCAATTTCTGTACATGTTGAAAACTTAATGGATAAAATGAGGAAGGATCTCTCCACTAGGCTCTAATCAGTTGTGAAGACAAATAAAATGGTGTCATTGACAGGGAATATCAACATATTGTGTTAATCATGTGACATAGTTCCTCACTAATGGGAAGGCACTGTATTTATCAATCTAATATCTATTATCTACTATCATCTATCTATTTATCTATCATCTATCTATCTATCATCTATCTATCTATCTATCTATCTATCTATCTATTTATCTATCATCTATCTATCTATCATCTATCTAGTTATCTATCTATCTAGTGTCATCTTTGTATTATTTGTGTACCTATATGACATTAAAGTAGAAGAGAGAATATTGGAGAAAAGGGATATTTTCTAAAAGGCATGAATGTCATCAGCAACAGTGTGGGAGTTTGGTGTCTGCAAACAGGAAAGATCTCTAGGTAGGGTGGTCTCTGGATGACTTTTCCTTTAGTCTCTGTGAGTTTTTTTGTCCTTGTCTTTCCATTGGAAAGGAACTTTTCTGGGTTAAAAATTTTGAGATGCATGGGTGTCCCTATTCCTCTACTTGGGATTGTGCCTATCTAATAGAGGTAGTCTGTTTGGGTTGTATCTTCCCATTTGTTGGGTATTTTGGCTAATGTCATCACTATTGTCTCCTCGGATCATCTAACTTCCCTGAAGTCTGGAACATTTTGTGGCTACCCCAAGTTCCCTATCCTTCTCTCCTCCATGTTTCTGTTCAGTTTCATGATTCTCTGGACTTCTCTCCTGTCCTTCCAATACCTGTTCCTGTACCCATTTTATTCCTCTCCCTCCTCTCCCAATCCCAGGTCCATCCCTTTCTAACTCCTGTGATTAGTCTTGGTAGATGGGTAATCAGGAAGGGGAATATCATTTGAAATGTAAATGAATAAAATGATTAATAAAAAACTCAAAACAAAACAAAAAGACCATAATGTGAGAATAAGAATAAGGGTTCATAAATATGAGGGAAAAAAACAGGAGCACATACGTGCAATTGCCATAATTTTGTACAACGAATATATGCAAAACCATAATGTTTCAGTTAAATCAATATTTTTGTTGCCTATATATTTGTTATAATGAGATCACTTGGCTGGTCTTGAGTGATCATTTTAGCATGTTTATAGGCAGACATTTGGTCATCAAAATGATTATATTTAACAGGACTCACTGGTGGTCAATAGCTTGGCAACAAAAGTGAAGGAATTTGCTAACAAGCTTTGATACTCTTTCTTATAACCAACAAGTGGATACTATTTTGTGCACCCTATAAGCTGTTGTTTAATGTGCAAAATCCAACCACTTGCCCATGTTTAATGACTATCTTTCTATAAAATACCCAAAGACAGCAAATATATGTATTCTTTTCTGTGGACATATCTAGAATGAAACACTGAGAAATAATCATACACAATGCTTAGAATTTTAAATTTTTCTCTTGATTATGAACTTTGCTTTATTCAGAAGCTTTTATTTCAATAACCTTGACTATGCCCGGAGCAAATGCTTCTACTTTGGGATTAGTATTTGGAGTATCTTCGTACTACTGAGGATCAATTTATAAAACTGTCCACGGCAATTTTTGCAGAAGTTATTAATTACATTGACTTTTCCTTTCTTTCTTTCTCCCTCTCTTTCTTTCTTTCTTTCTTTCTTTCTTTCTTTCTTTCTTTCTTTCTTTCTTTCTTTATTCCTTCCTTCCCTCCCTCCCTCCCTCCCTCCTTCCTTCCTTCCTTCCTTCCCTCCTCCTTCCTTCCTTTTTTCTGCTTCATGTAAATATATTAATTTTAATTTATTTTTATTGGATATTTTATTTATTTACAATACAAATGTCATCCCCTTTCTCCATTTCCTCTCCCTAGAATCCCCTATGCCATCTCTCCTCCTCCTTCATGCTTTTATACCATTTTAATTACATGCGTTTATTAAGGTCAGTTCTAGGTTGAGGGTCTAGCAATAAAATAGATGCAAGACAAATAGTCAAAGAAAAGCCAAGGCATTAACACAATTACGAGAACACTCCCATGATCACTGTTTCTAGGGGCTTATCGGGGTGACCAAAGTATCTGAGCCTACTTCCCTGTCCTAGCTCAAGGTTATTTTCATATCTGAAGCCTACTTCCTTGTTCTAGCCTAAGATTTATATTCCTGCCTTAAATTACTTCTTTGTTCTAGCCTAATGTCTGATTCCTGCCTGAAGCTTATTCCTTGTCCTTGGCCAATGTCATATTCCTGCCAAGAATCCCATTTCCTTGTCCTTGGCCCATGTCAGATTCTTGATAGCAGCCCCAAAGGCTTTCCACATCTACCCCCTAATTTATTTCATTAACAAGACTGACCCTGTTTAGGTCATTCTGACAAGAATGCCTTCCTTACCTATTATGGAATATGCAATATCAAAAGCAATGTATTTCTGTCTTAGCTTGGTAAGGCTCAGTGCAGAATTTTATCCATCTTTGGCTTACTAGCCTGTTAATTTAATAACCCTATCTGGGGGTTCATTTTCAGGTTCAAGTCATGTACTTTGGCTGCCAACATGCTGATGTTGTTAAAGAAAAGCTTTAACACAACAGGCAGGAATAAAAGTATTCTGAAGCCTAAAAGGGTTAGCATGATCAAGCTTTATATGCCATTTTTGAAACTTGACCAAAATAGAAATAGTGACCTCAGGCCATGGGTATTTTTATCTGTAGTATCTACCACATCAATACTCAGCAGAGCAGCATTCTTGAAATTTATAAGCTCCCTATGTATCCTTAAAACTTCCAGAGAGGTGTTAGAACTATGCCAAATACATTGCAAGTGTCATTAAACTTCTTCCTAATTATAATGATTATCAATGTAATTTAGAACTAACATGAATCCAATGGTATTTGGTATGACACTCATAAGTTCCTGACCCACTATTGCTTACCTATACCCCTGATGGGATAAGCTGATTTGCCTCAAGTTCTTAGATTTTGTGGAACAGAGAATCAAAAAGAAAAGTTATAATGCCTCTTGTATTGTTATTAAATGTGACCAGATATTCAGACTCAATCATGGACTGGTCTAGAAATCAATTCAATATTGGAAATAACAGTCTTCATTTGAAAATCTGGTTCTGGACATTTTCAGAGACATATATGGAAATTAGCTGTAGTTCTCATTGATGTTATATTAGCAAGAGATAAAGTTGAGGCAGGATCTGGATTTCAAACAGGTGTTGGCACATGTATTAAGGCTCTTTTAATTGTCAAGTTAAAAATACTTTTGTTTCTTCTACAGTATTTAATGTAAGTTACATTCATTGTATACCTTCTAATTGTGTTTGTGTTTTCAAATCCAGCATGTCAGTTATGGATGTCTACCAGCCAGCTTTTGTTTTAGTGCCCTGAGTATAACAAAAACTTGGTATTCTAAAAATATCTTGCAAGTACCAGAAGAAATGAGGCAGACTTTAGGCAGAAATAAGAGGATAGTAGGCTTTATTATTGCTCATATAACAGCTTTAATTGCATTAATTGCTAGCACCAGTGCTTCTGCAATTGCTGTGAAACAAGAAGCTAAAACAGCTACTTTTGTTGATCATTTAGCAAAAAATCTTACTAATATGTTGAATATATAAGAGGAGTTAAATAGACATTTGGAAGAATGGATTGATGCTCTTTATCCTATTCAAATTTCTGGAAGGAGGTTCAGAATTTAAGGGTAAGGAGCCATCTTGAGTGTCATGCCAATACCATTGGACTTTTTCACTTACTAAACTAAATGGAGAACAGGAAATGAAAAAGTCAGTTTGAAGACGAATAATGCTATTTTTTTTTATTTCTGCCCAGAACTAGAGTCAAATTACAAGATGTGGATTTTGGTTTGCCAGAAAAAGAAATATTTTCTGGAGTATAGTGGACTTTAACAAGAGTCTTCTCACATAAACAAAACAAGATGTCAGGACACCATTTTAAAGACAAGTCAATTTTTTTTCTGGTAGAATAGATCCATATGACTGTCTTGTCTGTGGCTCTTGTATTTTTCAAGAATAATTAGACATATGTGAGAATTTTCAAAAAGTGGTGGATTGTTAACTCTTCCACAGAGAATGCACTGAGACAAATACATGTTAATTTTTATCCCGCTCTCTTTAGATTTCACTGTAAAACATTTACTTATAATCACCAACACATTAAGCTTAGAGATCAACACCTTCTACAATAGTATTTCCCCTCTATATTCCTAGGTAATGTATTGACTATATTTACTGTAAGAATTAATTGGGAGTTGGAGTTGGGGCTTAGTTGAACTTCACTCACTGAGCATATGTGAAACCTATTAGTAAGTCTAAAGTTTTAAAAAAGTGTGAGGTGCATACAGAATCAAAAATTCAACTAAAGATTCCACTTCAAAGTTGAACTTGTAAACTTAGGAGTTTACATCATGCTACCTATAGACTACCACCATTTAAAAAGTTGTTTTCTTAGGCTCTTCAACATAATACACCCTAGATACTGCATGATCTTCTTTACACTAGTGAAAAGAGAACTAAATAGAGTTAAGCAAACTGCTATACCAAAAGTTCAGTTTTCTCATGTGACCACAAAATTCCTTGAGAAAGAAACAACAAGATAAGTAGTGATGCACTTCCTCTTTCATTGTTGCTGAGAATGTTCCAGACTCAGTGAGAAGCAAAAATTCATCATCTCTGAAGTGAGTAGCTTTTATATTAACAATTGGCCATAGAAAATAGGGAAAAAATGTCACTCATGATTTTTGTGTCAGTAAAACCCTTTGGAATGGGAATTCTGCAAGGAAACCCTCTTTATCAACCACTTTATCCCTTAAATGGTTCTGTGTAGGCATTAGTTCCTTGCAAATTCATTTTATATAGTGCTTGGGTGATGAATTTGTGTAGTGTAATCTATTTTTATTTTTACTCTTTTATTAATTCAAAAATTTCCTAAGTGACTTTAATATATTTGTGAAGTATTGTTTTATTTATTACATTAAATTATGAACATTGGGAATATTTTCATTTTGTATTTCCACTTATACACTGGTGAGATTCATTGCTGTATAGATCCCTAGTAATGTTTTCACATTTTATTATTTCACAGATTTACAAAGGACAATGTTGTTGATGATGATATGCACAGAACATTTTACATTAGGTTGCTGACATCTACTGTCATTTTTCTTTAGGCATTTCTTTTCTCAGTTTTATAGTGATGATGCAAATAATGCAAATCCTTACTACAGTAACTCATTCATGATTACATTATTTTAGTTTAAAATTGGATTTTTTCACATAAAATACTTAAATTTTGTTTAAAATGTAAAACAACTGGTGACGTTGACATTTTAGTTATTGCAGATTCCCAGCCACAAATTTGAGAAAGCAGTTGATACTGTAAGTTTAGAAGGTAATTTCCAGAAATATTTTATGAAAATAGACTCACCTGTGTTACCAAACATCTGACATGGAATGTTTTGCTCTACCCTATATACAAGTCACAAATAGATAAAAAGAAACTCTGCTAGTACTGGTAGCCTGTAGCATTGGAACACTTTGATCCTACAGGTTGGACTCATGGTAAAAAATTTGCAATGCCAGGTCAAAAGAGCAATTACTATGTTGATCCAGGGATTGAAAACACAGGGAAGTATAACATCATATAGACAATCATGTTGAATTACTGTTGTGAACTTTAACAACCAATAGAGGTTTTAACAATTAACAACACTAATAGCAAATCCTCATCTTTCATCCTTAATGATTTATAACAAGAAGAAATAATAGAATCTCTGAGTCATACACAACCTGCTGGTTCTTTGGTCTTATGAAGACTTTCTGAGAAGCTTAACAGGAGTTTTGTTTGCAGCTCTCCAAATCATAGTCTCAGGGTTTGACAAGTCTCTGAAACTCATCTAGTGGCTATGAACTGCTGCAACTAATCTTGATCTCTTCATAAATTTTATCATCTATGTTGCCTCTGCTTCCTGCCTGTGATACTCTTTTTCCTTTCATTTTTCTCAGTGGTTGCTTCTGCATTGCTAATTCCTCTGTTCGTTGCTATTTCTGTCCATTGTTTCTTCTTGCAATTCTAACAATGATTAAACAACAAAAGTAGGTGTGAAGTTTTGTTATGTAGCTCAAATCCTATAGTCTGTGGCATGCAACAATTGAAACACTAAGTTAATTTGCCAATATTTTCACATGTGTTTACCTATATACACATTAATACACATAATTGAACATACATTTACATATGAAACCTTGTGTATAGCCAGTTAAGATAAGTCTTTTATTGCATATCATTTTTTAGTACCAGGAGATTATCCCGAATGTCACCAGTCAGGTTAAGAAAGTGACTTCAAGAGCCTAGTTTCATGGTCAGAGGAAAATGTGTGACAATATCTGTGCCAATACTTAGACTTTGATACAAATGCAAAGTTGTTCTTAAATCAATCACACCTATTATGGTTGAATACAAGAGGACTTTCTCACTATAACTATGGCCAAATATTTCCACGTTTTCTGTTGCTCATAAAGGCTTATGTGGCATTGACTATAATAAATACTTTATTATTAACTTATCTTGTGGTCAATAAGAACTTCAATATGTAAGTGGCCTTGCCACACCCTTCTGACTTTAGATGCAATCATGTTTGCTTAGATTATTCTCTAAGACCTCTTGTCCAGGGAAGAATCTCTTTCCTGTCAATAGAGGGCAATGAGAAGAAAAAGTAGCCCAAGAGTAACAGTAATATGTTCTCGAGAGCAGAGAAATTTGAATTTGATTAGGAGGTGAGGCATTCCAGGCAAATTTCAAGCCAAAAGTCTCAGCTTGTCATTTCCTTATTATATGAAGATGTTTGGCCGGGCGATGGTGGCGCACGCCTTTAATCCCAGCACTTGGGAGGCAGAGGCAGGTGGATTTCTGAGTTCGAGGCCAGCCTGGTCTACTGAGTGAGTTCCAGGACAGCCAGAACTACATAGAGAAACCCTGTCTCGAACCCCCCCCCAAAAAAAGAAGAAGATGTTTGTGGTAGAAATGGCCAGCAGAAGCTTCACCCAAAAGAAGATTTCCCCATGGAGGTCTCTGCCATTTAGCGCCTTTTATCAATTTCTGTTTATGTCTGAACTATTTTCTAGTTTATTTCTGTTCTCTGTTTTATTATTTTGAGTTCTCTTCCTCTTTTCTTAATAAACACACTCACACCAAATGGACAGCAAAAACATGAAAGGTTGATGGTCTCCAAATGTAATACTTGCCAAAGGTGCTTCAAGCTCTTAAACAGTCAAAACTGGAACA
Organism: Grammomys surdaster; assembly: GCF_004785775.1. NCBI lineage: Eukaryota > Metazoa > Chordata > Mammalia > Rodentia > Muridae > Grammomys > Grammomys surdaster. The sequence continues at coordinate 554,503 of NW_021604617.1, read as the reverse complement.
TATTTTTGTCCCTGGTGGTATAGGTTCCATGAACTAATGTAGCATCACTAGAGTCGTAGTGTCAAGGAAAGGACATCTTAACTATTTGCTAACAAAGAGAATCTTTGAAGACATGGAATAAAGCTCTGTCAAATATCTATAATGTTTACTCCCAGGCAACAGTAAGCTAATGTTAATTATGAAGAACAAACAAAATCTAGACAGAGTACCATTCTGCTATCATTTAACAAAAATTAATAGATTTTACAGTGACTAATAACTGCTCCTGTGTCAGAATAAAACATAAGCGCCTCTATCAGTCTCAGTAATATGTATTGCTCTGTATTTGACAGATTTGCATGATTGTCTATAAATGATTGGCTTTGTGTCCATATATAATGCAAATATGCATGCATACATATGCATGTAACAGATGTAATTGTGCATGTGCATGTGTTAAATGTTATTACTTAAATATGTTTTAAATGCATATAAAAATGTTTCAGTTATGTTACTGATCTTCTAGTAAGTTGGCTCTAAATCTAGCCACATGCTAATACCAAGACATAAAGTAATCTTGAATTACAAATTAACTTTTATCTAGTACCTAATAAATTCTGCCACTTTGGCCAAGTCTTGTAATGTGTGACTTCCCTTCATCCCCTAGCCTGTACCACCCAAATCATATAAGAAAACTAATTCTCTATGCCATTAAGAATTGAGAAGCCTGATTACTTCTAGTATCCAGGTCATGCTGTGCATTATAAATATTGATACATAATTTATCTTACTTATTTTAATTTTAATAGAACATTTATTTGAAATTTGATTTTCCCCAGCTTAGTTTCTGTCAAAACACTCAAAACATTTTTAATCCATTAAAAGTTTCTGATTTGCATACCATAATCATACTTTCTGATCATCATCCCTACTTCATATACCTATTAGCATGCAACTTTCTGCCCCTTGGTATTAAATTGGCTATTATTGCCTTATCAGCATGAATTTTTCATCTCACCTCTAACTATCATGTTCTTTTTTATTCTGTAAGAATTCAAAAATGCATGTGTATAAAGACATTAATACAATGTCTTTCCCTGATCCAGTGCCAAGCTACCTTCAAAAGTGACAAATTCCTGTACAGTTTTGTTTACTCTTTGTTACTGATTGCTTTAAAAAACATACTGCCCAGCTATCCATAGCAAATTATAGTAATGTCATAAATATAGTATCACAAAAAGTACAAGGTTCGATTTTAATCATAGACATATAGCACATTCTTTATATCAAGAAATTCTTTAGAATTCTCAAATAAATCACCATATGATTAATCTTAGTGAATTACCCTATGAATGCAAAATAAATTTAAGAATTTCTAGCTCATTTTAGAGAAGTTATACTTTTTAATTTTTGTAGTTATTCTTTCAGAATTTGCTACTTGTACATGCAATAGATTTTGATCACATTCACCTTCCAATAACCTCATCCATGTCCTACCTTTCCAACTTTATATCTACTTCTTCTGTTATAATCCAAAGTTTGCTATACCTAATGTCCATGAATATAAAGCCATCCAGTGAAGTATAGACAATCTAGCAGTGGCCACATTTCTGAGTAAAAGTGACTCTCCTTCATCCAGCAGCTATAAATTCTTAACAGCTCCTTAACTACTGAGAAGAGTTGTGTATTTGGAGATCTTATGAGATCTGTTGCTTCCTATTTTCTTCTGTTTCCTTTTTCACTTTGTGTGTGTGTGTGTGTGTGTGTGTGTGTGTGTCATGCTTTTGAGTGCATAATGGTGTATGCTCATGCATGTAGGAGCAGAAGTCAGAGAGGGTGTTAAGTGTCTTCTCACTCTCCACTTTATTCTTTTATGACAGGATCCCTAGACAAACTATAACTTAACATTTAGTCTAGCATGACTGCTCAGAAAGTTGCATTTTTAAAATAATTTCTATTATTGGGATTACACACATATATAGCTGTCTCCATATTTTTGCATAGGTGTTAAGAATTCCAATTCAGATCTTTATACTTGCCCAGAAAGTAGCCTTTGCCAGAGTGCCATATCCTCAGTTTCAGATTGTACATATTTTGGAAAAAAAGAAATTGTGAAATTCCAGACTAAAAATAGAATATTGACTGTGAATCCTGAGGTACAATAATTACAGAAATGGAATGGTCTTTAAAGAGTTTAACTTTCAGACATTTCAGACACTAAACAAGAAGATTTTGCCATGATATAGTGACTAGAAATAATTATAATATATTGCCTACTCCCAGGTACCTACAAAAAGTAGCCAAGTGAAATCATAGAAAACAATGCTCTTGTGAATCAATAAGTGCTCTTTGTTTCACATTATTTAACAATGCACTTTTATATGTGAATATGATGTCCAGCACAAAATGAATGTGATTGTTATGGGACATTTGAAAAGTAACAGTGACAGTCTTGCTGTGGGGTTGCCTATGTATGAGTTGCATTTAAACTGTCAGCAGAATTAAGCTCCACTGAATATCAATTCCTGGTTGTCTATTGAGAAGTAAGCATGCATGCTCCAGTCAAGGTTACTCTGGTCACCTTTGTTAAGTATTTCCTTTGAGATAGATTATCATATGCAGTTATTGGTGGAAACAGGCAAATGTCAATGAGTTTTGTGCAATATTTATCTGTATTTCCATTTTACTGACCACCAATAGCTTTTTTTTTTTATTGGTTCCTTCCTTTCAGGAACTCTCAACAGTCCTATTGAAGAAATTCTCAGAACGTTGATTGTGGCAACTGGAGATATGGGAAGCAGATGTCTAATGCATGCCCCAGGTAAGTGGAAAAGGGCTCTCTCATCTTTCAGGGTCTTTGTTATTGTAGCATTTATTACCTAAAGTTGTGATATTATACAGAAAAAGTGTCATTTGACTGTGCTATTAAATATCTATAGATCTTTTCTTGGATTGTGATTCTTTGTGCAGTACCTACAGGTACCAGACAAAATAGAAACCTACAGTGAACAAAAGCAAACCAAAATTTCATCAAAAACTTACATTTTACACAGCAAAGTTGTCACATGAGTTCATAGATATATGTGAAAATATAAAACCATAAAACTTTCTGAATAAAATAAAAGGCAACAACAATAATGAAAGAAACTTTAATGTTAAACTAATAAATTATACAAACAGATCTTGAGCCTGACATAAAAATTGAGATAAAAATAAAGAAACATGATAAATTGCACATCATAAGGTTTTTTTAATGTATTTACTTCCTTTTCTACTAACTTTGGACCCTTTGTTCTCTCTCATTGATGGACTTACAATGTTTTTGTCTTGTACACGGTGACAGAAGAGATCACAGATGTTATTGTTATATTTTTCACTAATTAATTTATTCAATTTATATCTTAATCATAGCTGCCTAATTCCTCTCCTCCAATTTCCACTCTCATGTTCCCCTCTCCAATTTCTTCTTCCTTTAATTCTAATAGAACAGTAGGCTCTCCAATAATACCAACTTGTCCTGGCATTTCTGTTGCAGCAGAAATAAATGCACCCTCTTCTACTGAGGCCAGACAAAGCAGCTCGGCTAGGGAGAAAGTATACAAAAGCAGGCAACAGAGTCAGAGACAGGCCCTGCTCAAACTTTTAAGGAATTCACAGGAAGACTAACTTACATGTCTACTACATATATGTAGGGGTTCTAGGTCCATCTGAGGGTTGCTTTCTGGTTGGTTACTCAATCTCTATGAGACCCCATTGGCACCCCATTAGTTAGTTTACTCTGTAGATCTTCTTTTGGTTTCTTTGACACCTCTGATTCCTTCAATCTTTCCCACACTCTTCAACAAGATTCCTCAAACTCTTACTTGTTTTGTTGCTGTGGATCTCTGCATCTTTTTTCCTCAGCTGTAAGATAAATGCTCTCAAAGACAGTTATGCTAAGGTCCTGTCTACACTGCAGAGTACCATTAATTACTTCAGGGATTGGCTCTGTTCCAATGGGTGGATCACAATTTCTGCCAGAGATTAGTTTGTCTATCACTCAATCTCTGTTCCATCTTGATTCTGGTACGTATTGTAGTAAGGACAAATTATGGTTCAAAGATTTTGTGGGTAGGTTTGTGTCCCACTTTGTATCCTGACTATATGATATGTTCTCTTATGGTATCATATGCCCCAGTGCTAGGAGTCTTAGGTAGGGTTATCTCCATAGCCTCTGAGAAGCTTTTCTGAATCTGAAGTCTCCAGATTGAGCTGGAGATGACCCCCAACAATTTTTTTTTGTATTTCTCCCAGCTTCATCTTCCCCTCTTCCCACACCTGACCACTACTCCTGTTTTCCTTCTGCATATACTCTCTCAGCCAATTCCTTGTCTCCAACCATTTCAGACATAATATTTAGGTTTCTCCCCTCAGAATAAGATTCAAGCATTTTTTCATTGTTTTCTCATTGATACTTAGCTTCCTTTGCTCTCTCAATTGTAGTATGGTTATCTTGTACTTTAAAGCTAATATTCACTTATAAGTACAAAACATGCATGTTTTTGGCATCTGGGTTACCTCATACAGAATAATATTTTCTAGGTCTATACATTTGCCTGCAAATTTCATAATCCTCTTATTTTTTCATAATTAAAAATATATTTTGTTAGAAATATTCACAGTGCTACCAAAACAGCTGCTTTTTTGCAATTACAGGTAAAATTCACTGAACAAAACAATTATTTTTATATAAGCTGCATCAGAGACAAGTGAAGAGGGCGAAAACCTTACTGTCCTCATATATAACCAACTTGTGCTGTGCACCAACAAGAACCTGATTTAAATTTTCATTCCAGTTTACAATCCTAAGGTAGTACCATGCAAGAACGGTGGCTATTTAAAATACCACAAGGATAAGGCTATCTAAAGACACATTCAGTAGTGTGTTAACCATATATCATCTTCCACTTTTCCTCTGCCTCTTCATCTTCTTCCATGTCTTCCTCATCCTTTTCATCCTCTTCATCTTCCTTTCCTTCCTTTTCTTCTTATGTTCATCCTTGATCACCCCCTTTTCACTGTATCTTGTTTTCCTTTAGCTCTGTAGCCAGCAATATCCTTTTCATACTTTTCCTTCACCTTGGTAGCTTTCTTCGCATAGGGATGGTTATCATCTGCATCAGGTGAAGTGTTCTTCATAGAAACATTGTTTCACATTTCCCACAGCTTAGTTGAAACATCACCAATGGATAAACCAGGATGTTCACCTTTTATTTTTGGGTGGTACTCAGAATAGAACAAGAAGAATGCCAAAGGAGCTTCTTGGGTGCATTTAGTTCTTCACACTTTTTGATGTCCCATTTGAGGGGTGATGTTGGTGTTCATTTCTCTTTTATAATGAATCTTCTCGGCCTTTGTGATGTTGTCAAGTTTCAGAATTTCTTTAGCAGACATTATCTTACACCTTTCTGAGCACTTCTTGGAGAATGCAGAGGAGTTAACTGAAGCATCCAGGTGCTTCTTCTTGTGGTCTTCCCAGTGGGTTTGCATGAAGAGTACATATGAGAACATTTTACCTCTTGGGTTCTCAGGATATTTTTTGGCCATGTTTAGTTCATTTTCTTATGCAAGGCAGAGTTGCTCAGTACATATCCAACTCAATGTACTGCAATGGTTTTGAGAGATGGAGCCCAGTGCTATTATTTTAATAGCTGCATAGTGCTCAGATATAAATGTACCATAGTTTCTTTATCCATCATTCAGTTGAGAGACATTTGGGTTCATTCCTGCTTCTAGCTATTACACATGAAGCTACAGTGAACATAGTAGAACAAGTTCCTTTATGGCATGGTAGAGTATCATGAGGTGCTGAGTAGGTTTTCTGTTGGGTGAAATATTCTATATGTCTGTTAGGCCCATTTGATTAAAAAATGTTTATTAGTTTCAATTTTCTCTGTTTAGTTTTTGTCTAGATGGCCTGTCAGTTGGTGAAAGTGGGTTGTTGAAATTTTCTACTAGTAAGGTGTGGGGTTCAGTGTTTAATTTAAGTTTTACCAATGTTTCTTATACAAAAGTGGGTGCCACTGTGTTTGGGATATATAATGAGAAATGGGATATCAGAAATGAGATATCATCTTGATAGATTTTTCCTTTGATAAGTATGAAATGTTTTTCTCTATCTCTTTTAATTTATTTTGGTTGAAAGTCCATTCTATTAGATGGTTATTCTAGCTTGTATCTTGGGTCCATTGTCTTGGAAAAACTTTTTCCAGCATTTTTTTCTGAAGTAATGTCTACCTTTATTTCTGAGGTGTGTTTTTTATATGGAGAAGAATGATGTATCCTGATCTGGATGCAATGTTCACATCCATTCTTCTAGACTATGTCTTTTTATTGGAAAATTGAGTCCACTGATTTTGAGAGATATTAGTGATCAGTTTTTGTTAATTTCTGTTATTTTGATGTATATCCTAAAAACAAGTCCACCTGCCTGTTTAAGAAACAATGCTAACGCTTAACTCGCTTATCAAATCCTACACATTAACAACATCTACTGTGTGTGGAGGGGTGGAGTGTGTGTGTGTGTGTGTGTGTGTGTGTTTGTGTGTGTGGTTGTGTGTGTGCACATTTATTTTCTTTCCTTGTTTTTGCCTATGTGGAAACACTTATTTCCTGTATTCTCTAGCATGTAGTTATCCTCCTTAGGTTGAAGTTTTTCTTCTAGTATTTTCTGTAGGTCTGAATTGTTAGGTAGATATTGTTTTTATTTGAATGTGTCTTAAAATATCTTATTATCTCCATCTATAGTGATTGAAAGTTTTGCTGGATACAGTAGTCTAGGTTGGCATCCCTGGTATTTTAGAGGTTACAAGATATTGAGCTTTAAGAGTCTACATTGAGATCAGCTTAATTCTGAAAGGTCTGCCTTTATATGTTACCTAGACTTTTTCATTTTGCTGCTTTTAGTATTCTATTTTGTTCTGTAGATTTTGTGTTTTGATTATTCTATGGCAGGAGGGTTTTCTTTTCTGGTACATTCTACTTGGGGTTCTATAAGCTTCTTATATGTTAATAGACATTTCTTTCATTAAGTTTGGAAAGTTTTCTTCTATGATTTTGTTAAAAATATTTTCTGGTCTGTGGAGCTTGGTTTCTACTATTATTCTTGAGTTAGGTTGGTTTTTTATAGTATCTCAGATTTCCTGAATGTTTCCTGTGAGTACCTTTATAGATTTAACATTTTGTTTGACTGATGAATCTATTTCTTCTATTTTATAGTCTATCCCTGTAATTCTCTCTTCAGTTTCTTGTATTCTACTGGTGATAGTTTCATCTGTTGTTCTTGTTCTCTTTCCTAGGTTTTCTGTATCCAGGGTTTCCTCACTTTGTGTTTCTTTATTGCTTCTATCTCTGCTTTTAGGTATTGCACAGTTTTATTTGTTTCACCTGTTTAGTTTTATTTTCCTATATTTCTTTTGTTTTAATTTTTATTGGTTACTATGTTTATTTAAATTTCAAATGTTATCCCCCCTCCCAGTTTCCTCTCTCATAGGAAGAACAACAATATCAACCCAACAGACTGCCTAGTGCTCCCAGGGACTAAACTATCAACCAAAAATATACAGGAAGGACCCATAGCTCCAGCTGTATTATAGCAGAGAATGGCCTTGTCTGTTATCAAAGGGAGGGGAGGTCCTTGGTCCTATGAAGGCTTGATGCCCCAGCATAGAGCAATGCTAGGGCAGTGGAGCAGTAGTGGGCAGGTGGTTGGAGGAGCAGCCTCATGGAATCAGGGGTAAGGCAATTCTTTGTTACCACTTTGAAGATCTCCACCAGTTTGATTGTATTTTTCTGCATTTAATTGAGGAATTTGTTACTTCTTTAAAGTGTTCTGTCATCTTTTTAAAATTAGATTTAAGGTAATTTTCTTTTGCTTCAGTTTTGTCAGACTATCCAAGTATTGGTATAATAGCATAACTGTGCTTTGAAGGTGCCATATTTCCCTGGATTTTGTTGATTTATTTTCAGGGCCTTTAGTCATCTGTATGGCTTTGGTTCTTGACTGTTCCTATTGCAATAGTTATTGTGAGGGGAGTTAACGTAGATGATCCTGGAGTGGTTTGCATTTGATGGGTATCTTTCAACTGTATGGTTCTTGATCAGCAGACCATATGGTTATGGTTCATGAGATGCACATGCAATGATGATGGGCAGAGAGGTAGCAGGAATAGAGAGAGTCACCTTTACTCCTAGATTGCTAATTGTTTCTTGCCATGTACCAGTAGCCTCAGTTATCAGGGAATATGGGTGGAACAAAGGAAGCTTGCCTGTGTGATTCTTAATCCACAGGTCTGATAAAGGTATGTGGAGAGGTGTCAGAAGAATGGAGGGCCACCTGTCTTGTGGGTGGCAGGTCCAGTGTCTCTGGCTGCCTGAGCCGGCAGTCTGAGCCAGCAGCCTGAGCCAAGCAGCAGTGATAATAAGCTCTTGGCCACAATCCCAGCCTAGATTAAAACATGGTGGCCCTGTAAAACAAGCAGATTGAGTGCCACCATTTTAAATATCTACTGCAAAGAGGAAGGGAAATTTATCTGTATGGTTCAGGCTTAGCAGGTCTGATGAAGGTAGGCAGAGAAGTGGGGGAAAATGACAGAACAGCAAAGATAGGAAACTACTCAGTGCAGCTTGAAGTATCTCAGAGGACTCAACAAGCACCAAAGTTGGGTGGTGGAAGAACAGTTCACCAGTATGATTCAGTCTCGGCAGGTACAATAAAGGCTGGTGGAGAGTTATGTGTGGGTGGAATCAAGGCCCAGAGTAGATATCAGTCTGCTTATGGCAGCTTGGCATATCCCAGAATATTAAGCTTACAGGAAGGTGGGTTTAGGAAGCAAAGCTTACTGTATCATTCTAGATCCACAGGTCTGATGAAGGTGGGAAGAAAGGAGGTGGGAGAACAGAGGAACAGCAGGGATAGCAGGGTGCTCAGGGCAGCTTAGATTGCACCAGAGTACTCACTGAACAAGGATGATTGTTGTAGGAATATATGGTTCAGTCTCTGAAAGCTTGATAAAGATGTGCAGAGTGTTAGGGAGAGAACTGATGTCCAGAGGGGCTAGGACATGCTAGTGTAGCTTGACATGTCCCAGAAGACTCAGTGATAAGGAAAGATCTTAATATTTTTATTTGCTTCTTGGCCATTAGATATTCCTGTATTAAAAGACCCTATTTAGATGTGTACCTCATTTTTAATTAGGTTGTTTTGTTTGCTGGTTTATAATTTTTTGGGTTTCTCATATATTATGAATAACAGCCATCCATTGGGTGTAGTATTGGTAAAGATTTGTCCTAGCCTGTAGGCTGTCATTTTGTCCTTTTCATGCTGTTCTTTCCTTTACAGAATCTTAGCTTAATGAGGTCCTATTTATTAATTATTGACATGGTGGCTGAGCCATTGGTGTTCTGTTCATCAAGATGCCTCCTGAACCAAAGAATTCAAAGCTATTTCCCAAATTATCTTTTATTTAATTTAGTATGTTTTGTTTTAGTTGATGGTTTTATAGGCTTTGATTTGATATTTGTGAAGGTTGATAAATATGAGTTTATTTACATTCTTCTACAGGTATAATTAAACTAGCACCATTTGTTGAAGATGCTTTAAATTTTCCATTGTATGGTTTTGGCTATATCATCAAAAAGCAAGAGTCCTAGTGTTGTGGCAATATTTTAAATTAGTGGATCCCAATCTGGCTTGTTATTAATGAGCCACCATCTTCCTGACTAGACAAGGCCTATGGCCAGAAACTGTGGCAGCACTGCTCAGGTCAGCCCACTGGCTCATGCGGTCAGAAGCACCAGCCCTGTGACCCACAAGACGCCAGCATGGAGATGGCTCTGCCAATCTTTCATGCTGTCTCCACAAGGCAGGGCTTTTACCAGACCATCCTGCCATCCACACAGGCCCAGTAGGAAATGAGGTTCTAATGCTTAAATATTAATCAGGGAATTGATATATTTGATAATGCTCAATAACAATATGGCCACATAATTATAGATCTTTCTCAATTAACTAACCTATATATAAGATATTACCCAGAACTGCTCCTGGTACATGAGAGGTCAGCCATGGGCCTCCCACATCTCTCTGTCTCTTCCTCACCTTGCTTATTCTCTTGCTTTTCCTCTTCCTCTCCTTACTCCTCCCAACTTAGCTCCTTCTACATATCACTTTCCTATTAAAATAAAATTAAAAAAAACTTTCTCTCAAAATACAATTAGAGCACAACTATACCAATTTGTATAAGTAAGGTACAAGAAAGACCTAATACCCAGTCCATCAATTTTGGCAACTACAAAGACCCTCTGTCATCTCTATAACTAAAAGACTTAATTCTGAACCTGGCTTTTTTCCTGGCTTTAGAATCAATGTCACCTGAAAACCATCCTCTCAAATCTGTTCTCTCAAAGTAAATAGCCTGGGTTGGCTATGAGATTGTAAGTCTTCAACCCCGTCAGAAATCCAGAATGACTGAATTAACTGAAATTATGGTAAGCACAAAGCATAGCTTCTAAATCTTAGCCAATTTATAGAGACCACTGAACACCTGGACAGTTCCTATACTTGAAAACGTTGGAGCATCTGATCTTCAGCCTTCTGGCCCAGGATCATTTGACACACCTAGTAATGCAGAATTATTAAGGGCTGATTACTCTGTCTTTGCAGATATAATCAGTGTGTTCTTTTATGGACAGAAATTTGTCTGTAGATGGAAAGAGCCAATTTTTGCCTAGTGGCTGTCTCACCACAACTTGAGTAACTCCAAAGATGCTCAATTTCTTCTTAGAATCCAATACAGGGAAGCTGTCAGGAGCAGACCAGCCTCTAATCAAAATGAACATAAATACAAAAATGTTAGTAATATCAGTTCTGTGGACTTCTGATGTTTTTGAAAACCAACTATCTATGTAAGGCAATCTGGACTATTGTCCATTAACTCCTCTCAGCTATTTCTAATTAAAATATAGAAAACACCCTAACAATAAACTCAGAGCCATTAATTTGCTATAGACTCTTAACTCACAGGCTAACCATTTCAGATCAGTTCAAAAAAAATTAAAGAAGGACTGGGTCTAAGCCTTGTACTCACCAATTTTGAGTTAATAGAAGAAAATGCACCAATGAAACCCTTGAATTTGAAATCAAAATAAAATTTGTATCATTAAAGAAATTATAACTTCAGCTTAATAACAATTATGCAGATTTCTACCAATAAGTTAAGGCTATATAATCAATTCTAGCTATTCCTCCATGTTCTAATAAAACCATTACTTTTCCTTAGAAGACAGTCTAATATTGATCCCTTTAGTCCCCAAGCCCAGGGAATTGGGATGCTGATTCTTCATCTTCATTCAACTTCTTCAAGCTGAATTTGGGTGTTGAGATATTAGAAGATGGGCAGGCAGGAAGGATAAATTGACAAGCCTCTGATGTCTGTGTCTTCACTGCATCCAGCTGAAATTCCAGGACATCAGAGGTTGGAGCAGGTCAGCACAGCTTGCTTGATGAGTAGATACACCAAGGCTGTGTATTCTTCAATATACAATTCTCAAAACAAAATTTTAGTATCAAGATAATTTTTGTTTGAATTCTGGAATCTAGTCTTCTGGCAGCCTGTCTCTATCATGTCTAATCCACATAATTCTGGGAGGTAGAAATATCTTAATCATCTCTTCTGAAAACACACAGATAAAACCTTTTTTCCCAAAACAAAGTTTCCTTGAGCCAGTAAACAGAAAAACCTTTATCTTTTTTTTTTTTTTT